>NC_064828.1:46369883-46671513 GCF_024166365.1 Elephas maximus indicus | reverse complement strand
TTTTTTCTAAACTCCATCAGGGTGTTACGGGTCTTAAGATGTTTTCTCTACTGGACGGTCTGGAGTGATTGAGTTTAAGCCCAAGGCTCTAGCTCTGATGGACAGGTCCAAGGACAGATTCTTTTCATGGTTAGATGTGAATAACAGGCTTTGCCTCTTTGCCTATCAGTCATCGCTTTCCCTTGGAGGGAAGGCACAACTATTTTCCCTAGGCGAGATTCCAGCAGCTAGATGGCCAAGGGGTCTGGACTGGCATAAGGAAGAGAATTTAGTGTTCTTCAAACTCTCTGTGGTGAAGGACCTGTGTGGTGTTTGTTTTTTATTTCCAACTATTTAAGGACTGATACTTCTTGTCTTCTTGTCTAAAAAAAAAAAAAACTAGAACAATTAAGCAGAAAAAACAAAAGGCACAAAAGTATAAGCTCTTACTTTTTATTCTTAGATGTGATAGATATTAAATTGCACTGACAAATTTCTATAAAAGCTGCTAAATGCTTGCTCTCCATTTCTATACTTTTCTTGTTGCAGACCATTCACTGTTGTGAGCCAGCAGAGGTCAGCTGACCACACTTTGAGTAGCACCGGTTTAGAGATCATCTACTGGTCAGGCATATTAAATGGAAGGTGTTTTCTTTGGTCCCCACTGTCTTTACTTTTACCCCACCCCATGGGGGGAGCCAGCTCCCCATCTTTGGCTGTGGTGTAGGAACACTGGCAGTCCAAGTGCCTGGGTGAGGGCTGTGGAGGGTTCATTGAAATACAGTAGAATAGAGAGCAGAAGTCTTGACCTGAGGAGCCCAAATTGTGTTCTAAGATTTGAGGTTTCTTAGACAGCAATTTTAGTAATAAGGAGCTGAATGCACTCAAGTTGGTTTTAGGTGCAGAACTCATGGAATCCACAGAAAAGCTGCAGTGGCAGCTAGTGGCCTAGTAAGTGCAAAAGCCAGGAAAGGTCTAAGTCAGCAGCTAAAGTTCACAGACCTTCACTTACGACTCTGCCATTAATATGGCATGCAGTTGTTGTTATTAGGTGCTGTCAGGTCGGTTCCGACTCATAGCGACATTATGTACAACAGAACAAAACACTGCCCAGTCCTGTGCCATCCTTACAATTATTGTTATGCTTGAGCCCATTGTTGCAGCCACTGTGTCAATCCATCTCATTGAGGGTCTTCCTCTTTTTCGCTGACCCTCTTCTTTACCAAGCATGATGTCCTTCTCCAGGGACTAGTCCTTCCTGATAACACGTTCAGTGTGTGTGACACAAAGTCTTGCCATTCTTGCTTCTAATGAGCATCCTGGCTGTACTTCTTCCAAAACAGCTTTGTTCATTCTGGCAGTCCATGGTATATTCAATATTTTTTGCCAATACCGTAATTCAAAGGCATCAATTCTTTGGTTCCCCTTATTCATTGTCCAGCTTTTGCCTGTATATGAGGTGATTGAAAACACTATGGCTTGGGTCAGGCACACCTTAGTCCTTAAAGTCACATCTTGGCTTTTTAATACTTCGAAGAGGTCTTTTGCAGCAGATTTGGCCAATGCAACACGTCATTTGGTTTCTTGACTCCTGCTTCCGTGGATGTTGATTGTGGATCCAAGTAAAAGGAAATGCTTGACAACTTCAATCTTTTCTCCGTTTATCATGATATTGCTTATTGGCCCAGTTGTGAGGATTTTTGCTTTCTTTGAGGTGTAATCCATACTGAAGGCTGTGGTCTTTGATGTTCATCAGTAAGAACTGTGGAAACCAACTCTCTGAGACAGAATTAATGGAAGAGCTGGACTGACGGTGGCTCTTGGTACAAGCTGCTGCTCAGAGAGTCTGTGATGATGTACTAGTTCTCAAGCAGGAGAGAGGTTTTAATCATTAAATTGCAGGGAGAAATTCTGGGCCCTGCCCTGTGCAATCGGCTCATCCTCCTGGGTCTCTAAGTGAGCTGAAATGTTGTTTTCTTGCTCCTGTTCTAACTACTCACTTAGCAAACAAGAGTCTCCATGGAAGGCACTGATCTGTGATTTATGTGTCATAAAAGGGCCGGAGTGTTTGATGCCTGTACTTATCTGCCCGAGAAGAAACATTAAACGAGAGCTAATGGACCCTCTGCTCCTAATGCGGCTGCCGCTTGCTGAACGAGCAGAGCACACGTGCTCCGTTTCAGTCTTGCTCCCGGCCAGGCCAAGCCAATTTTCACCTGCAGACGTCAGAGAAGCTCAGCCACAGCCACAACCGCAACCACAAGGATCATACCTGAAGGACCCAGAAGCTGCTGTTTTCTCCTTCCCATACCCTCTCCACTGAAGGTCTGTTGTCAGGAAGGTGTTTCATATACAAACCTTCAGAGTTAAAGTCCTAATGAGAAGCAAAAATTCAGGCTTGATGACACCCTTTCAAATGATGGTTTAAAAATCCATAGTTCCAGAGGGAAGTGCCAGATGGGGGTCTCCTTGACCTTATACTGAATAATTTCCTGTAGAGGCAGAGTTCATTTCAATCCACAATGACTGTATTTTCCTTTAGCTGATGGTGAGTGCACAGGATTGGTTAGTTCTGTGTCACTTCCTGCAGTAGACTCTAGGTGGCACTGCAGTGCAACTGGAGCACGTTAGAGCACAGAAAAACAAGGAAAATGGAGTGTTGAGAAAAGTTAAACCCTAGTACAAAAATCACCACTTCGTGGTTTTTCGTAGAAATCTTAAGGCCATAGACTATTCTCTCCAGGGACTAAATGGCTAAATGGCCAGGGTGGTGTGGAAGGGAATATGTGCCTAGTGGTGATTTGTAAAATCTGAACACAAGTAAGAAGAGAATAACAATTGTCTCATGTTGGTGGGAGATAAGAAAGCAGGAAGAGTGAATGAGAAGCCTGAGAAAACAAATAGGGGAGAGATAGAAATGGATATTATTATTATTCATTTTGAAGGAGAATTTGGTTTGAAGTGCATGAAGTTCTCTGGGTTTATATTCCCACTTGACTACTGAATTAATGTTAGTGCAGTTAATAGTTGTACTATAATAGAGAAACATGGTAAGTAATACTGATTAAAGATGCTTATTTGTCAGTGATAAAATGAAACAGGAAAGGAAAACTTTTAGGTGAAAATCCATAAAATGCCTTTTCTCGTGGGTCAAATGCCCTATGTTAGGCTTATGATATAAGGAGTAATTTAGCCCATCAGATTTTGATATTTTGGGAGGTACATGTAAGCTCATTATCTGAACCTCAGTTACCCCCAGTTTGCAAAGTGTTGTTAAATCTGTTTCTACTTCTAATAGTGCTCTAAATGAATGGTTCTCAAGCCGTGGCTCCTGAACACAGTGTCAGCATCACCTGGGAACTTGTTAGAAATGAAAATTTCTGCACCTCGCTCCAGACCTTTGGAATCAGAACCTCTGAAGCTGGGGCTCAGAGATCTGTTTTAACCAGCCCCCCAGGTGACTGTGATGCATGCTGAAATTTGGGCACAGCTGCTCTGAAGATTTGCTCAAATACGTGTGAGGGGAAGTGAGAATAGACAATAAGGTAAAATATTTGAGTCTTTGGTATGATTTGAGTAGTGGGCTATGTGTTGACATTACAATGAAGGAAACATGGTCCCCTCTCAAGCTGCTTATAATTTAGTTGAGGAAACAGACATTCCTACAACTATAAATGTAATAACTACTATATGAATAAGGTAATTCTGCCTAAAAGGAAAGAGCGGAAAGGCTTAAAGGTGGGGGCATTTGAGCAAAGACTTGAAGGATGAGAATATTCAATGCGACAGAGAAAGGCTTTTGCTTTCAAACGTTGCCCTTTGTTAGTGCCAAAAAGAACTTTGCTCACCTCAAAAAAATGAAGGAGCCAAGCATACCGAGAGAGACAATTTGAGTCTTCCTTCCCCTGCCAGTTGGTTGAAAACATGGGATTTACAAGTCACTTATTAAGAGGGAAAATCTGGCTGGCCTTGGGCTTTCACTCAATGCCCAAAGGCAATGAAGTAATGTCTACAAAGTTCTGAGGAAAAGAGTGACCCAAGAATAAGACACTCAGCCAAGATGTTGGTCAAATATAAAGACAACAGGTAAACATTCACATGCGTCAAGAAACTCGAGGAATACAGAATACATGAACACTTCTTAAAAAAAAAAAAAATTGTTCAATGACAAGATTCAGCTACTGAAGAGGAAAATAAAAGTAAGGAGCTCAGGAATGAAGTGGTCACAGTAAAAGGACTGGTGATGAGCATCTAACTCATTTAAATGTAAAAACGAAGTTTAAACAAAAGTAGAAATTATGATAACAAAATAGAAAATGAATGGTATAATCCTTAACAGGGGATGTGGGTATAAGTCTGAGAGTGCTCATTTCTTCATCTTTCTTAGCAGGAAGTTGCTTTTTTTCAAATGACTCTAGCCTCTTTATATTATATATATGTCTTAACCTAGAGGGCTCTGCTAAGAAATAGCATCTTTTTGTTTTAGGACACAGATATCAAATTGACTATATCTGTGGAAAGGGACAGACAATGAAGAAGCTCAATGTCATCAGTCAAAACAGGCCAGTAGCCAACTGCAGAAGAGAACATCAATTGCTCATATGCAAGTTCAAGTTGAAGTTGAAGGAAATTAAAACAAGTCCATGAGAGCCAAAGTATGACCTTGAGTATATCCCACCTGAATTTAGAGGCCATCTCAAGAATAGATTTGAGACATTAAACACTAATAACCCAAGACCAGACGAGTTGTGGGATCACATCAAGGACATCATACATGAAGAAAGCAAAAGATCATTAAAAAGACAGAAAAGAAAAAAAAGAGCAAAATGAGTATAAGAAGAGACTCTGAAACTTGCTCTTAAATGTAGAGTAGCTAAAGCGAATGGAAGAAATAATGAAGTAAAAGAATACACAGAAAATTTTAAAGGGCGGCTCAAGAAGAAAAAGTAGAGTATTGTAATGAAATGTGCAAAGACCTGGAGTTAGAAAACCAAAAGGGAAAACAAGCTTGGCATATCCCAAGCTGAAAGAATTGAAGAAAAAAATTCAAGGCTCAAGTTGCAATATTGAAGGATTCGAGCCCTGGTGGCAGTTTGAGTCCACCAGTTAGTCATTTCTTGGAAACACTATGGAGCAGTCCTACTCTGTCCCTAAGGGTCACTATGAGTCAGAATCAATTTGACAGCAACAGGTTTGGTTTTTGGTAATACAGTATGATCTCATTTTAATTAGATATTTATGTATCCATCCATATATCATCCATCCTTCCTACCCATCTTTGGCTAGTCTCTTTGACTCTCATGGCTTTAACTGTCATCTGTTTGCTTATAATGTCCAAATATTTATCTTCAGCTCTGATGACTCTTCTGAGTTTCAGCTCTCCTGGATGTCTAATGGGCACTGCAAACTCAACATGTTCAAAACCAGACGCATCTTCTTCCTGTTGCAAATCCAAATTTGTTGCTGCTCCTGTATTTCCTGTCTCAGTTCCTGGTATCACCATTGATCTGGTCACCCAAGTCAGAAACTTGGAATCATCTCAGATTCCTCATCTTTCCTTCATCCCACCCATTCAATCAATATCACTTCCTAAATATTTATTTTTCTCTCTTCTCTTCATCCTGGCTACTGTTGACCTAGGACAGATTCTTTTCTGTATTCATGTCCATTATTTATATTGCTGCCAGAGTGATCTTTCTAAAATGCAACTTGATCTTATTACTCTCAAGCTAGTTTACTTCAGTGGTTCCCTATTTCCCTCAGGATAAACCTCAGGCTACTTAATATAGCAGCCTCAGTTTCTGGGCAACTGCTGGTCTTTCTACCTAGAATTCTTTTGTGTTTTTCATGCCCTAGATGATACCTGCTTATTTATTGAGACACAGCTCAAGGGTCACTTCAGGAAATTTTCCTAAGCCTTGGACTAAGCTTACCTCCTCTGCATTCCATGGTACCCTGCACATACCTTTATTGTAGCACTGAACATCTAAGAGCTGTTTTTGTGCTAGTCTTTCCCACTGACACTGTAGATTTCTTCACGTTAGTGACTCTGTGTGTGTTTGTTACAGAGCACGGCACATAGTAGGCACACAAAGATTGTTGAAGTGAGCTGAACAATTCCAGTACATCTTTCTATCGACTGCTAGATTCACTCCCTCTCTCCCTTGGGCATGATTGGATAAACACTGCCCAATTCAATATTGCTCCATTTTTCTGAACTCTGGGCAGACCGCCTTCCTTCTGTGGACATATTCTTTCTTCAGATATGTTAATACTATTGATTAAGTCATGGCTTTCTTTTTAGAGGAATCACATTCTAGTCATGTCTCTCTAGACCGCACCCTAGATTCCTTAATTGGATTTCTTCATTCATTAATTCATTTATTCTATGCGTGGAAGGCTGTATGTTTAAGAAGCATCTGTGAGATTTTCAGTAAGAAGTGTCCTTTGTTTTACGTGCCTTCACTGAAGAGCATAAAGTACGAGCTCAATGGATGCGTCAGTGAGTGGGATGTGTGCATAAGGTCGGAGCCAATGACGGGAGGGCAGGAGTCCTCCGTGCTAAGTCCAACCTCAAGCTGAGTTCTTTGGTTCTTGAGAATAGTGTGGCGGTTAAGAGCTCTGGTTTTGGAGTGAGGCAGACCTGGTTTTGAATTTCAAGTGACCAGCGTAATGAGTAAGTTTCTTGTTGTGAACCTCTTCATCTTCTATTAAGTGGGTGTGATAATAGGACTGACCTAACAGGGTTCTGAGAATTTAAAAAGATAATGTTGAAAGGTAACAGGCAGATGATAAGCATGAAACAAATAGTAGTCGTCCTCACCATTGCTGTCGTCATCGTCTTGACCATCATCATCATCTTCATCATTATCATTTAACCACAACAGTGAGCGCTCTGAATCTAGACTTAGCCTGACCATTCTTCTGGTCCTCACCACCTCACCTCCCCTTCGGACGTGATTGGGTCAATAGTGACGGGAGCCTGAGAAAGACCTTATGGGCATCTCAGCCACCAATTGGCTTTTTCTGCTTCCTCAGTTAGGAAACGCTTTGGAAACCCTGGTGGCGTAGTGGTTAAGTGCTACGGCTGCTAAGCAAAAGGTCAGCAGTTCAAATCCGCCAGGTGCTCCTTGGAAACTCTATGGGGCACTTCTACTCTGTCCTATAGGGTTGTTATGAGTCAGAATCGGCTCGACCACAGTGGGTTTGGTTTTTGGTGTTTTTTTTTGGTTTTTAGGGACTCTGTTTATACAAGGATTATTTAGCATTTTTATTCTCTGAGGGTGCTGGCATAGCTTCAGTCTGTAATTCTAAGGAGAAGGCATTTAGCGGTGCCTTTTTCGTTTTCTTTGTTTGTCAGGAATATTTCTGTAGATAAGCACCCTGCGCAGTAAATAAACCACATTGTTATTACATTGCCTAGCAATTTACCTGTAATAGACGGCTGTGCCTGCTATAATGACATGATAGCTAATCCATACCCTGCATGATTTTATCTCCTACTAGAGGAGGCTGGCAAGTTTAAAAGGGATGCCTTCAGGGATCAGCTCCAGTTCTGGTGTCCCTAGAGTTCTCCCCCACCCCCCAGGAAATACACCAAAAGTCCTGTGTCCGAATTTTGAAATGAGTGCTTAATTTCAGGATGAATTACCCTAAGCTTCCCACAAGTAGGTTCTTTTGTGGAAAAGCAGTTCGATTTAATTAAGGAAATCTCTTGGTCCTCAACTTGGTGGTTAATACAGAGGATGGTCTTTTTTCTTCCCTTATGACATTAGAAGTTTTGGATATGCAAATAGCCTATCACCCAACTTGTGTTAAAAGTAAATATCAATTGCTTCTGGCAGTTGGTAAATAATAGTGCTTTCATTTATTTAACTTCCCATAAGCTTTTTGATAAAGCCCTCAAAGAGATGTCATTTGATCCAAAGGCTAAGAAGTATTTTATTGTGCTATCAGTTTGACACTATTTACCAAACTCTAAAACAGTTGATACTGTCACCATAATTTTCAATGTAATCTACAGAACTGGACTTTCAATTGTACCTTGTTTCTTGCAGTTTACTGTTTGTTCTTCTGACCAGGTTGTAACCTTCTGAAATGAAGTGGTTGAGTTTGGACTTCTTGGGAGGCTATGTGCCCTTCTAGAAAAGGCACAGATTGGAGTTCAACCTGGGATCAACTCCTGGCTTCAGCCATTACTAGCTGTATGGCGTTGGGCAAGTTATTTGCCTTTCTGTCTTTTTTCTTATTATTGCTGTTGTTGCAAAGCTTGCTTCAGATATTACTTGAGACTATAAAACATAAAATAATACTTGTGAAGAGTGTGCTTCTTAGTTCAAGTAGATGCACGAGGCTAAATGGTAGCTCCTGTCCGGAGGTGAGATGAGAAGGCAGAAAGGGATAGGGGCTGGTTGAATGGACACGGGAAATCCAGGGTGGAAGAGGGGAGAGTGCTGTTACATTATAGGGATTGCAACTAGGGTCACATAAAAATATGTGTATTAATTTTTGTATGAGAAACTAACTTGAGTTGTAAACTTTTACCTAAAGCGCACACACACACACACACACACACACACACACACACACACAAAAAGATATTACTTGAGCCTTTTTTTTAGTAATAACTTTCTAATTACTTTCACAACTTAAATGTTTCTGGCAGTGCTTATAATAAGGAACAAGAATTGTTTCAAATTTGGGAAGCTGCTCATTTTAGTACCAGTTGCTTTTCCCCATTCATTCCTCCCCACTCATCTCAGCAATGACTAGGTAGGGTGATTGCTTGCTGGTGGATTATTTATATCTCTCTAATCTGCCTATTTCTCTCCATCTCTAGCACCACCAATAGCTAACATTTACTGAAGGCTTACAATGGGCCAGGCACACCACAGGCATGATCTCATTTAACCCCTGGGTAAAACCATTATTATTGCCATTTTACAGGTAAGGAATTTGAGGCTTAAAGGGGTGAAGCAAATTATCCAGGGTCACACAGCTAATCAGTGTTAGACTACAGTCCAATCTGTCTTCTAGACTAACGTGGAGGCCTGGTAACGGTCTTCCCAGAATCTTCCTTTTATTGTGTCAACCTGATCTACGCATAGAAACCAAAATGAACTTTTCCATCATCCTCCCCTCTCCCTGACATGATGAAAACCTGAATGGCCTGGCTTCTGCCCACCTCTGTCTCATCTGGCACCACCCGTGTCTTGCTCTCTGCTTTTTGTGACCTTTATTTTGTTCCTGGGATGTCCAATGTCTTTGTGGTTTTTACTGTCTGGAACACTCCCCTCTTCTCTTTGCCTGTGGTCCCAATCACATTTCCTCATCCATTTCTCCTCAGCCTTCTCCTATGAAAGAGCGTTTTACTCCTCCTACTTCTGTGAGATGTCACTTGCTGGTGGACCATTTATATCCTTCTAGCCCCTACTGCTCCTTCAGCTCAAAGATCTGTTTGTTCCCTGACTGCCCATTAGGTCAGGTTCCTCTGTTAAATGTTCTCATAGCAGCTTGGGCCTTTTCTTCATGACTCTTACCAGAGTTTGCAATTATCTGTACTTTATGTATGTAGTCATTTGATTAGTGTCTATCTATTCTGCCCCAACTGGAAGTTTCATGAGGATAAGAATTGTGTTCATTCCAGTGTCTTGTTGTATACTCAAACCTCCCCCACCCAAAACCCAAACCCATTGTCGTTGAGTTGATTCTGACTCATAGCGACCCTGTAGGACAGAGTAGAACTGCCCCATAGGGTTTCCAAGGAGTGGCTGGTGTATTCGAACTGACAGCCTTTCGGTTGGCAGCCATAGCTCTTAACCACTGCGCCACCAGGGCTCCATTGTTGTATCCTCAGGTCTAACAAAATACTTAGCATATGGCCTTGTGCACTAGCTATTTGTTGAATGAAAGCTGAGAAATGCTAATGATTAATCCTATGATTTCTCGTCCCTTCCCTGTTCCTGGAGGAGCAAACAGCATGTACACTGCATGGCTTCTGGGTCTCTTCACGTGTATGTATACGTGTGTGTGTGCACGGCCTATGTGTGCACCCATGTGTGGCATGCATGTGTGCGTGCGCGTGCACACACACACACACACACACACCTCTCCATTATAGGCAGCTGAACCGGGAAGGTGAAGAATATTTTTCATGGCGTTATTTTTATGATAATCTATTTCGATGGTTAATTTGGTTTAGGACACTGATTTATCACCAGTTTATAGATCTCACTCTCTTTCTCTCTTTTTATTGTCCTATTTGAATTATAAGGATGGCATGTGTGAAATGAAACTTCTTGGCCTATTGTTCTGCTTCTCATGCAACCAGTGTAGTTCAGACAATAAAAAAGATCTATAAAATTAATATATACACAGAGCAAGAGAGGAAAGAGAGGGACAGAGACAGAGAGAATGGGGAATGCTTTGGAATTGGATACCACATTTATCTCTCGCTGGTGAAGTTCACAATCAAAATTTACATGTGGAGGCGGCATAAATGAGATATGAAGGAGTCTACTCATGTGGAAAGAAAGAGGTCTGGTAATTCTAGCTTACCTATGTTACATAGAAAGCATATTTTCCCCTTGTCTTTAGCATTTTTTAAGGACTTAGAACTGCTGGGTTAACTTTAGAAATATGTGCTCCAAAAATATGACTTCCAAGAAAATACATACCAGGCAACTTGGATTATGTATTACCTAGCCTGCCAGGTACGTACTGATTATATCACAAACATGCATCTAAAATGTTACGTGCATATGAGTTCTTGCCAACCTGGTATACACCTGGCACCTAGTGAAAAAACAAAACAAAACAAAAACCAAACCCATTGCAGTTGAGTTGATTCTGACTCATACTGACCCTAGAGGACAGAGTAGAACTGCCCCATAGAGTTTCCAAGGAGTGCCTGGTGGATTTGAACTGCTGACCTTTTGCTTAGCAGCCATAGCTCTTAACCACTATACTACCAGGGTTTCTGGCATATAGTAGGTACTCAGTAAATACTTGTAGGATAAAAGTGTACATGGATGAGTGCTGAGGAGGAATGGCTGGCTAACTGGCACCTCACTGGCCCTTCACCAGGGGAATTTATGTACTACCCCTGAGTGCTCAGTTTACATATTTGTAAAATAAGTTTAATGATAAAGTGTAATGATATACAATTAAGTGAAGCAACAAATGAACAAAAAGTCATAGGTCAAATTGTACAATTTCATTCCATTTTGAGGGGGGAAAAGAACCTGTATGTAGACGTTCGAGGATATATAGGAAACAAATCTAGAAGGTAGTGAGATGGAGGAGGCTTTCTCTTTTCATTTATCTGACTTGATGTAGATTTAATTTGTTTCTTGCTTTGAGCATTTATGTCTCCGTTAAAAAAAAAAATCCCAGTATAGATATAACACAAAAGAAAATGGTTTAGCTATGTTTATTACTTCCCTCTTAATTTAGGGTAAGAGTTTCAACTCAGTTGTACCCTTTTCCCACCATCCCCTCTGGCTGCTATATGCCACCTGACATCCTTCTCTGGCCAACTCTTTCACTTCTTTTGGCTCTCAGCCTCTCTCTTGGTTTTGTTACTCTTCCCATACTAGCTGTTGACCTGTTCCTTTCAAAAAGCGAGGTGGGAAAAATTCTGGTTGAGTACTTCATCCTGATCAAGTGCCTTCTGAGTGGAGAACAAACAAAGAACAATCTTCCTACCTTCTGAGGGTGACCAGGTGGCAGCTCCCAGATGCGATTTCACTCGAGGTTCTTGGGTTGACTATTTATTGCTATGCTTGAGATGATGGTTATTATTGTTACAAATATTATTACACTGAGGAAGCCAGCTTGCAAGCACAGACAGCTGCATTGTTTACAAACATAATTAATGAGGTGATTTTTAATATCAACAGCTCAGCACCAGCCTTTCCTAAAGACTGTTTATGGCCTGGGCCCCAGGGCCATTTGTAACGTCTATGGCACTTTATGACAGGGCTGCCTCCAACAGTCATTTCCTTTGGCTGGGCCCCGGTTTATTTTATGAATGACAAAAATAAACCTCTAGTTGTTGCTGATGAGGAATGGTTTATGTCTAGTAAGCCCAGTCCACCAAGAGATAAACACAAGAACACTTTTCTAAGGAGTGAAGGTGCATTTCTTAGCAGCTAACTTCTATATTTATACAATCGTCGTCCAATTAAGGCGCTCTCCTGGGGAACTGGGCAGGAATGGCGCATTCCCTTCCTAAACATGGAAATGTTTTGTGTGATAGGATACTATATAAACACCCGTAATATACCAATACTCAGAAAAATGGCTTATGCTTCAAATAGGCTTCTGACAGCTGTGGCCTAACAATCGAGACCTGTTACATGACCTTAGACTTTTATTCCATTTAGTCATATTTGGGTCAGGGATTTGAACATAAGATTTTCTCTCTGCTAAATCTGGCTCGACATAGCCTCTCAGAATGGATTATAAAGCAAACTACTCTTCCTTGATAAGTTATAGGTTGCATTCATCCTTTTTTCTTTATTTTTCCTCCACTTTGAGCTCCTGAATTTGAACTTTGAATGATTGGTAACTGGTCTACCCCAAATTCCGGAGATAAGGTTATTCTTATGAGATGCTTACCCTTGAGCACCTGCCACCTCCCTACTTCCCAAGGAAATAGATGAAAGACTTTTCCACCTGTATAACCAAATGGGAACTAATCACCTTTCTGGAGCTCTGGTGACGCTGTGGTTAAGACCTACAACTGCTAACCAAAAGGTAGGCAGTTTGAATCCACCAGCTGCTCGGAAGCCTTATGGGGCAGTTCTACTCTGTCCTATAGGGTCACTACGAGTTGGAATCAACTCTACAGCAACGGGTTTGGTTTTTAGAATCACTTTTCTAGTCTATGCTGTGTTCAAAAGCAAGGAAGTTGTGCTAGTCTGGTTTCCTGTTCTGTTACTTACATTTCAGAGGTTAGATGATTTACTAGTGTGTTTAAACTTCTTGTCTTTTCTCTTCTCCTAAATGAACCCCAAGAGAATTATTGTTCTTCCATTTCCTCTTGACCATGAAATTGCCTGATCATGTCTGTTCAGTAAAACACAATACAATAAGGAGAGATGAAAAGATTAAAAGTGATAAAAATGACCCAAGATAATTAAAGTCAGCCATCTTGTATTTTTCTTATAATTTCAGGACAAATGCCTCTGAAATGTAGTTTATTATGCTAACTTCAAGTATCCTTGTTTATTACCTTATTCCATTGCTGGCATCTCTGGAGTGAGTAGTGATGACATTGCAAATGCCCAGGTTTCATAACTTTAAGCGTCGAATAAGAGTGTTCATTTAATTCGACTCCACATTTACTGAGCATCTGGGAATGTATACCCACTATGTGCAGGGGGCCTACCATCTATCAGAGGAGATAGAAACAAATAATTATGATATGTCTCAATAAATACACTAATATTCTTCTAAAGAAAGTTGTTTATTTGATCTGTTTGACTTCTGGAATTTTTATTCTGATAAATGCTGCAATGAGCAGAGAGGAGAAATGGAAGGTGTCAGAGGGAGCTAAATTGATTTATACGGAAAAGGACATGAAGCTTCCAATGGGAGAGAAAAGAATAAATCTAGACAGTAGGAGGTGGGAGCAAGGAGGTGTGTAGTGAAGTTTAAAGTAATAGAGGAAGAGTTTGGGGGACCCACTGCCATGACCAACTGGGATTCTGGGAGACTGAGAGATCCAGTGAGAATTTTTATGTTTAAGTTGAGATTTAACTTAACAGTAAAGCACATACATGTTAAGTGTACAGATCAATGAATTTTTACATATGAATACACTTTTGGAACAACCACCCACATCTAGATATAGAATATTTCCATCACCCTAGGGGGCTCCTCGTGCCCCCTCTCAATCAGCAGTTCCAAGAGGAAACCACTGTTTTTATTTTAACCCCATAGGGTAGTTTCAAATATTTAAAACTTTACATACATGGAATCATGTAGTTTCTACTCTTTGTTTCTAGCTTCTTTCATTCAACATTATGTCTGTGAGATTTTTCCATGATTTTGGATGTATCAGTAGTTCTTTTTCATTGCTGTGTAGTATTCTGTTGTGTAAATATACCGCAGTTAATTTGCTTGTTCTACTGTTAATGGATATTTGTATCCACTTTGGAAACTATTACGAATAATGCTGCTGTGAATGTTATTCACATGCCATTTTTGTTGGGTATATACCCAGGAGTACAATTGCTGGGACATAGGTATATGTATATTTAGCCTTAGCTGATACTGCCTAGCAGCTTTCCAAAGCGGTTGTCTTAGTTTCCTAGTACTGCTATAACAGAAATACCACAAACTGGTGGGCGTAATGAACAGAAAACTGATTTTCTAACAGTTTAGGAGGCTAGAAGTCTAAATCCAAGGCATCAGCTCTGTAGGAAGGTTCTCTCCGCCCATTCTGGGGGAAAATCCTTATCTCAGCTTCACTAGTGTTCTTCTTGGCATTCTTCCAAGATCCGCCCTGCCAACTATCTTTCCTCATTTGTCCTTGCTTACTTCTGTCTGTGCCTAATGTGTTCTTTTTATATCTTGAAAGTGATTGGTTTAAGACACATCCTACGTGGGCATGACTATATTAACATAACAAAGAAACCCTGTTCCTAAATGGGATTACCTCCACAGGTATGAAACAAACAAACAAACAGCTGTTGCTGTTGAGTCAATTCTGACTCATAGCGACCTTATAGGACAGAGTAGAATTGCCCTATAGGGTTTCCAAGGAGCAGCTGGTGGATTTGAACTGCCGACATTTTGGTTAGCAGCCTGAGCTCTTAATCACTGTGCCACCAGGGCCCGCCGCAGGTATAGAAGTTAAGATTTACAACACATATTTACAGCACAGTTCAATCCATAACAATGATTATACCAATTGATACTCCTACAGTAACGTAAACTCTATGGAGCAGTTCTACTCTGTCCTGTAGGGTTGTTATGAGTCGGAATCAAGTCGACTGCAAGGGCTCCATTTGCTCCACATTTTTGGCAGCATTTAATGAGAACTTTAAGGAAGTCTTCATGGCTGTTGTGTGCTATAATTTTCCCCTTTATCTTGCTTTACAAGGCTTCAGGAAAGACCCTGCATTTGGAGTCAGATTTGCTTGGATTCCTCACATTTCCTGCCAAGGGCAGTAACCCCAAGGCTGTCTGGGTTTGAATTCTGGCTTTTCCACTTACTGTGTGATCTTGGGCAAGTGTTTTGGCCTTCTGAGCCTTTCATTCTTCATCTGCAGAATGGGAATCATAGTATCTTAAGGTTTTTATGAGGATTGAATAAGATAGTCCTTTGCCTAGGACCAGGTATAATTAGTACTCAATAAATGGTAGCTTTTGTGACTATTAACTGAAGTGAGAGAATTCCAAGATGAAAAGGTTAAATATAGGGGGATAGAGTTGGAAGACCTGGACCAGCTCTTCATATCCATCGGGAGATTCTCCTTCCATCACTAACCTTTAAAAGTTTGGGACTGGAGTAAAAAAACCCAAAAAACCCACTGCCGTCGAGTCAATTCCGACTCATAGTGACCCTATAGGACAGAGTAGAATTGCCCCATAGAGTTTCCAAGGAGCGCCTGGCGGATTTGAACTGCCGACCTCTTGGTTAGCAGCTGTAGCACTTAACCACTGCGCCACCAGGGTTTCCTTGGGACTTGAGTAAGAGGTAACAATTCCCTATCATCACAGCCCTATGGTCCTTTCCTGCATCCAAGTAGGCAATTGTGACTTTTCAGATATTGCATTTTTAAGCTTAGCTTGCAAGAAGACCTGGGTGAGCTAAAGGCAACTTTGTGACACGACATCAGAACAACCATCACCGAGTAATTTTAGAAACAAGATTTGCAATTAGAAATTCCCCTCAAAGGAGATTGGTAATATGCAAAGTATGAGTGAGGAGTGAGGAGAAAAGCTTAAAAAAGAAAAAAAAAAAAAAAAAGAAACCTATTTAATTTTATGGTTGATGCAACTTGTTACATGTGTGTCCTGCCAGAATAAATCGGATCATCTGATTTTCAAATTGCTGGGTCTATTGTTTCAGAAATAGAGGATGTAAATAATTTCAGTGCAATCTTCCGGATCTGGACCTCTCTCATCTAGAACTGTTATCAGCATTAGCATAATTTATGGTGCTATCTAATAATGAAATCACTGAACACTGATTGTACAGCTTCTTAAAGCTATAATTACTGCTCATTAGGAATGGATTTCATATTGTTTGCTCCTGGCACATAACAAGTTATTGAAAGGAAAAAGTTGTCAGTAGAAGCGAGAAACCAGGGAACACATTTTTTTTTTGTTCCTGACTATTCTTTCTGATTAATCCGTCTGAGAGTTTGTCTTTCATAATAATAGAAACAACTGGCCACCCGCGATGTCATTTATTGTCATCTTTCTTCTTGAAAGGAAATTATTTTAACTTCATGTCAATCTTCTTTTCAGCCTATGCGGTAGTAAAAAAAAAAAAAGTTTTTTTTTTTTTTTACTACTCAGTAAATGTTGACTGAACAAGTGTGTGAGAAAAGTAATGAATTAAGACAAAAGCCACAAAGGCAGCAAGTTACACTCTGAGCTTTGCCCAGTTTATACCAAAATTCGAAAAGGAAATTGCCCACTAAGCTCACCCAAGAGTCAACAGTTTCTCAGAGCTGTGAATCTGAAATAAGCCTTAGCAGAACATCTTAAATTTTTTTTAAATTGAAGAAGCCATACTTGACTTTTTCACTATAAAAGATTCGAACAGTACATACATGTACCGAGTAAAATGTGGGAGCCCTTTGCACTGACTCTGGCCCATTCCCAAGGTAATGCCATTAGCATTATATGTATCTTTTATGCCCTGGAGTTTCTGGTAACATTGAGAACTCATTGTCTAAGATAGGGAAAACAAAATACTGTTTTTGTTGGCTAGCATATCACTTCAAAATGGACCAGGGTCCAACTGTTGATGTGTTTGGAGCCCTGGTGGTGCAGTGATTAAACATTTGGCTACTAACCAAAAGGTCGGCAGTTCGAATCCATCAGTTGCTCCTTGGAAACCCTGTAGGGCAGTCCTACTCTGTTATTTAAGGTTGCTGTGAGTTGGAATTGAATCGACGACAACGAGTTTGGTCAATTCTAGGAATGAGGAAGGAGGTTTACTTAACAAATAAGACTTGGCTTGACTTCGAACCACGCCTTTGGCTCATGAGGTCATCAATTTCAATGGAAGGTGACTTGGATTTGAGATTGGTATATTTTATTTGATCTTCATAAGGTGAATGTGACTTCTATGTCAATTAATCCATCCTCATGATTTATCCAAGGCCAGGCCAAATATTATAGCCAAGTGTTTCCCTACGCTGCTCTAGTTTCCTTAGACTTCTGGCGTGGAAACTGAAAGGGCTGAAGAAATCAAGTGGGTTTTTCTTTAATAGATTCTTTTCCTTATTGATAACTGTGCTCTCTTTTCCTTAAATATCCTCTTATCTAAGGCCTTCTAGTCCCTGCAAGTACAGGGAAAATGTCAGATATGAAGAATTAAAGAAAACTTTATTCTTTCACTACAAATATTCAAACTTTAGTAAAACTGTAGAAATGTTTAAATTGCCTTCCAATTTCTAAAAGAAATTGGTTTCCTTTAACACTTAACGAGATAAACTGCAATTCGATTCAAGTCATTTTTTTGCCTCTTCTTGTTGACAATCTGAGCTCCGTTTTTTTAGTTTCCTCTTGCTTTCTGATTGACTTTAAGATTGCATCTAATCTTTTTATTCTATCTTGCACAAATGCTGCCTGCAATGTGTTGTGACAAGGAGCCAGACCCCCTATTAGCATATATTTATACCTTGCAGCACACAAAATGATGCTCGGGGATTATTAAACCTGGCTAGAGCTCTGAAAGCACATAAAAGGCATCACATCTCCCCTTGCCCCCCCCAAAATACTGTCCATCCCAACTGTCTACTCATATGGAGATCTAATTGTTTGGAGAAAGGGATACATGAGGGAAAACATAAAGAACAGTTGTGGATAAAAGCTAATGAGACGGAGAAAATATCAGATAATTGCAGGCACAAGAGATGATCATTGTTCTCGGAAGATCTGGAGACATCTTGGAGGGTTTTTAAAGGGCCATTCTGGGAATCAGGTGGTAAGATGATCAGGTCAGTCTAAGAAAGGAACTGGAAGACGAAGGGGACTGGGCAGAGGTCTGGGACTGAAGAACTAGGGAAAAGGTGTTTATGATTTGAGGGACCATAATAAGGGGCTTGGAGTCCCTGGGTGGTGCAAATAGTTAACATGTTCAACTGCTAACTGAAAGGTTGGAGGTTCAAGTCCACTGAGGGGCATTTTGGAAGAAAGGCCTGGCGATCTTCTGAAAAATCACAGCCATTGAAAACCCCATAGAGCACAGTTCTACTCTGACACACAGGGAGTTGCCATGAGTTGGAGCTGACTTGATGGCAACTGGCTTTAATAAGGGGCTTAGATACCAAGAGATATAAACAGGAATTAGGGTTCTAAGACAGAGTCCTTTCTGAGGTGATCTGAGGTGAAGTGACAGGCCATATCTCTTCAGAGTCTATATGTTTTTCCATAAATAGAAATCAGCAGGCCAAATCCTGGAAAAAATTATGATATATGCCTACATAATCTTTGGTGTTCCAGTTTTTTTTTTTAGTGTGGGATTCTTGGGCCCTTCAGAGTCTCAGAATTTATGAATTACTAACCTGGTCCCTTATCGAAGCTGGCAGTGATCTGATATTAGTCATTTACATCTGGATTCAACCTAATTTCCACTTTTGCTAAGTATCCCACAGCACTTCTATTTTAAGCCGGTTTTCTCTAGTTGCAGAAAGACAGGTTATGTCTCTTCTGAAAGAAATTTTGAGCATTAGTAAAAAGCGAAAGAGACAATTTGGGGGAAGGGAAGCCTTTCTAGTGATTTGTATGCTAGGGGATTAGGCCAGAAGAGAAAGTGTTATTCTCTCTTGACTCCCTAATAGTTCTTGTACCCTAGGGTGATGAGTTCCAGTGACTGTTCCTAGGGATTGCTGAGTTTTGAGGAATTTTTCATTATGATACGCATCTCAATGTCTTATATATGTCTTTTCCAATTGACTATGATAACTCTGGGGACAGGGATGGTGTCTCATTGATCTGCTTCCCACTGATAGTTGGTATTTGATACAAAGTTTTTGAGCTACACATCACAGACATCACAGTTCACCCCGTTTCTGCACCTTTAAATATTTCAGCCTTTGATATAGAAATTCGGATTCCAGCCTGTTGTTTGGGTTGTATTTCTGGGATGTATTGGGATAGACTTGACCTCACTTTGTCCGTTTCTCCAAGTGCTTGGAGTGGTGAGTTGATCATCTCTGTCTGGGGCTAAGGTCCTGGAGAAGCTTGCCCCCAGCCATGCCTGCTTGGTACTAGATAGAGGAGATACAATCTTATTGCTTTCTGGCTCTCTCTAGCCCCTGTGCCTGGGCTGGCATGGGTCTCTTATTTGGCACTTTACTTTTCCCTCTGTGGCAAGGGTCAGGATCAAGTTTCAGGCATAGAGGATAGTCAGAGAAGGACAAAGAGCCTGCTTTGCTCTTAGCCTACTTAGATATGAATAACTTAAGAAAGGGGGACCCGCACAGTTTTCAGAAGTTGTTTCTTTACTTTCCTTTATATATGCCTCCGTTAGGGATTTCAGGGGCTAGAAGGGTAGCTGGGTTAAGGCAGGATTTAGGGAAATAAAAAACTTTATTTGACTATGGAAAACTCCCAAAAAACCAAACTCGTTGCCTTTGAGTCGATTCCGACTCATAGTGACCCTATAGGACAGAGTGGAACTACCCCATAGGGTTTCCAAGAAATGGCTTGTGCATTTGAACTGCCAACCTTTGGTTAGCAGCCGAGCTCTTAACCACTACGCCATCAGGGCTCCTTTGACTGTGTAAAATGTAGATTTGCCACAGTCATAATTCCAGGCAGGGAAGGAATGCTTAGGCAGATGACTAGATATGCCGGATTTCCTTTATCTAAGACTGTATTTTGTCAAAATTACAAATTCCAAAGTGTGTGAGCAGTGACTATTAAGTAACAAGAGTAATTTCATAAGACGTGTGAACATTAAACTCATTTGTCATTTGAGGATGGTATGGGGAGAGATCAGAAGGAGATGAGAAGATACTTAGGTTCTTGTTCACAGGTAAGATAGAGATATTTATAAGTGTTAGGAAAAATGAGCGTAAGTATGGGTTGTAATGAGTTAGGGTAACCACTACAACAATAACTATAAAATTATAACCCTTAAGTCAGTAGAGTAAAATGTAAACTATTTAAAGAAAACCAAAGAAGGAGGGGGAGAAAAAAGAAAGAAAAGGAAAGGAAAGCATGGCAAATGGCACCAAAATAAGACAGCAGAAGTGAGTGTCAGTGTATAGTAATCACAATAAAATTAAGTGAGTTAATGTGACCAAGGACCCTGGTGGTACAGTGGTTAAGAACTTGGCTGGGTACCAAAAAGGTCAGCTGTTTGAATCCACCAGCCCCTCCTTGGAAACCCTCTGGGGTGGTTTTTCTCTGTCATACAGAGTCACTATGAGTTGGAATTGACTTGATGGTAATGGGTTTGGTTTTTTTTTTTTTGATTAATGTGACCAAAGACAGAAAGTCAATTTTCTTAAACTTAAGATCTGGGTATGACATTTATGACTTATACTTAAGTACAAAAGGATACAGAAAGATTGAAATATAAAGTAATGGAAAAAGATATACCAGAAATATAGGAAGCAAAGAGATCAGAGATAATACTTTTAATATCATAGAAAATAGAATTTAAGATGAAAAACCTAATAAGAGACAAAAGGGACACTAAAACCCAAAGAAAAACCAAACTTGTTGCTGTCAAGTCGATGCTATAGGACAGAGTAGAACTGCCTTATAGGGTTTCCAAGGAGCAGCTAGTGGACTCGAACTGCCGACTTTTTCATTAGCAGCTGAACACTTAACCACTGCACCACCAGGGTTCCAGAAAGGGACACTAGATATAAAGATATACATAATAATTATGAACATATATGCTGCTAACAATAAGACCTCAAAATACGGAAAGTAACAACTGATTCACCTAAGAGAGGACATAGATAAATCAACAGTTATTGTTGGATCTTAAGTAAATTCTCTTAGAAACTGATCAAACAGATCTAAGAAATAAGGAAAGATATAGAATAAATATATACAATACATTGTTTTCATGTTTATGTACTTTAAGTACAAAGAAAGTTCAATAAATGAGGCTCGACATCGTGCATACTATATCCTTTTAACTACAATGCAATAAAACTAGAAATTAATAACAGAAGAAAAGCTAGCTAAGTAAGTAATTAAATCACCTGAATGACAGAAACCAAAAATCATATTTAAAATTTGCACCAAGATATTACATGTAAAAAACAATTTCAAGAACTTTTTTTTTTTTTTTTCTGTATTAAGCCTGTCCTCACTCAATGTATCTTTTTGTCTGGTCTCTGGTGAATTTATTTAAAATTAAAAAAAAAAAAATTAAAAACAAACCAAAAAAAAAAAAAAAAATCGAATCTCGTATTTAGATATAACTTCTCTCTCTATATATTTTTTCTATATTTAGGTGGAAGATTTTTGGAAAACATGAGAAAATAAGGAATTCAAGGCAGCTCTTTAAACGAAGGTTGTTTCTCTTAACTTTGGCGTGATGATTGGAAATATGCAGTGACTGGAGCTACATCCTCATCTGGGAGCATCATCTTCAGGGTGGCCTCTTGAGGACCACCATGTTACAACAGAAACCCTGGAGAACATCAGGGAGTCAAGAGGGAAGATAGTTATTCATAGATATACATGGAACATTCCAAAGACTCTTTTAAAGAGCTCAGGAAATAGGGTAGGGCTGGAATTCCAGGTATTTTGCTTCACGGATGATCACTGTATTTGCCTCTGTTATGTCATCTGTGTTTACCCCTAGGCTGGTGTGGCCAGGGTAAATATGGGTTACTTACTGATTTGAAACTTTTTACCTGGAAAATCTGGGGTGATTGTAATTGTTTGCACAATAGGTATTGCAGACTGGGTTTTCTGGAAAGCCAAGTCTGACATGGAGGTTAGAGGTTTATCAGTGAGTGCCCTTAGAATCAACACCTGTACAAGGAAAGAAAAGAAAAGGAAGCAGGATTGGGCAGAGGCAGAAACTGGGCTGGGATGAAGCCTCAACAGATATTACAGGGGAAAATGGCTCTGTGAACAGGAATTCAAAGAATGATGCTATTATAATATAACACAGGGAGCTCTGGTACTTCTAAGGATGCTCTTGCTTGGACATGACACTGAGGATGGGAGCATCCTTCCTGGTTTTTTTTTTTTTTTTTCCCACGTGTAAGGAAAGATAAGCATAAATGTTTCAGACACTATGTGTTTCTTTGTCATACTTTGTGTATCATTTTTAAAGGAATTAAAAAACTCCAATGAATATTTCTGGGCTTATTCTTAACCTGAGGCTAGTCTGGGATGATTCAAAGATAAAAAGGATATCTTGTGATTTTCTAAAAGGCTCATTGCTAATTCCTGTACCTGTTTCCCTGCTTCCTCCTTCCACCTGAACCTAAAGGACTAAAGGGAGACGGATAGAGAGGGGAAGCCACATGTTAGACTGACAGTATGGTGTTGGCAGGAGAAGGACAGGTCAGAAGGACTCTCTTTACAGATCTTACAAATGTATGGTGGAAGTTGGCCATGCTGTTGCTCCATCTTGGGCTGCCTTGTTGGTGAAGCTCTTATCTACCCGTGTGTATAGCTAAGATGTGTGCCTGCCTGTGCAGACCCCAGCAGTTAGAGCCTCCACCAGCACAGAGAGTCCATCTCCCAGAGAGCTGAGACTAAGCACATGGGGTCTGGGGCCAGATTGCTGGGGTTCAGATACTAGCTTTACCACCTGCTAGATGTGTGCTCTCTGGGCCTTACTTTTCTCATTTATAAAATGGCGTTGATGGTAATACCTCATAGGTTTGTTGCTGAGAATTGAATGAATTAAACCTGTAAAATTGCTGAGAACATAGTAAATACTCAATAAACGCTAGCTGTTATTTGGCCTGTGGGGATACTGTGCCCGTGTTCTCTATCCCCTGGGCTCTCTGCCTTGACAGACAACTTTAGTGTCACACACAGATCTCCTCTACACTCAAAACTCCCACTTAGGCTTTAAGGTGGGAACATTTTTAGCCAATGCCTTGTCTGTTCAAGCTTTTCCCCAAAGTTCTCTCTGCTTCGCCTTGATACTCTTGGAAGAGGAATTTATTTAAAAAAGGCAAGGATTAGACAGAAAGACCCCCCATTTAAAAAATAAAAAACAAACCCGTTGCTATCAAGTTGATTCCAACTCATAACTACCCTGTAGGATGGAGCAGAACTGCCCCATAGGATTTCCAAGGCCTGTAAAGTGGCTGGTGGGTTGAATCACCAACATTTCAGTTAGCAGCTGACTGGTTAACCACTGCACCACCAGGGCTCCTTAAGGAACCTCCATACTAAATCATATTTCATGACACTTTACCCTTGATAGGCCTGCAATACGTTTTTTCCTCCTGTCCTTCCTGTTCCCCTTCAAGAAAGAAAAAGAGTCAAGGTGGAGAGCAGGCTGGGGAGACTATAAAAGAAGTGATCTGTTTTCGCCAACTTAAAAGCAGAATAGAATGAAAGATATTAAAAAACAAACTTGGGAGTCATTGATCTTGACTGCATTTGACATGAAACCTTGAAGCCAAGGACGTGTACAAAAACATATTTTAGTTTTCAGCGATAACTTTGTAGTTCTATTAACGGTTGTTTGTATTATTTAGAGATGGAGTGCTTTAATTAGTCTGTAGATTTTTTTCCTCTGCAAAATATATACCAGTTAATTAATTGGTTAATTAATTAATTCAATATTTATTGAGCAAATATTTGGGGCCAAGCACCATCCTAAGCACTGCAGAACAAAAATAGGTGTCCAAGATGTCAAAACTCGTTTGGAGTTTATAGCCTAGTGGGAGGAGTCAGGCAATAAACAGGTAAAAAAATGTAGATCATGTGGGGTAGTGATCAGTGCTAAGAAGGAAAGAATAAAGAAGGTAAGAGGACAGACAGTGACAGTTCTATGTGGGAGCATGTGCTATTTTGGATGGGGTATTCTGGGAAGTCCTTTCTGAGAAGGTCTCACTTGAGCCAAGACCTGACCAGGGTACAAGAGTGAGGGAGTGAGCAGTGTGGATCTGGGCAGAGGAATGACCAATGCTTGGCACCATTTCTTTATGTTCAGTGATACTGAACATTTGATTTGATTAAAAATGTTACAAAATTAAAAGAACTTCAAGAAAAAACTGATTTTTATGTCATTGCCACAGAATGAGATTAGATAAAAAATATCTGGAATTTCCTTGGAAATAAGATTTCCTGCCATATATACTTTGGTCACATCCATAGTAAATTTATTACATTCAGAAACTGCTTCTTAGATATATTGGTGATAATTAGAACGCAAAAGGTTCTTCTTTTCTATATTTCTTCTTTGTCTCACTTTGTGAAAGGGTAAAACATGGGAAACAGGGTGGAATAAGCCTCATTATTCAGCATATTTTTAAGTTTGGGTGTGGAGATTCAGTGCCAAAAGCTTTTTGTATTTGTTTGAAAAATGCATATCCTTATCTCTTCGTCATTTTTTTTAAAAGCTAGGATTCAGAATTGAAGCAACAAGAAGTCGTCAAATTGGTGGCATTTTTCCCCTTAGCAGTTCCAGTGACTTTTAAGGATTTTCTTGTTTTATCTGTATATAGTCTGTTCCAAAGGGTTACAGAGATCTGGGGTTTTGCTTGTTCTTCAAACTTAGTTCCCTCTGGTGGCTACTTTAATACCTGGAAATCCCCATACCTTTCCATTAGAGTCTCCGTATCAGAGATGGAGGGTCTGCTGAGTTGGATTTTTAGTGTAAATTCCCTTTTGTATATTTGTATCTCACTATGCCCTCATTTCTCACTATGTTGTTCTCAGTCATTCCAGACACATGCAGCATAAGGCAAAATAATTTTTTCTGCCATGACATTCATGTATCTAGAAGGAGTGTAATCATTTGGGAACGGATGGACCTGTTAGACTTGCAGTTCAACGCCTAGTTTTGTCTTTGGAGCAGGCACCATGCCTAGTTTATGTTGTGCTTTGTTTCACCTTGCCTAAAGTAATTTTCAAAGGAGTCCTGGTGGTGCAGTGGTGAAGCCCTCAGCTGCTAACCAAAAAGGTCGATGGTTCCCATCAGCCTCTACATGGGAGAAACATGTGTCAGTCTGCTTCTGTAAAGATTTACAGCCTTGGAAACACTAAGGGGCAGTTCTTCTCTGTTCTATAGAGTTGCTATGGGTTGGAATCAAATCGACAGCAGTGGGCTTTTGGTTAAGTAATTTCCAGTGGGCAAAATAACTTATGCAGTCCCTTCTTGCCTTAGAATATTGGTTTCAAGGCCTAGAAGAGAGGAACAAACTCTACATTTTCTACTCTATGGCCACCAGATGGGACCCTTTCCAGGGGTTTGAGAATAGTTGCAACAGACGCGGTCGCTGGTGGAGGATGGGGAGTACAAGCTTTGCCATTTTTCATCTTCTCTTTCCTCAGCCCCAAGCTTTCACAACTTCCAGTGAAACTTTGCAAACCAATTAAATTATTAAACATGTATTGAGAGCAGAATCTATGCTAGGTTTATGATAACAGGGGTCAGGATAAAGATGTCAGTGTGTGAAAAGAGAACAAAAGTGACAGGAGTAGGAAAGAAAGCAAGAGATAGTGAGGACGTACAAAGGATCATGATATCAATCGTCTTCAGATCCCCTAAATATATTTGAGAAAGATTAACCTTAAGGAGGAGAAGTACCAGTTGTGATGGAGGCTGTGGTAGAGGCTGAAATGGTAGAAGAGGTGGTGCAAATGGAGGAGATGGAGGTGGAGCTGGTGGTCAAGGTAGTGGTTGTGGAGGAGATGGTAGAAGTAGTGGAGGTGATAAAGATGGAGGTGGAGATGAAAGATATAGTAGAGGTGATAGAGAAGGTGGAGAGAGCAGTAAGGAGGTTTCGAAGGTAAAACAAGTAGTGGCGATGGTGGAGGAGGTGGTGGAGATGGTGACAGAGGTAGTGGTAATAGTATGTGGTGAATGTTATAGTTGCATATGATAGTAGAATAGGTGGTAGAGGTAATGGAGATGATGATGAAGGTAGAAGGTGGAGGTGATGGAGGAGCTGATGGTAAAGTGGAGATGTTGGTAAAGGTGGTGGTAGTGAGGAGTTAGTGGCAAAAGTGATGGAGATAATGGTGGTTGAAGAAGTGGAAGTGGTGGTTGAGGAGGTGGTAGAGTTGGTAGAGGAAGTGAAGATGGTGGAATTGGTGGGGATGTTGGTGGAGAAGAGGTAGAGTTTGAGGATGTACTGGAGGTGATGAAGAAGATTGGAAGAAGTGGTGCATTAGATTGTTTAGGTGGCAGAGGTGGTAGAGGTGGTGAGGGGAATATTTGTGGTGGTAGCTGAGGTGGTAGGATTGGTGGAGATATCTGCGTTACATAAATACTCAATTTTAATACAAGACAGAGTAAAATTAGTACAGCAGTTCATGAAAGAGCAAGCAGCCATGTGTAGTTATTTTTTAAAGTTTCGGCACAAATCTTTCAGATATTTTTCTTACTAATTCCATAAATATTTGTCTTTGAGTCTAAAATTGTTATTGAGTCAGAGAGCAGTTGAACAACATTAATGCTCATTCATTCTCACTCTTGTTAAATGGCTTCTGTGTGCCAGACTATGCCAAGCATAAGCAATCAAAAACAAAAAAAATGTAGCTCCTGTCTTCAGAGAGGAAACAGACCTATGAACAGTTACTTATAATACAGAAATTAAATGCAATGATAGAAATGTAAGCAACCATGGAGGAGTGATGTATAACCAAAGTGAGTAGTGTTGGGGTCCTGGGAGTCTTCCTGGAGCAGGTAACACCTTAAGGCTGAGAAAATTGGGGATTAGCTGGGTGAAGGGGAAGAGGAGTGTCAAGAGAAAAAATGAGGAAATGAGAAACAGTGTATGGCAAAGAACCAAAACCAAAACCAAACCCACTGCCGTTGAGTCGATTCCGACTCATAGTGACCCTGTATACATAGGACTATCAATGGCTTTCTAAATTTGACTTTCCTTCCTGTCTACCTGACTATGTTCAACTCCTTGCATTATACTAGGATTTAGATTCAGGCTTGAAAGCATCAATGGTTGTAAAAAGTAAATCTTAAATGGAGTTGGGGTCTTCTGGTGCTTAATGGTGAGTTGTTCAAAAGTAGAGACAATAAGGGTGAACCTCAGAGCTGGTTCCACCAACTTTGTCACTGCAGCCATCCTCTTAGCTTAAAGAGTGAGTAAGAAGACAGAATTTAGATAGTCTTTCCTATCCGAGGAAGCAAGGCAAACAGTATTCAAGCTGGGATGGGTGGACAGGCATGCGGTATCTATGCAGTAGTTGAGCTGCTCACCCAGAGAAGACCTGATATTCAAGAGAAGAGTCAGCCAAAAACAAGAGTCACTTATTAGTCTCTTTAAAAAGTGGAACATGCCAAGGCAGGGAAGGTAAATTGACTCTTTTACTAACTTGGATTATGCCCTTAAGTATAACACTTATATAGAAATGAAAAGAAAAAAAATTCTCTCTTTCAAAAAACCGCAACATACACACTTATCCTTCAACCAATTGAAAAAAATTTTTTTTAAAGAGCAAGCAGATGCATGCAGTTTGTCACATGAATGGCCCAAAAGAAATGGATGAAATATATTTGAATAGAGAGTTTCAAAGGTTATTTTTTTAAACAGAAAACTTATTAAAGTCTATGAAATCGATTTTGGAGAATTGATTTCCCAAATGAATACTACAAATGACTATTCCGGACCACGAAGATAAATTGCTGACCTATTCTCCTGGACCACACGTTGTCCTGCAAAGGATGAGAAAAGGAGATGTCTTGGCACCTTTAGTCCATGGTGCCTGCACAGAGAACAAACGGAGATCCCCAAGGAGAACTGAATAAACAGACTTAGTCCTCTTTATACAGAATTTCCAAATTAGAGAAGGCACCCACCCATCCAGGTCTTTGCCCATCTACCCTGGAAAGCAGGATATAAACCGCACCAAATAAAACATTAGAACTGACCTTTGAACCACATTAAATTCATTTCTGGTTTATTCTTTCCAAATAGCAATTGAGCTTGGCTATGGTGATTCGGCCATCTGCAGCCCATGTTTATAATTGTTCACGCTATCATTGTCTCTGAGATTTTCCCAGTTAATATTATTAAGGGGTGAATATATGATTTCCTGAGTGGTTTGCTTCATTCTTCTGGTCCGTTTTGAGAAGAAATTGTCTACCTACAGCACCAAGGGGCTTTTATTGGCATTTTGAATTTTTGCTTGTGAGGAAATAATATAGGAGAACGGAACCTTTCTACTGGTTGCCTTTCAGAAACAGAATTCTGTTTAATTTACAAAAACCATTTATAAATTCTAACTATTAACTCAGCCTTTCTTACCTGCGTTACAAAAGACGCTCTTAGGAAATAAAGCATTTGGGACGTAGTGGGAAAGATTCCAAGATTGTACTGCCAAATCTCCTGAGTTATCCAGGCTCCCACCTGATTTTGGGGTTTTTCTGTTAAGAAGTGGGAGGGAGGGATTGGCCCCACCTGGAACATAGATGAGAGTATAAATAGACTTGTCAGTTTTTCAAAGATAATTGTGAGTTATGAAATAAAGCTAAGTCGGTAGCAAAATCCTATGCAGATTACAAAAGAGATTTTACATCTCTGTGTTAGTACACGTAATTTTAGGCCCTGAAGCAATGTCTGATGGACCAGTTGAATGTGCTAGAACAGTTGTTTAATGAATCCCAAAGAAATGACAGTAGGAATTAGATCATGGATTATAGATTCCTAGAGCTAGAAAGGACTTCAGAGATTTTCTAGGCAAATCCTTTTACTTTACAGCTGAGGAAACTGAGGCCCAGAGAAGTTCAGATAATTCAAGTGTTTACCATGGTGATGGGAGTACAGATCTCCCAGTTCTGAGCACTGTGTCTTGATGTGGGGTAACCCTTAACTAGACCTTAAAATAATAGGTCTGCTGTCTTCATCGTGGCTATTCCCCAGAGCACATTTTATAGTGATACATGACTCCTCACAGCTACTTCTGCTATTCATAGATCACAGAGCATCTTGCTTTCATTTGTTTTGGCCACACATCTGCTAAGTAGATAATATTCTCTTTATTGATGCACCCACAAAGCCCAGGCTCTGGCATTAGTCATAGGAGACTCAGTCTAGACTTTGGGAGATGGTTCTCAGATAGGTGCTTTCCAGCTAAAACTTCCTCTACCTGGGCTTCTTCTCAAGCTGGGGGAGAGAAGTTGCTTGGTTTTAGAATTTCTGCTTTGATGAGGCCTTGGTCAAGGTAGTCAAACTCTGTGAGCTTTAGTTTATCTGTAAAATAAGAAAAAAAATAATAATAGTTCTCAGGGTTTGCTCCAAACAGAGCCCTGGGTGCGAACAGCTTCTGTAGCTGGCCATCCTTGGAGTTCCTGGGCTTGCAGTCTGGTCTGCTTCCATCTTCAGATAGCATAGTTCTTCCCCGTGTCTGCTTGCTTCTGTGCCTAATCTGCTCTTTTATATCTCAAAAGTGATTGGTTTAAGATATACCCTATACTGATATGACCATAGTAATATAACAAAGAAAATTTTTTCCCAAATGGAATTACATCCACAAATATAGGGATCAGGGTTTACAACACATATTTTTTGGGACACAATTCAATCCATAATAATGTCTATAAATTTATTTATAATTTTACATAAGATAAATGATAATATGATTCTCTTTTGCAGTCTGCTTTTTTCACTTAACAAAAGGGCAATTCAAAGAAAATGCTAATGGATATTTTTTGCCAGATCTGGAAGGATTTTTAGTCCCAAATATAATTAAAAATGTAGGACACAGTGGGTACTATCTCATTTCACAGATTGAAAACTTTACTAAGATCTGATTAACACTCTTCTTCCCAATTTTCCCTTTTCCTCTGTTTTCCCCAGTAGGAAAGAATATGCCACCGAGTGTATACAGTACAATTCCTAGAGCTGGCAAAATGTATAAAATTTGTCAGCCCAGGTAGCCTTCTGCTTTTATTTAACAAAAGCCAGGGTAAACAAACACATCTTCTCCTATAGCCCCCTATGTAGTCCCTTAAATCCCCTTGGTTTGCTCGTTCCCTCATTTTCCATGGGAGTAACCCACGGGGAAGGCACAGTTTATTGTGTACTTCAGTCCATTGGGTCTGCCCTATGGGAAATCATTGTTTTTGTTTAGACGGATCTCCTTGGTGGTCCAGTGGTCTGCCCTTGTCAGACAGACAGACAGACTGACATTAGCCATGTTCTGTTCTTTATCTGCCTCTCAGCTTGGCCTATATTCCCTGTCTCATTGGGTCTCTGGTCATGGTGATATGAGTAATGATTTGTCACCAAGCATAAGGAAGACATGCAGATTGATTCTTCAAGGGTTATAGCCTAACACTGCTGTCAGCCCACTTAATGTGACTACCTATTGGTAGAAAATAGAGCTAATTGAAAGTCTTTGGGTATTAGGAGCTATGGAACATTGAGCAGGTGAAAAACTTCAGTATTATACCTTTGACTAAGAATATCATGCCTCCATGAAAAAGCATCACACCCATGACGGGAGAATGTTAATATTCTCTAAGTCCCAGCTCACCAGTGTAATGTGAAGGAGGTTTTATACTTTGAAATCCTGGGATTAGAGTTGGCAATTAAAAAGCAGCATATTCAGGCTGTTTTGTTTTTTGTCATAGTTGGGCCAAACACTCTCCCGGACTCTATGAATTTAGGCTTATTTCTACGCTCCCCTCTATCCACCATGGGAATCTACACTGTTTCATTTGGACCTGATGTTTTGAGGTGGTTTTTGTTAAACAGCTTTAATCTAGGAAGAAGTGGACGGAGTTCACCCACTCATTTCCCACTATCTCCAGAAGGAAATAGCTTTTAACAACGACTCAGTGATGCAGGGCTTCTGACCATGACCCAAAGATGAAAGGCCCCATTACTAATCTTATCCGCTCATCAAAAAACAGTCAGCAGTGGAGATATGCCATCATGGCTCACTGGCACCTCTATTCCTGCCCCGAGAGGCCCTGCGGTGAAGATGAAGACATTCTGGAGCCACAGCAGTGATTCTGGAACTTCTGACCTTCTTTTTTCTTTTTTAAAAATTTATTGTGTCAAAAATACATGCAGCAAAACGTTCACCCATTCAACAATTTCTACATGTATAATTCAATGACACTGATTACATTCTTCATGTCATGTAATCATTATTGCTATCCTTTCCTGAATTAGTCCACCACCATTAACATAAACTCACTTTTCCTTTCCTCCTTCCTTCACACAACTTCACACCCACCCCCATCCCCACCCCACGACGACCAATAATCTTTGGCTTCTGTATATTTGCTTATTTTATGTAAGTGAGATCCTACACTGGTTTTCCTTTTGCAACTGACCTATTTTGCTCAGCATAACGTTTTCAAGGTTCATGCATGTTGTGGCATGTATCAGGACTTAATTTCCCTTTATGGCTGCGTAATATTCCATTGTATGTATATACTACATTTAGTTTATTCATTCGTCTGTTTTTGGACATTTAGGTTGGTTCCAGCTTTTGACTATTGTGAAAAGTGCTGCAATGGACATATTTCTGACTTTCTTGTACCAGGTTTCTATCATAACTTGAGATTATTTTGACGTGGTCTCATTAAGAATGTTGGTAAATTTGAAGGAAACAATGGAATGGGGGAGGATAAAGACATCTTCAGACATTCAAATTCTCAAAAAAATTTACTTATATGCCTTTTCTCAGAAAGTCACTGTGGATGTGTTCCATGAAAATAAAGGTGAAAACCAAGAAAGAAGAAGATATGAGACATAGTTAACTGGCAGCTAAAGGAATCCCCAGAAGGAAAGTGAAGGGAGACACCAGGAAGATGGTAAGGGGTTGAGAAGATTGGAAAGCTCCAGGACACACTCCTTCAGGAGGATGAAATTAATAGACTATCTCATGTATTGCATGTGTTGTGGGACAATTTAAACAACTGGAAAACGTAGGTATTAAATTAGTGATAAATACATAGAAAACAAAGTAAATGAGGGTAACAAGGCAATAATTCCAGGGAAAATAAAAAAATGTGTGGAAAAGGAAGAGTAATTATAGTTACTACATGGTTCATCTGTGAGTAGCATTTACCTGGTAATAATATTATAAACTCCAAATACCAGTCTATCTTTATGGTAATACAACTATGTTGGGAAGATGGGAAGAGTGTATGGGTACAGTGGTAATGAATAAAACAAAGAGAATAAAGTCTTTAATTCTTATAATAGGAAGTCAATAAATGCCTAAAGCTGGAAGAGGAAGGAGAAGAAGGGGGGCGGGGCAGAACCAAGTAGTAGAATATAATAATGTTACTTAGAAATCTAGAGACCAATTTCATATAATTGGTGGAAAGATTTGAAAGTAATTACCTCATGGTAGGAGGTTGAGGGAGGTAAAGAGCTACCATCTTTTTGTAATGAACCTTGTAGAATTATTTGACTTTTAAACTACATGCATGTCTATCTTTGATTAAAAAATAAAACAATAAAAAGAAAATTAAATAACTAAAAAATACATACATTCCAGGTGGCTATTGGTAATTAATTGGAATTGGCAAACAAAACTAAGCTATCCTTATTTGAGGCAAATATGAACACTCTAAGGGTAGGAAAATCATTTTAATGAGTATCTTTGGAGCATTGGCTATTAAAAAGAAAAGCTTGTGAAGTTGAATTGATTTTGAATTGACTATTGTCACGGCAAGGTGTTTGGGGCACAAGCTATAGTACGATTTGCTCTTCTCATTGTGGGAAGCAAGGGGACAGGACACATAAGAGACAAGGGACTGTCTTTCCAGTTAATAAGAAATAGACTTCAGTTTAGACTTAAAAGAGGTCCAACTCCAGGGTGATCAGCTAAAGTTGGGAGAAAAAGGCAAGCACTAGAGATTTGGGCAGGTATAATCCAAAGGCTGGGTAGTTTGAAAGATAGGAAGGGGGGCACAAGAGGGCAACCTTCAGCTCTGATCCTAAGGGGGAGGGACTCAGGCTCTGTGGCCTATTTCATAGACCATAAGTGTTGCTCAGATATCCTACCATTAGGATATTACAGCTGGATTCCTTTACCTTCTTCTGTGTGTTCAGCCCTGCTTCTAGGACCAGTCTTAGAATGTTGTTGTTACTTGCCATCGAGTTGGCACTCACTCATAGCAACCTTATGTATAAATACATGAAAAGTTGCCTGGTCCTGCACCATCTTCATTATTGTTGCTATGTGTGAACCCATTGTCTTGGTCGCTGTGTCAATCCAAATCCCCAAGGACCTCCCACGCCTTGTCTAACACTTTACCAACTATAATGTCCTTTTCTAGTGATTGGTCTTTTCTGATGACGTGTCCAAAGTAAGCAAGCTGAAGTCTTTTGAGAGGTCCAAATCTGATTGTGTTTCTTCTAAGACTGATTTGTTTGTTCTGCTGGAAGACCATGGAATATTCAATATTCTTTGCCAACACCACAGTTTGTAAGTCCTAGATTAGCAGCCCACTAATTTGGCATTATTATTCTTTTTGGTCAGTTGCTTATGTTGGTAGCACAACTGGTTCCTGTCATGTACCTCAATTTTCCAGTAATTGGGTACCTTACCCTGAATCCCAGTCTCCCCTGGCTATGTTCTTGTTGACTGATCTAGATGCCAACCACATGGTAAATCTCCAGACCACCTATAGATACCTTGTCCTAGTTGGGACAGAAAATCTGTCACAGACCTTACTTTTATTTCTATCCAATGTGTTGTGTCTCTTCTTTCTTTTTCCCATGCAGATGGATTATCCACCCTCAGGGCAATTTTTGTATTCAGGTCTTTGCCTGTCAGTCTTTTGAAAACCAAGTTCTGGCCTATTCCCATGCTAGGAATATTTATTAATAAACTAACATTTACTGAGCTTTTTCAATCAACATATTTGGAATTCGCCAAACACTGTACTAAGTGCTTTACATGGATTACCTTATTTAAGTCTTACAACTCCCTGAGGTTGTAGCTATGATTACTGACACCATTTTATAGGTGAAGAAATCATAGTTTGAAGATACTAAGGGACTTGTATTAAAAAAATGGAGCTGGGATTTAACAGAGGTAGTTTGGTTTCAGCTCCAGACTTTTAACCATGAGAACCATTGCCTCCTGCAGTCTTTGTTCAAATTTCAGAATCTACCTGTATTTGTGGACATGGCCTTCCCTGACTCAATTTGTTGTTGTGTCTGAACCTTGATCTGGGGGCAGGTGAATCCTGCCTCCGTTCCTAGATGTCATCACAGGACTATTTGTTTCCATGACGTTCCCAGTGATTCCATCAGTCCATCTAATGGCCTAATGCCCCAGACCAAAAACCAAAACCAAACCCAGTGCCATCGAGTCGATTCTGACTCATAGCGACCCTATAGGACAGAACAGTACTCAAAATGTGGTCCCCAGACCATCATCACCTGGAAATTCGTTAGAAATGCAAATTTTCAGTCCCCACTTTCAGACCAACCAAATACAAAACTTGGGGATAGGGCCCAGCAATCTGAGTCTTAACAAGCCTTCCAGGTGATTTCAATGTGAGAACCACTGCCCTAGGTTTATGGCCAGAGGAGTCAGATAGGGTCAAGTCTTTGCCTGGATTGTTGTTGAATGTACTTAAAGAGGGCCAGGAAGATGTGTTTAGGGTTGCCACACCACCCAACTGGTGTGTTCCTCCACTATCCGTATCTCATTGAGAATAGGAAATGGAAGGAAAACATGTGAGAAATCTCTTTACTGTCTAACCCAGTACCATGTAGTCCTGAAGAAACTGTTTTGGATGCCTGTTATGAAGCTGTAGCTGGAGGAAAATAGAGTCATGTAAGAGAGACACTGCAGGTCAAGATGGACAGAAAAGAGTCTGATGTCAGTGTTCTCAAAAGCTGAAGAAGGCTGTATTCACACACTGATGTTTCGGTGCCAAAAACCCCAGGTCTCTTTCTGTTAAAGCCTGACTTATCTCACGTGTAGTGGCTTGACATACCTTACGGTGAAATAGTGGCAATCACAGCACTTTTTAGGGGGAATATATGAGGAAATGGATCAAGGCTGAAAGTGCAACTTATCTTACTCTTAAAACATTATGAAACCAGTTGCCGTCCAGTTGATTCCAACTCATAGCAACCCTATAAGACAGAGTAGAACTGCCCCATAGGGCTTCCAAGGAGTGGCTGATGGATTTGAACTGCCAACCTTTTGGTTAGCAGCAAGCACTTAACCACTGCCCATGAGGCAGTTATTAAATTTAATAGTTTTTTCCTTTTATGTAGCTCAATGATCTAAATATAAAAAAAACAAGAACTGCCTATTCCTCCATCTTTCTAGTATTTAGACTTGGCCAGTTCCTACTGTTGGATAGGTGGTATCTTGTGTGTGCACTTCAGGGCGTTTGGCATCTGCTCCATACCTGAGAGAACACACATGCAGAAGTCCTATCCCTGAGTATAATGTCAGGGCTTATCCAAGCCTTTGAACATCAAGCTTTCTGCTACTGCCTGAGTGCCTTTCTGAGCAGGGCATCTGTGATTGATGATGGAGAGAGTAAATGAATTTCAGTAAATATACACAAGAGTGGATCAGGACAGAAAGTGTTTACTATGTACAATCAATGGGCATTATTTTAAAGGAGATTAAAATTTCCTGGACTTAATCCTCCTGCTAGAGTGGCACTGGTTGCAGAGGATGAGTTAATGATTTCTCTGGGGAGGTGGTGAGGACCCATCTGTGCCTTTCAAGTAAAAGCACATGGTGAAATAAGCAGTTGAGAAACCTGTTCAGTTTGGAAATCAACTTTCCAATAAAATATGGGTTTGTGGGATATGAAGTGGAAGAAGGTAGTTCTATACAGCAAATGTGTCTGGAGATTGGAAATGACATAGCTTTATTTTGCTACGGGTTTTGTCATGGCTCCTCTTTTTTTTTTTTTCCAAGAGATGTGATAGAATCAGATGTTTGGTGGAGGCTGGCGTTGGCACTTTGAGCCTGCTGATAACTCTAGAGTGCTCTCTTCAATAGTGAGCTGAAATGTGAAACCTAACTTTTCTTAAAACTTGATGATTTTTCCCCAGCTGCTAGAAAAACTGTCATTTAAAATTTAAGGTAATATCTGCCTCTTAAGAGGAGAAAGTTTAAATTTACCTTTGTCCTGGAAAAAAAATCTTGAGTATCCATCTGTTGTTTGGAGGAAAAACTAAGTTTTGCATATATTTTAGCAAAGTAGAGATTTCTAGACATCTGTATTTCTTTGGGAGAAATCTTTTCTCTATTTGGATTTAAACTGCCCTTTTATCACTGCCTTATATCAGAAACCCTGGTGGCATAGTGGTTAACAACTATGGCTGCTAACCAAAAGGTTGGCAGTTCGAATCCACCGGACACTCCTTGGAAACTCTATGGGGCAGTCCTACTCTGTTCTGTAGAGTTGCTATGAGTTGGAATCGACTCGATGGCAACAGGTTTGGTTTTGGTTTTATGCCTTATATCAGGAGCCCTGGCAGCACAATGGCTAAGCACTCGGCTGCTAGCCAAAAGGTTGGTGGTTCAAACCCACCCAGCGGCTCCACAGTAGAATGACCTGGCAGTCTGCTCCCGTAAAGATTACAGCCTAGAAAACTCTATGGAGCAGTTCTAATTTGTTACATGGGGTCACTTTGAGTCAAAATTGACTTGGCAACACCTAACAACAACATGCTTTATATTAAAGGCCCCTGGGTGACTCAAATGGTTTGTGTTCAACTACTAGCTAACTACTAATCTAAAAGTTGGGATTTGAACCTACCCAGCAGTGCCATGGAAGAAAGACCTGGCAATCTGCTTCCATAAAGATTGCAGCTAAGGAACCCTATGAGGCTATTCTACTTTGTAACACATGGGCTCGTCATAAGTTGGAATAGACTCAATGGCAATGGGCAATGTAATGCCTTGTATCAAGGGTTGGAAAATCTGGCCTACTACCAGTTTTTGTGAATAAAGTTTTATTGGAACACAGCCGTGCTTATTCATTTGCTTATTGTCTATGGCTGCTTTTGTACTACAATGGTGAGTAGTTGTGACAGAGACCATATCGCCCTCAAAGCCTAAAATGTTTACTATCTGGCCCTTTGTATAAAATGTTTGCTGACCCCTGCCTTATATTATTGCTTATTGTTATGTTTGCTTTCTTACTGAAACAGTTGTTCGCAGTCTTTGGAACCAGAGATCTCAAAAGTCATAGGAAAGATATACAGGGCTGAACTTCAGGTCATAGGTATAAAGAACCTGTGAAAATGACCTGAACTTGGCTTTTCGTAAATCTACTGGCTGCACTTTTGATGTCTCAGGTGTGATGCTATTCCAGATCGAATAACTCTGCATTTACTAGCACTGGAATATTATTTTCTGATGTAATTGTTTCATGAGAGCCACAGGACTAGACTTCACCCTGTGCCATGTGGGTGGGCGCAAGTGGATTTCCCCTGAAGGGAGTGGCTATTCTCACTGTCAATCATCCTGGGACGAGGGTTATTCTAAGGTAGCACAAGAAGACTCAAGAAGCATGCCTTTGACTACAATGAAAGCAGAAACTTCTTCTACTATTTCATGTCATTGTGAAGGTTGGGTGTGGGTTTTGAGGAGAGCAGAAGGGCTCAGGAACAATTCTTTTGTGGGGAGCTGATCTTGTCATAGGGTCGCTATGAGTCGGAGTTGACTCGACGGCAATGGGTTTGGTTGGGTTTTTGGAACTTGTCATTGTCTCTTTTTGGGCACACAGGAGACAGCATCCTGAGGATCGCTCAGGAATATCTGAGTAACATTGGAGTTGGGAAGAGGAGGTTGATGCCTGAAAGTGTGCTGATGAGGGTCCAGACTTTTGATTCAACATTGTCAATGGCCTGTCCAATAGCCAACATCTTCTGTTTCCTTATTAACTGTACCATAATTAGATGATTAGCTAACCATCTCTTCAGGGAAGAGGCTGGATCCATTCTCAGCCCCAGGATGAAGGATGAATCTTGATTAATCTTAGCTTATCAAGGTAATTCCATCCTCCTGCTGACAAAAGAATGGGCATATGGAACAATTTTTGCCAAAGAAAAACAAAGGGAAGTTGGCTGGATCACTTGTGTGAAAGATTTCCTTGTTTTAAAAATAAGAAGTTCAAGAGAAAGATGTTCTTTATCTTCTTCTGGATGTGGCTATGAGAGGATATGATCCCCAGAGCTGCCGCAGCCCATCTTGCCGTATGAGGGGGAGTTGCCAACATGCTGAGGGTGGCAGGGCAGAAGATGGCAAGAACCTGAGCCCTGGCTGGCAATGCAGATCTGCTGAACTACTCAGATGTGGAATCACACTTCATGAGATGTGAGAAAATAAATCTTATTGTTTAAGCCACTTCTTATTGACTCTTCTGTTACTTGTAGCCAACTGATACTCTTGAGCATTTAGTGAAATATGACCTCAGAAATAGTGAACATATTCTTAAAGTACATCCATGCAAGGATAATCATAATTCTGATCACTAAGTAGCTAAATACAATTAAAATGGAGAAATCCAATGAGTCTGAATAATGGCATATGTGTCAAATCTTTTTTAGGTGGTAAGAAATTCAGAAAATTATAGACTTTAGCAAGGCCAATTACTTTAGGCCAGTAACATTAACAAGGCCAGTAACAAGGACATTAGGGTCTGAATGGAAGTAAGGCTTCATTTTCTGTTACCATGATCTATGCAGCTAACTGCATGGCCCTGGATGGTGTTCAGGATGATTAAAAAATAAATAAATATATATATTACAAAACATTTACCATTTCAGCGTTACTACATGTAGAATTCAGTGACATGAAGAATGGCTTTTTAAAAAACTCATCATGTTATGGAGATTTAATTTTGGATATCTGTTTGTTGGAAGCCTATCAAAGAGATCGTGGAGAAAGTGGGATACAAAGAAAAGAATATAGGCTCTTAGAGTCAGCCAGACATGGACTCCCCTGGTACTTCTAGCTTGAGGGGCAGGATAGTGAGGTGGTTCAGGGCAGTGACCAATCCCAGTTCCACCATTTACTTGGTATCTAACACGGGTTAGTAGTGCCTACTTCACAGGGTTGTTGTGAAGATGAAATAAGTTAATATAAGTTAACATGTTTAGAATGGGGTCTGATTCAATACAATGTTTGCTACTATTACTACTGCTATTACTGGCTCTGTGATCTCGGGCTAGTAAATTAACTTCTCTAGACTTTCTTCACCTATAAAATCAAGGTAATAACAACCTCATGTGGTTCCTGGAATTAACTTAATGTATGTAAAACCTCTAGCCCAATTTCTGGTATATAATAGAAGCTCTCTTAAGGATATTTTATTTAAAAATATGCTTAGTAACCTCCACTGGATTTACTCAGATATGTTTGGGGCCTTGCAGAGACTTAAATGAAGAGGTAATGGGCCCAGCACTGTGATGATAGTGCCAGGGACACACACAACTCAAATTACCTCCAAAGCAGTGTCTCTACTCTACTTTGAGGTCATTAGAGCCCCAGTTCTCTGACAATTTTGATTTCCATCAAGTGTCTTTTCCTGGAACAAGCATTTCTGACTCAGGCAGTTGGCCCCCATCTTTGTGATCATTGAAGGAAAGAAGAAAATCCGAAGCTTCTTTTTAACCAGGCCCCCAGCTGTGACCTTTGTGAACTTTGGGATTCAGTGAGGGATCTTGACAATGTTTGTTAAGATCTTGTAACTGGCTTAATTACTCCAAGGCCCAAGCTGAGCAGTAACTATTAACATTTAACACTGAAACCCGATTATCGTGTGATAATCGCTCCATTAGCACATGTTGCTGCCGTTGTTCATAAAAGCCCTTCCTTGTCACTCCCAGGCCTCTTATCCCCTGGCCTGACGTCTCCATGTACATTTGAAATCTTTCTTATTATGTCTTTTAACTTTGCTTGTTATTCCTATGAACGACTCGGGCAATCTTTTGCCATCTCCAAAGCCTGACATTCTGTTCATCGCGTGCTGCCTCACCCTCCTCTGGTGTGTTCCAGATGGTTTTGTACCAAGCAGAGCATATGCCTCTTTCTTCCCCTTGATTACTCTTTGCATTTCTTTGCTCTTCTGTATTGTCCTCCATTTGATTTACTTCTGCAGTATTTATTGCCGGGGTGATGTGCATAATGAATACCCTTGGGCGTTCATTAAGTTTAGCTCTGAACAGTTTCTATTTCCCCACAGTGTCCTTGATGTTTGATGCTTTTGGCCATTTGTTCGCGTAAACCTCACAGTTTGCCAGCATTTACTTCTCAAAAATTCATACCTCTCTCTTTTAGGTTGTGCTATTTTTTTTTCTTAAACCTCATGGAAGTCCTTAATTAAAAATGGTGCCTTACTGGAGACCTTTTGGATCTCTCTGTCTGTCCCACTCTGCATAAAGGAGTTGTTCCAGGTATGTATTGTGGTGTAACAAACCACTCAAAACTTAGTAGAACACAATTATTGTCTCTGATGGTTCTTTTGGTTGGCTGTGTGTAGCTGGATGCTTCTTACTTGGGGCTTCTCATGCAGTTATAGGCAGATGTTGGGTAGGGCTACAGTCGTCTGAAGACCTGAAGGGGTGGGGCATCCAACAGGTTCATTCACAAGGCTGCCTGTTGATACCGGCTGTTGGCTGAGGCCTTAGCTGGGGCTGTCCCACTGAAGTGCCTACACATGGTCTCTCCTTATGACAACTTGGGCTTCTTAAAGCATGGTGGCCAGCTCTGAGAATATTCATCCCAAGAATGAGCATTCTGAGGTGAAAGATAGAAGGCCTTTTATACCTTAGTGTTGGATGTCATGTAGCATTACTTCCACTGTACTCTGCTGGTGTGAAGAGGCTATACAAGGGAGGGAATACCTAGAAGTGTGCTTCATTGGGGGAGACTCGCTACCACAAAAGTGAAGAATTATTCTGTTTTTTTACATTGTTCCTTATTTTGGAGTCAGACAAGTCTTTTTGATATTGGTTTTTCTCCAGCCTTCTTTGGTGACCTGAGCAGTAGCTGTAGGCAGTTTTCCCTTCTAGCCAGCCCTGGTTATGACATTCCCAGTGTTATCTGTACCAACCATCCCTGCTGCCAAAGTATCTGTCTACCTCCTTGTGACTCCTAGGTGGACAAGCCTTTGATAACCTAAAGATGAAGTTCAAGGAAAAGAGCCCTAAGTTGGACCTTAAGAGACCTGTGTTCTAGCCCTGGTTTTGGAGCAGTGTGATTGACCTTAAACAAGTCACTTCATCTTCTTGGACTTCGGTCTTTTCGGAGCTCCACCATAAACTCTGATGATAGAATTCTCTAAATAGCTACCTTGAGCATGCATCTCTGTTGGGTCAAATGCTCTACTTTAACCCACTGAATGGATCAATCTCAGGTTTTGGGGCTGATAGAAGAAATGTCACTGCTTATCATAGTCTTTGCCCATAGTAGGCACTCCAAAAAAAAAAAAATAAATTAATGACATTTATATCCAGAAATCTAGATAATACTATTGTTTTCAAGATCTTGGTGGTAGCTATTACCAGATTATTTATTATTATTTTTTAATTTGAAAGATCATAACCTTGCATGTGTAGGATTTGCTTTTAGAACTTCTTATTAACAAGGTATCTGCATGAGTCTCCTTTTGCTATTTAACAGGCAGTTCTTTGTGCCTGTTGACAGATTGATATTTTGCAAGTAAACCTCATGCCCTGATGCTGACCATGATCACCTCAAGCTGCAGCAACTGGAGGGATGCCAAGGGTCTGTAGTCATCTGGGTTTTCTTTTGCTTTTGAAGGTGCTGAGCTATTGGAACCTTGAACTCTCTCCTTTTGGGATTGCAGAGAGGAAAGAAAATAATGAAAATCCTTGGGAGTGGAGGAAGACCAGGTCAAGTATAAATGAAAATATACACTCTGGCCTCACAGTGGAGTGCGTCAGTTCCTAGGCCTGCTCCAAGTGGAAGCTGACCCATTTGACATTTGAGAGGACAAACAAAAGGCTCCACCAGGAAGAGACTTAACCCTGTTAACAGCTACAAATCTTTGGCCCTGGAGAGGTGGTCCTGGAGTGCTGGGCTCAGGAGAGGTCCTTTGCTTTCTGCTTTTTATTTTAGGGGAATGGACTTTCAAAGACAGTGACCACCCTGACCCCTGGGATTTCCTGATGCTCCGGGAGGTTTCCAGACCTCAGACTGTACTGTTGCTTCCTCTGTTCATCAAGAAGACATCTCTCCAAAGGAAAAACATGGCTCAATTCCAAAAGAGAGTTGGACTTATGGAAGAAAACAGTATGAAGTGGCCTAAATTGAAGTTTGTTTGCTTTTTAACAATAAACACATAGAAAGAGAAAAAAGGGCAAGTTCTCACTTGGCACGATTAGAATAGGCTAACAGTTTCAGCAGTTCTTCTAAGAAAAAGGCAGGGGTGGATTTTTGGAGGGTGAGCTGGGGTGGGGTGGATCGTGGTCTTTACCTAAATTGAGGTGGTAACTGGAGAAAGACACTTTTTGATCTGTCTTGATGCCATCTTCGCCCACCCTCTCTGCCAGTCATATTTTATTTTTTTGTTTTAAACTTCAACAAACTTTTTTTTGTATCATTTATGCTTAATTAAATAAAACCTATTCATGTTCTGAAGAATAGAGATCAAGTAACACCAAACTCTCTTGCTAACCTTTGCAGAACCCTGTTAAACAGCTAAGGCCCCAGCTCTCTGGCTGGAAAGGTACTCTTTTTTTTTTTTTAATTGTGCTTTAAGTGAAAGTTTACAATTCAAGTCAGTGTTTGATACAAAAACTTGTACACACATTGTTATGTGACCCTAGTTGCTCTCCCTGCAATGTGATAGCATACTCCTTTTCTCCACCCTGTATTTCGTGTGTCCATTCAACAACCTCCTGTCCCCCTCTGCCTTCTCATCTTGCCTCCAGACAGGAGCTGCCCACATAGTCTCATGTGTCTCATTGAGCTAAGAAGCACACTGCTCACCAGTACCACTTTGTGTCTTATAGTCCAGTCTAATCTCTAAAGAGGTGGCTTTGGGATTGGTTTTAGTTTTGGGCTAACAGAGAGTATTGGTGCTGTGACCTCTGGGGTCCCTCCAGTCTCAGTCAGTTCATTAAGTCTGGTCTTTTTACTAGAATTTGAGTTCTGCACTCCAATTTTCCCCTACTCCATCAGGGATTCTCTGTTGTGTTCCTTGTCAGGGCATTCATTGGTGGTAGCTGGGTACCATCTAGTTCTTCCAGTCTCAGGCTGATGGAGTCTCTGGTTTATGTGGCCCTTTCTGTCTCCTGGGCTCATATTTTCTTGTGTCTTTGGTGTTCTTCATTCTCTGGAAAGGCATCCTTGACAGTTAATGGTTTTGACCTCTGAGTTCTAGCATTTCACAAAAAGCCCCTAAAGTAAGAAGGAAAGGACTAGAAGTCTGGTGCCTAGAGCTAACCTTTGACCCCAGAAATAGAGAAAGGGTAGAGTAATTGTGCTGAGACAGGATAATCTGTATACTACAGAGTGAAGATAAAAACAAGAAGAATCCATCATTTCCCTACTGACTGAGAATTCTTTGTATTTCTGTGTTTGGCAGGATGAAAGAACAGACCTGGGGCCTAGCAAACAGATGACAGATCTGCAGGAATTCTACCCTGGCCAACTAGATGAAAAAATGTAATATGGTGGCTTTATTTGCCTGGATCTAATGACGGCAACAGGTTAGCAGGTAGTTAGAGACGTTGGTAGTTCAGTGGTGGAATTCTTGCCTTCCATGCTGGCGACCTGGGTTTGATTCTTGACCGATGTACCTCATGTGCAGCCATCACCTATCTCTCAGTAGATGCTTGCATGTTGCCGTGATGCTGAACAGGTTTCGGTAGAGCTTCTAGACTAAGATGGACTAAGAAGAAAGGCCTGGTAATCTACTTCTAAAAATCAGCCATTGAAAGCCTTATGGATCACAAAGATCCAATCCACAACCAGTCATGAGGGTGGCACAGGACTGGGCAGCGTTGCGTTGTGCATGAGGCCCCCATTCGCTGGGGGCTGACTCAAGACTAAAAGGCAGCTAACAACAACAACAGGTGGTTAACTAGCCTTATTAGGTCACAATGGGCTGGAAATCGTTTTCCTCACTTCCAAAAGTATAGGAAATCTTGTTTATCAATCTCATCCCCCAACCTGTCTTTCAGTTTGTTGTACTGTGGGGGCTTGCATGTTGCTGTGATGCTGGAAGCTATGCCACTGGTATTCAGATACCAGCAGGATCACAGATGGTGGACAGGTTGCATCTGAGCTTCCAGACTAAGACTAGGAAGAAGGACCCAGCAGCCTACTTCTGAAAAGAATTAGCCAGTGAAAACTTCGTGAATAGTGGTGGAACATTGTCTGATGTAGTGCCAGAAGATGAGCCCCCCAGGTTGGAAGGCACTCAGAAGACAACTGGGGAAGAGCTGCCTCCTCAAAGTAGAGTTGACCTTAATGACATGGATGGAGTCAAGCGTTCAGGACCATCATTTGCTGATGTGGGATGACTCAAAATGAGAAGAAACAGCTGCAATCATCCATTAATAATCGGAAGTGGAATGTATGAAGTGTGAATCTTGGAAAATTGAAGATCGTCAAAAATGAAATGGAACGCATGAACATTGATATCTTAGGCATTAGTGAGCTGAAATGGACTGGTATTGGCTATTTTGAATTGGACAATCATATGGGCTACTATGCCGGGAATGACAGCTTGAAGAGGAATGGCATTGCATTTATTATCAAAAAGAACATTTCAAGATCTATTCTGAAGTACAACGCTGTCAGTGATAGGATAATATCCATATGCCTACAAGGAAGACCAGTTAATATGACTATTATTCAAATTTGCGCACCAACCACTAAGGCCAAAGATGAAGAAATTGAAGATTTTTACCAGCATCTGCAGTCTGAAATTGATCGAACGTGCAATCAGGATGCATTGATAATTACTGGTGATTGGAATGTGAAAGTTGGAAACAAAGAAGAAGGATCAGTAGTTGGAAAATACGGCATTGGTGATAGAAACGATTACGGAGATTGCAAGATAGAATTTTGCAAGACCAATGACTCCTTCAGTGTAAATACCTTTTTTTCACCAACATAAACAGTGACTGTACACATGGACCTTGCCAGATGGAATACACAGGAATCAAATTGACTACATCTGTGGAAAGAGACAATGGAAAAGCTCAATATCATCAGTCAGAACAAGGCCAGGGGCCAACAGTGGGACAGACCATCGATTGCTCACATGCAAGTTCAAGTTGAAACTGAAGAAAATTAGAACGAGTCCACAAGAGCCAAAGTACCACCTTGAATATATCCCACCTGAATTTAGAGACCATCTCAAGGATAGAGTTGACACGTTGAACACTGATGACTGAAGACCAGACAAATTGTGGAATGACATCAAGGACAGCATCCATGAAGAAAGCAAGAGGTCATTAAAAAGACAGGAAAGAAAGAAAAGACCAAAATGAGTATCAGAAGAGACTCTGAAACTTTGTTTTGAACATTGAGCATCTGAAGCAAAAGGAAGAAATTATGAAGTAAAAGGACTGAACAGAAAATTTCAAAGGGCGGCTCGAGAAGACAAAGTATTATAATGACACGTGCAAAGAGCTGGAGCTAGAAAACCAAAAGGGAAGAACACGCTCAGCATTTCTCAAGCTGAAAGAACTGAAGAAAAAATTGAAGCCTCAAGTTGCAATAGTGAAGGATTCTATGGGGGAAAATATTAAATGATGCAGGAAGTATCAAAAGTAGATGGAAGGAATACACAGAGTCATTATACCAAAAAGAATTGGTCACCTTTCAACCATTTCAAGAGGTAGCATATGATTAGGAACCGATGGTACTGAAGGAAGAAGTCCAAGCTGCACTGAAGACATTGGCAAAAAACAAGGCTTCAGGAATTGATAGAGTATCAATTGAGATGTTTCAACAAACAGCTGCAGTGCTGGAAGGGCTCACTTGTCTATGCCGAGAAAATTGGAAGACAGCTACCTGGCCAATTGACTGGAAAAGATCCATATTTATGCCTGTTCTCAAGAAAGGTGATCCAACTGAATGTGGAAATTATAGAATAATATCATTAATATCCCATGCAAGTAAAATTTTGCTGAAGATCATTCAAAAGCAGCTGCAGCAGTATATCAACAGGGAACTGCCAGAAGTTCAGGACAGATTCAGAAGAGGATGTGGAACCAGGGACATCATTGCTGATGTCAGATGGATCCTGGCTGAAAGCAGAGAATACCAGAGAGATGTTCACCCATGTTTTATTGACTATGCAAAAGCATTCAACTGGGTGGATCATAACAAATTGTGGATAACATTGCGAAGAATGGGAATTCCAGAACACTTACTTGTGCTCATGAGGAGCCTTTACATTGATCAAGAGGCAGCCATTCGGGCAGAGCAAGGGGATACTGATTTGTTTAAAGTCAGGAAAGGTGTGCATCAGGGTCGTATCCTTTCACATACCTATTCAATCTGTATGCTGAGCAAATAATCCAAGAAGCTAGACTAGATGAAGACTGGTGCATCAGGATGGGAGGAAGACTCATTAACAACCTGTGTTACACAGATGACACAGCCTTGCTTGCTGAAAGTGAAGAGGATTTAAAGCACTTACTGATAAAGATCAAAGACCACAGCCTTCAGTATGGATTACACCTCAACATAAAGAAAACAAAAATCCTCACAACAGGACCAATAAGCAACATCGTGATAAACGGGGAAGAGGTTGAAGCCAAGGATTTCATTTTACTTGGATCCACAATCAACACCCATAGAGGCAACAGTTAAGAAATCAAAAGGCGCTTTGCATTGGGCAAATCTGCAAAAGGCCTCTTTAAAGTGTTGAAAAGCAAAGATGTCACCTTGAAGACTAAGGTGTGCCTGACCCAAGAAGCCATGGTATTTTCAATTGCATCATATGTATGCAAAAGCTGGACGGTGAATAAGGAAGACCGAAGAAGAATTGACACCTTTGAAGTGTGGTGTTGGTGAAGAGTATTGAATATACCATGGACTGTCAAAAGGACAAATCTGTCTTGGAAGAAGTGCAACCAGAATGTTCCTTGGAAGCAAAGATGGGGAAACTGTGTCTTACATGCTTTGGACATGTTGTCAGGAAGGATCAATCCCTGGAGAAGGACATCATGCTTGGTAAAGTAGCAAGCCCAGTGCCGTCGAGTCAATTCCGACTCAGAGGGTCAGTGAAAAAGAGGAAGACCCTCAATGAGATGGATTGACACAGTGGCCACAACAATGGGCACAAGTATAAAATTATTGTGAGCATGGCATAGGTCCAGGTAGTGTTTCGTTTTGTGGTACATAGGGTTGCTCTGAGTTGGAACCGACTTGACAGCACCTAACAACAACAACAATCTCATCAGGAAATCCTGGGAGATTATCTACTTCCCTGCTTTACCCAAGGGCTAGGGAGAATATGTAGATCTTCTCTCCTTCAGCTTGATTTAACATCACCTAAAGGCCTTTCCCTTTGTTTATATTCTAGGGAAATAATTTCATCACAGAATAAATTATAAGACATTTCCAATAAAGTCTTCTTTATTTGTTTATATTAGGGGATAGGTAGGGTGGGACGAGGATTGAGAAAGACAAGGCTGACCAGAGTGATATAAATAATTTTGGTTAACAGTTTTAAGGCATTTCTTTATCAAAGCTTTTTATCATTGTTACAAAGAGAAAAGAGCTGACTGGCTAGCAGCCAGATCTGGGCCTCAGAAATAAATTTCTGTTCAGGAGTCTCTTTGTGTCCAGCACTTCATGCCCAAGCAAGCACAGTACTAAAGGCCTTCCACAAGCCTTTTCAGTCCATACCAGGTCTGAGCCCAGCCCACATCGGGCCTGTTCATATTTCCAAAGTTCCATCTCCACTAGCAGGTGAAGTTTTCTTCTCATCTGCCCTTTTTTGGTGTGCCTGGGACACATCCCCAGCACACAGGAGTCTATCCACTGAAGCCTTCACCCCCAACTCTACTGGGAATTCCCAGGTCACATGATGATGATACCTTCTAGTTTTGAATGCTTCTTTAGGCACTATGTTAAGTGTTTTATGTAATGTCATTTATTCTTTGCAACAACCTTGTAAAGTATGTGTTACTATCAATCCTATCTGATAGATGAGGCCTAGAGAGGTTAAGTGACTTATCCAAGAACCACTCAGTAAGTGGAAGAGCTGGGACCTTTAAGTCTGCCTGGTCTCAAAGCCCATGCCCTTAAACACCACGATATAGTGCTGGATTTTTCTTGATTTCTTAACTTTATTCTACTTTCCATTAGGGGCTGCCACCCTGCTTTGAACCCAAGACCATTTGGTTGGACCCCTACCTAACTCTTGCCAACTCCAAGAAGAAGATGCTGCCATTGGCTGAGAATGTTCAAACTAGTACTTTCAAACTAGACTGACCTCCATAGAACCATGATTGGTCTACATGACTGATTAGGAGAAATGATTATACCAACCCAGAACTACTGACTACCACATCTTACCCACTAGATTAAACCTCTCGGGTAGCATTGCTGGCACAGGTCAGACCCAACTTCTTCAAACATTGTGGTTTGAAGTCAGTCACCCTGAGAAAGTCAACACTAAAGCCTGGTTAATTCCCAGCCCTGATCATTTCCAATGTACTTTCTCCCCAACTCTTTACTGTAGCATATCTCACTGTAAAACCCACATGGGTTATGGCAAACACTGAGCTTTGATGATTCAGAAACACAGTTAATCAGTTTGCTTGGGGAGAGTCATCCTTGGAAAAACCAGTCCATTTGAACAAACTCAGAAAAAAAACAAAAAACAATGAGCAAGGATGTCAGTTTATTCATTTATAAAAAGTTTGTCTCTTTCCTTGTCCTCTTTCTTTATTTCAAGGCACCCTGTCTCAGAACTAGAACTCAAGGGAAGTCAGATCAGTCGTTCAGAGGCTACCTGAGCAAAGGAAATTGAATCGTCTTAAATCATAATTCATTCAGAGCCTGAGAGAACATTCTTGCTCTTTCCGGTAAACTGCACTCTCCTGCCTGCCAGTAAATCTGAAGATCTGCTTTCAAATCTAGACTCTGACATTATCTCTGTGGCCATTGACAAAGTGTTTAACTTCTTCAAACAGCAGCTTTCTGGTATGTAAAATGGGGGTAATAATACTTTTTATACGATTCACAATGTTTGAGTCAAGGTTACAGATGATCCGCTCTGTGTCTGTTACTCCTTCTTATGTAGGGCTGTCGGCTTGATTTTTTTTTTTTTAATTTGAAACCCTGGGTCTGCACAAACCAGTTCCTTGCAATTCACCAATCTGATCATGGATCCCAGACTGCCACTTTTCTAGGGAAATGTATTATTGAGATCAGTGTTTTTCAAACTTTAATGGGCATATGAATCCCCTTCTGGCGTTAGGCCCGAGTGTGTGCATTCCTAACAAGGTTCCAAGTGATGCGGATGCTGCTGGACCACACTTTGAAGCTAGATTTTAGATGCTTTTGGTAGGTTTTTACGCAGATAATTAAGAGGCCATGTTTTTAAAGATCGGCAGTGACTTCTAAATCGCCAAATCTGTAGTCACTTTGTGTGCTTATCTGTTGAACTTGACATGCTATTTCTCTTTTGTTTTTCCTGGATTTACTCTTTCTTAATTGTCCTACCTTTTCTGACTGCTCCTTCTTGCTCTCTCCCGTTGATTCCTCTGGATTTATCCTTTAATGTTAAGGTTTCCTTGGGTTCCATCCTTTGCCTTCTGATCATTTCACTCTCCTTGGATAATCTCAAGAGTTGCCTCCTATGTGAACTCTTCCTGTCTTGTCCAGGCAGACTTAATGAGTCCTTCTCCCACGCTCTCATAGCATCTTTTTTTTTTTTTTAATATGTATATTTTTATTGTTGTAAAACATGCGTAACACAACATTTGCCAATTCAACATTTTTCAGGTGTATAATTTGGTGATATCAGTTCCATTAATTATGTTGTGGAACCACCGCCCATAATTGTTGCTAAATTTCTTATCATCATAAATGAACACCCACTACTTCCTAAAAAAATGGCTTTGTCCCACGCCCCTGGTAACTGCTAATAAACTTTGTTCTCTACGCATTTGCCTATTCTTGTTATTTCATATAAGTGAGGTCATACAGTATCTGTCCTTTTGTGATTGACTTATTTCACTGAGCATAAGGTTTTTGAGGTTCACCATGTTGTAGCATGGATCAAGACATCATTTCTCTTTATGGATGAGCAGTATTCCATTGTATGTATGTACCACATTTTGTTTATCCATTCATCTTTTCCCACCTTTCTCATAGCTTCTTGTATGATTCACTTTAGCACAGGATAGTGTTTTAGAACATTTGCCACATTCTTATGCAATTATTTTCTCAAGGTCCGTAGCTTACTTTTTCAGAGCAGATAGTGTAGCTTTCCATCTTTGCATCCCTTGTGCCAAGCACAGTGCTCAGGCTTCATAAATGTTTGAAGAATAAACAAAGGCAAACCGAGCCTTCGGGGCAGGCATCAGAAACAGCCATCTGAGTAGACCAGATGGCAAATGTTAGTGTTTGGACACCCTGTGGAAACATGAAGCCCACTTAAATTCTGTTCTGTGTGCATATGTGTGTGTAAATTACGTCTCTGGATGGTCTCAAGATACTAATAGCATCTGGGGAAGATACCTGAGCCAGGTTTCCTCCGTAAATTATTTTCTGGGCTCTTTTTTTTCAGACTTAAACAATGGGCTGTCAAAATTGTCGAAAAGAGGAAGCATGTTTCTTAAGGGAAAAATTATTTATCATGCATCTTCTATTGTAATAAAACAAAGCAAGCGCTTCCAGAGAAGCACAGGTGTAGTCTTGCCAAAACTGTGGCTTCCAAGAAAAAGCTTTACCACATCCACCCTCAACAGAGGACTCAGATGACCAGGTACATGACAGCCAGCAGGTGAGACACCCTTAGCTCAAATTTCACACGGGTTTGGATTCAATTCAATTCAATAAACACTATTCAGTGGGCAGTTTCTGTGTGCAAAGCCTGTACTAGGTTAGGGATAAAAAAGGTGTGTCCTCTGCTCTCAGAGAGCTAATAGTTCAACTGAGGCATCAGATATTTAAAGAAATAAGGACAACTCAATGTGTTGAGTGTTTAACGAATATATGCTAAGTACTGTGTATCAGACACGACAGAATAATTAGAAATATGGATGAAAAAATATTTTGGGAAGGTTCCCCATCCCTAAGTGCATATCATCTCTTGAAGCACCCATCAGTAAACAAACTGCAAACATTACCTACCCCCCTATTAATGTATGTTAATCAGATTCAATTCAAGTTAATGATTTTAGTGCCTGTGATGTACAAAGCCCTATGCCCTCATGAAGCTTTTCATGTGGGGACATATGAAAAATAAGCTTTAGTACCATGGAGAATGACAGGGCCCTTAGAGAGAAAAGAAACCTGTGACGGGAATATAGAGGGGGTGGCAATAAAATCTACCTGGGAAGCCCTTGCCAGGGCATATTGGCATTTAGAATATTTCAGTCCATACCTCCTATAGCGGCTGTGGGCTCTGCACCTATGTTTATATGCTATTCTGGATTGACTTGGCCAGATCTTATACAACCAGAGGGCTTAGGGGAAAGGATATAATGGCCAGAGCATTGGATATTTTCTGGAAATCTGCAACTGAGGCCCAGGGATGCTAGATAGCTGATTGGTAGCTTTGGAGCTAGGAAGACATGAAGGAGGTTGGTGTTGCCTTGTTTGGGCTTTAAGAGCAAAGAAGCAAAGCAAAGCAGGAGAGAAGAGAGAGCTCCCATTTGTAATTCTTTTTTGAAGGCCAACCCATTCTTCCTGAGAGATCCTTGTTCCTTATAGTAAACCCAACTTTACTTAAGCTAGCTTGAGTGGGTTCCTATTTCTTACAACAAAAGTGCCTTAACTAAGATTTCAACCAGCAGAAAAGGGATGAAAGAGGGCATTCCAAGTTGAGGCAACAGTATAAATAAAAGCACGGAGGGGAGAAAGTTCACAGTTGATTGGGAAGAGTTTTCCAAATGGGGACAGCAGCATAGGTGCGTGAAGGGATGGATGGAAAATGAGGCTGAAAGGTGGCTTAGAGACCAATTGTGAAGCTCTCAGTGTGGTCCCCACTCTAAGTGAAGAGCTCATTACCCACTGTTATTACCTCTAGTTTTCTCTTTGACACAGCATGCAGTTATCCAGGCTGTACCCTGCACCAGGGCACATATCTAAGGGGGCCAGATTTATGTATTTATTTTGACAATTTTTCAACAGGTGGAAATAAATATGCTGAGGAAGGGTTACCTTTTCCAAATTCTCAAAAAGGTGCCATGTCGTGTGTGTTAGCAGCAGCACTGTCTGAGGCAGAATTCAGATTTCTTGTTTTGCTCCCTCTGTCAGCTTGGAATTGTGGCTCTCAGCTTAGTCTCAATGATGTGGTTACACTCAGAACAAGTTGGTATTGCTCTTTCCTTTCTGCCAGTTCTGGAGCTCAGCAATAACCAGTGGCTGGGTTTTCATTAGCCCCATGGCTCAGCAGCAGTCCTGCCTACTTAAAAAAATATAATCAGGTGATCTGTCAGCTGAGTCACTGGAGGACCTGTACTATGCCAGGGTGTTGTCTGAGCTATAAAACATGGCATGGAGGCACCTACCATGGAGAACGAGTGAGAGGAAAGCAAAGGTGTGCAGCTGACAAGGTTGGGTCTGCATGTTGGTAAGTGTTGCTGGTTCAGTATTGTTTCCTCAAGGTGGAGAAGTCACAGGCAAAGACACTCTCCTAGTTAGCAAGAGATGACCAAAATGCCCTGCAGAGAGAATACCACACAAAGGGGCTTTCTGCTGGGGACAGCTCTGCATCCACCTTCCACCTTATCCAGACATGCACTCAGGCACCTCTCTGACCATTGGTTCCTAACATAGGCCTAGGAATGGCAGCAATTCTGTCTCCCCGTTTACAGAAGTGACAGTCTAGAGCTGCGTGGGCTGAGTAAATGGCTTATTTTCAGCCCACATTTGTAAATCCCCAGTAATAGCTTCCCGCCTTGTCACTTTTCATGATTCAGCCCATGTGGCTGGACACATGGTATGGGAGGCTGAAATGCCTCATTTGATGCATGCTGTGGGGTGGGGATTGTCAGGAGGTAACCTGACCGCATTTCTGTGGCATGTGCCGGTACAAGCGTAGCAGCAGAGGAAACCAGGGCTTAGATGGAGTGTTGACAGATTGGGCTGCTTAGTGTGTTAGAAAATATACCTCTTCTTAAAAGTAACCTGAGCCGAAGAATATCATAGAGCTTTTCTATAGCTGGAATGCACAGGGAAGTTTTTAGATTGATGTAGCAAATAACCCCACACCCAAGTACATAAGAGCGCTGTTCTCGTCTTGTGTCCCTTCTGACCAGCCCACCTTCCTATGGCACGCCCTCCCCAACTAATAAAACTAACAAAATCCCTGGAAAACTACAATTTGTGGACTTCAAGTCTTGCCTTGCAAATTTGCATTGTGGGCTGCTGAGCCGAACTAGTAGCTGACTGGGGCCCCATTTTGGATAATATATGAGGAAATTAGGCCTCAGTTCTAAGCTGTTGCTTCTGAAGGGCAGAATCACAGAGAGCTAAGCATTTCTAGACAGAGAATTCAAAGAATTCTAGCTGTATTAGAAACTTGTTCCTATAATCTTGGATGACCAGCCCATACTCTGTATATCCCACTATTTGGGGGAATGCAGGCGGGCTTCCAAAGTGGGTAGGAGAGAACACTTACCTCTGCTCCCCTACACAGGGCAGCAGAGGACAGGGGTGTCTGCTTCCTCATTGCTCCTGAGCTCTTCAGCCCTTTGGGGCACAGCACGCAGATTGTCCTTCAGTGTCATCAGGGCTTGAGGGCAAGGCCCCTGGAATGGTGCCTGGGTTGGATGTGCCCACTGTAGAGCTCCAGGCAGGAAGCTGCCTGGTTCCAGTGTAGTCAGGACACCTTGTCCTTCAGTTTAGATTGTTTACTTAACATAGCCTGGATTTGTACATCCTTTAGAAAGAAGAAAGCTTATTTTGGTGTTTGGACATGTGCTATGTGACATACCACTCCTTTCTAAGTGGCTGTCACACTGAAGTGGAAACAGAGCCACAATTTTGAGGTGGCCAAGGTGGAGAGCCTAGAGAGGTGCTCATCGTCAGTGCTTGATTGCCAGCTTGCGATGCATCAAGAGTCTGCAAGTGTTTCACAAAAAGGACAGGAATTTGGAAAGCCTGTTTCCTCCCTTCATATAGAAATCTGTTTATATCAAGGTTTAGGGCAACTAGCCTAACCTCATGGAACAAAAGTCCAAGTTCTGCTGCGGGGAGGAGAAGAAGTCAAGCCTACTTGGAATAAATTCAATGGCATAGAACTGTATTCTACTTTGAGCCAAAACTTTGTGAAATCTCATGGGCTACCAAGTCCAATTAAAACAGCGCCTGGGCACAGTAAGAGGCTAAGAGGCATGCATAATTGTGAGAACCAGGACTGTAGTGGGAAAGAAAATAAATCCAGGGAGAAGCCAAGGCCAATTATCAGAACTGCTAATTTTTACCAACCTAATCATTTATGAATACCGTGTTTCTGAAAAGAATGTTAAGAGAACAATTGTATTTCAAGGGCTTGAAAACTGCTAAACTCTGAAGTTATACAATTTGTGCAAATTAATATGAAAAAAAGATACGATTAAGGTTTATAATTAACAGATAAATACAAATGATCTGGTGAAGACAATCTAAGTTTCTGCTCTGTCTTATGAAGCAGTATAATTGATTTTTATAAATGCTAATTTACAGTACATGCTCTGTTAGCCATTAACACAGAAAAAAGAACATGGATTAAATGGAAGTCAAGGAGGGATGTGAGCCAAGGAACTAACAAACTAGATCTAATGAAGGAGAAGAAATAGAAAAATACTACAAATGTCAAAATGTGACTTTCAGAAGACAAAAAAATACTATCAAATGACAATCCTCCTCCCATCTCTTCTTAACCATCCAACCCCTTGGGGTGAAAAAGACCTTCAACAATCTCTATAAAAGCAATGAAGTTTTTCTCTCTCTGTTTCTACACCATTCAAATCTGGCTGGTTGGATTTTCCTGAAATTTAGAGGGTATAAGTAGGACGATTTGACTCAAGATATGGGTCATAGTGTATAAATAAAATGTACTTCAGCTGGAAGAAGTTTCCCAGGTGAGAGGCCTGTATTGCTTCTGATCAAGAGAAGCCTGCCATATATAACCAGATGCCATAGGGTAGACAGAACACCAGTGATGATTCACATGTGAGTGCCAAACAAATGCCACAATGGCTGACATTCCAGATTGCAGGCCATTTGGAGTTGAACTGCCTCTTGCATGGGCGACACATACTGAGCATGTTCTAGGGTTGGGTGCGGGTGGGGCTTATCTGTATAATGCTGGTTAACAGTCTTCCTGAACCATTCCTAGGCCAGACAGTTCACAATAAGAATATTCCTTTTCTGATGGGGAAGAAATGAGGATTAAAAGAGTAAATGAAAGTGATTTCTCTGTATGTCCCCACTAGACTATATGCCTCTTGAGGACAGGGGCTGTGCCTCGCACATTTGTATTCTTGGTGCCCAGCAGTCTTTCACATGATAGGGACTTGAAAAAGATTTGGTCTGATAATGAAAAGAGAGGTCTGGTAATTTATATTTTTTATAATAGAAACCCAGAAAATATGACTTTTTTTATTTTGGCAGTTATGAGATCCTAGAGGTTTTTATCCGAGCCAGATTAGCACTCTGCTTTTGAGTTTTCAAGTTGAAACCAGCAAGAGGAAAAAGGAAAGTGGATGAAGAGAACACCAAAGAATGACATGAGAGGAGCATGAGAGGAGCATGTCATGCCCCTTGTAAAGGCTTTCAGGCTTTAAAAAAAAAAAATTGACTTTTCAGCTTTTTTTTTTTTTTTTCCTTCTAGCCACGCTCCATTAACCTGCTCCATGCGAGTTAGGAGCCCTTCCGATCATTCCCAAATGTAGCTTGCTTGTGAATGTGATGTCTTCTTTGATGCTTCAAAATTCCTAACCCACAGCACCAACTGTCCTTTCAATAGAAAGGAACAGGTGAAATTAATTTTAATTAGGTATTTTATTTAACTCAGTATCTCCAAAATATTATTTCAACATGTAATGAATTTAAATTATTAAGTAGATATTTTATATAGTTTTATATTGTCTTCAAAATCCGGTATATATTTTATGCTTAAACTACATCTCAATTTGCACTAGCCACATTTCAAGAACTTAAGCCACATGTGGCTACTGGCTACTATATTGTACAGAGCAGCTAGAAAGAGAGAGCGCCATTCTTAAATATATCTTTCAGAGCCATGTTAAGACTTATTCCAATCATAAAACATATAAGGGTCATGATGGCGATGAACAGTAGCTATAGTCATTATATATGAGGTAAGTATGAAATGTACCATGACCACAAACCCTTTGCTGTTCAGTCGATTCCAACGCACAGGGACCCTATGGAACTGCCCCATGGGGTTTTCAAGGCTGTAGTCTTCATGGAAGCAGACTAGCACATTGTTCTCCCACAGAACGGCTGGTGGGTTTGAACTGCCAACCTTGCACTTATCAGCCAAGTGCTTAACCACTGTACCGCCAGGGCTCCTACCAAAATGATAAAGCTGAATAATTATGTCTCATCAATAATAAATTAATAGCACCCACTATAACTAAGGTAAAAAGAGGCTTGTCCATCTTGTCATTAAGCAAAGGCTTTACGTAGATGCACAGGAGGTAATAGGTGTACTTTCTTTCGTAAAGTCATTTGGGCCGGGTGGTCTAGCTAGGTATGGTTCAACAGAGGCCCAAACTGTGGCTTCAGCTATATATATGTCAGATACATATGGGGCAAAATTCTGTTTCAAAGGATCCAGGCTGCCTGGTTAAGCCATGGTATTTGTCTTACAGCAGCCATCAGGAGACAGACTGGTTTAAGTACTCACTACTAGCTGAAAGGTTGGCGGTTGCAACCCACCCAGAGGCACCTCAGAAGACAGGTCTGGTGACCTGCTTCTAAAAGGACACAGCCTTGAAAACACTGTGGAGCAGTTCTCTTCTGCACCCATGGGGTTGCCATGAGTCAGAATTGACTTGATGGCAACCACCACCACCAATAACAGGCTGCCTTGTTGGTCCATGGCATTTGTCTTAAAGCAACCACCAGGGAACAGACATGCACATCTTAGAGCCTGGGCACATCACCTACCATATGTGGAGGAGTAATTCATAATATGCTTCTGGAAAAAAGAATGAGGATGCTCTTAATGAACAGCTATATACCAATCTACAAGATAATTTGTTAAATGAAAAAAGCAACGTGCAGAACAGTGTGCATAATATGTTAACAATTGTGTAAAAAGGAAAAAAAAATTATGTATCTTCCTGTATATGAACAGACTATTTCCGGAAGGACACAGAAGTAACAGGCAACATTGATTACCTTCAAGGAAGGGAAGAGGGGGACTGAGAGACAAAGATAGGGGGAAGAATTTTCCCTTATAAATCTTTCGTTCCTTTAAAATTTTATACTACAATGTGTTATAGTTCTACATACATGTCAAATGTAATGTTATAATTATAACACATTACATTTGACATGTATGTAGAATTCCTTTTAAATTTGGTATCATATGAATGCATACAAAATTAACAAAGTTGAAATTTTAAAAAATAAATTTAAAACAAACCAAAACCAGAACACAGGGCATGGCCTAGTAAGAGTGAATATGTCATGTCTTGGAATTGAGAATGGAGTATAAAATTAAATGTTCAACTAGACCCAAGAGCAAAGAGGGAGGTTATTAAGACTGAAGAGAATTATCTCCAAACATTCTTTTAAAAATCAAACCAATGATTATAACTCAACCATCACTTCCTGAGTGCCTAGTGTGTACCAGTTGGTGGATGAGCCAACATGACCACACACTCCCTGCCTCGTGGAACCTGTTGGATAGATGGATCTGCAGTATGAGTGGTGCTACTTTTTATGGCAAAAATTAAAACCAAAGGAGATATACAAGTGATAATATAGTTCCTGAGACAAAAGTAGCTTCAATCGTCTAAGTTTACAGAAGACATTTTCAAAAGTGCCTTTTCTCCAGGTAAAACAATAGGTGACAACAAAAGATGTTATGTTGTCAGCACAGCAGTATCACCATTACATGTCAAGGCTGGTAATAAAATAAATGCTTTTGTAAAATAAGTGGATATAAAACCAAAAACCAGCTACTTACCTGGATCTTTGAATTGGTTTCAGTAGTTTTCTTGTGGATCTTGAGGGTTCTCTATGTATAGTACCATATCAGCCATGAATACGGATAGTTTTACTTCTTCCTTGCCAATTTGGATGCCCTTTATTTCTTTTTCTTGCCTTATTGCTCTAGCTAGGACTTCCAGCACAATGTTAAATAGGAATGGTGATAAAGGGCACCCTTGTCTTATTCCTGTTTTTGAAGGGAGTGCTTTCAGCCTCTCTCCATTGAGAATGATGTTGGCTGTTGGTTTTGTATAGATCTCCTTTATTATATTGAGAAATTTCCCTTCTAATCCTATTTTATCAAAAATTTTTTTTATCAGGAATGGATGTTGGACTTTATTGAGTACGTCATCTGCATCGATTGAGATGATCGTGTGATTCTTTTATTTTATTTATGTGGTGGATCACATTCATTGATTTTCTAATGTTGAACCATCATTGCATACCTGGTATGAACCCCACTTGGTTGTGGTGTATTATTTTTTTTTAATATGGTGCTGAATTCTGAAGTTCACCCTTTAGCCAAAGATTAGACATGTCTATATGGCCAACAATAACACATGTGAAGAATGTCCTTTGTAGTTCAGTCATGAGACTAATGGGCACACCAGCCCAAAGGCAAAGATGAGAAGGTAGGAAGGGACAGAAAAACTGGAAGAATGGAAACAGGGAATCTGGGGTAGAGAAGGCAAGAGTGTTGACGCATTGTGGGGTCACAAAATGTCGCAAAACAATTTGTGTATTAACTGTCTAATGAGAAACTAATTTGCTCTGTAAACTTTCACCTAAAATACAATAAAATAAAGCAAAAAAACCCCAAAATAAAACCAAAAAGCTGTCAAGTCAGCTCGGACTCACAGCAGCCCTATAGGACAGAGTAGAACCGCCCCACAGGGTTTCCAAGCCTATAAACCTTTACAGAAGCAGACTGCAGCATTTTCTCCTGCAGAACAGCTGGTGGATTTGAACCGCCAAAGTTTTGATTAGCAGCTGAGCGCTTTAGCCCCTGTGCCACTAGGGCTTCTCAAGTGGTTATGGGTGTTACAGTGTACCTCACTGAGCAGTTGCCCCTTGAGCAGTATATGATGAAGCTGAGATACCCCCTTCCCCCAGTTTCTAGTCTTGGGGACAATGCAGTTTCTTTAAAGATCCAACAGACTTGATTCTTCCAGCAAACATATATTTTAGGTTCTGTGTGCTGGTCATTCAGAGACATATGGAGGATGCACAGATAAGCCCCACAAAAGCCTCACCTACAAGGAACAGATGGCGTACCCAGGGTGATAAACACGTAACTGCTCCTGATGGGAGAGCAACGGAAGTGCAGAGGAGGGTGTATAATTCTGCCTGACCGGAGAAGGGACGCTTTGAAGAAATGAGGAGCTGGGTGTGGATGAATAACTAGAATATTTCCTGGCAAAGAACCCAGGAAAAGTTATTTTTTGCTAAGTATGTTATTAAAAAAAAAAAAAAAAAAAGCCAGAGATGGAGTACCAGACCTGTTGGAGGAAAGGAGACTCTAGCTTGGCCAGTGTATAGGTTGCTGGAAGATACAGAGAGGTGAAGCTGGAGGGTAGCCTAGGGGTCTTGTGAGGGGTCTTGATGATGTTGCTGAAGAGTTTGGACTTTTTCTCTAGCAATGGGGAAGCTGTAAAATGTGGGGGAGTGGTAACCCCAAATCTGCAGTGCGAAGGTGTATGGAGCGCTGAGGAGGAGAAAGAGCCCCAGAGACAGAGCCCGTGGGAGGCTTTGGCCAGAAGCCAGGGAACCACGAGGAAAGAGAGGATCCAACAGTTTATAGAGCAGGGGCTTCAGGTTTGTTGACCAGCTAACTGCCAAAGGGGAAGGATGAGCAGAATTTAGAATAATCCTCAAATCATACTACACTTTATCCCCAGAACGTGACAGTTGTGTGCTGTAAAAAGGATGAAATCTGCACAGTTTACAGAGAAAGAATTAGTCCTAAAAGGCTACATTGCAAAAGGGCTCTGCTTAATTTTGAAGTGCTGTTAGGGTTTAGCCTGACACTGAATGGGAAATTGCTTGATGTATAACTTATTTTGAAACAAATAACCTTCCTCGTTTGTATATCCACTTGAATCCCAGCGTAAGGCTCTCACAAATGTTTGCAGTATCCTAAATATCACCCCTAAAAGTTAAATACAGAGAAGTGATCAGTCGCAATGTTTGCCAATTTGTGGGTAAGTGTTTCTAAGTCTGTTTAGTGTGGGTCAGTCCTGTGCCCATTATTGAATGAGAGCATATATTTCTCCAAAGCGTCTTACGTCTGTAAAATGATTCTACCATGTGACTTACTAAACCAAAAAAACCAAACCCACTGCCGTCAAGTAGATTCCAACTCATAGCGACCCTGTAGGACAGAGTAGAACTGCCCCATAGAGTTTCCAAGGAGGGCCTGGTGGATTCGAACTGCCCACCCTTTGGTTAGCAGCCATAGCACTTAACCACTATGCCACCAGGGTTTCTATGTGACGTACAGTGACTGGTAATTTTGGATCGGAAAATTCAAAAGCTGGGCATGCACAGCTCTGGATTCAAAGTCCAAGAAGTCTACATGAAAAATAAAAAAAAAAAATACATGAAAAATAGAAGAGATTTAATTTGGATCCCAGAAATCTCTACAATGGAGACTACTGCTGTAGTCCAAAAGCTTATCAATTTTACCAATGGATTAAATCCCATCTACTGTTTTTTTTTTACTGGAGTATGCGCTGGAGGGAAAGGTGAGCAAAGCTTCAGGCCTTATAAAAAAGCCTCTCAACAATGGGCCGTTCTACAGATCCACTGGAAACCTTGAAGTCTTGCAATGAACTATTTTATATTTCAAAGCTGTTGGGTTATTTTAGGCTGTATGGACTATTTTTCACTTAACTGCCATCCCTCTGGGGATCTGTGCCAAGGTATCACTCTCTACTAGCCACATGGAGAATTACCCAATTGTGCCTTTGGTTTCCTCTAAATATAATCTATTGATTTTCTTTCTCCCACAGTAAGCAGGGTGATCTTGGTTATCCCAAAGCAATTAGTAGAGTGTTTGGTTGGACTCTTCTTCAACCTCGAAGGATTCTATTTACTCTCTTGCATTATAGCCTTAAAGCTTCAGTCCCTCATACAGCCAAGAGTTGCTTTTCTGCGTCAATAAGCAAACGCATTACAATATTAATAACCCTCAGCCACGGGTTTAGCTTCCTCACCTTCTACTCATGCTTGGATGATTTCTTCTGCCTCTGAGGTAATCAATAGTGGCCCGAAATTCATTCAGGCTCTCACACAGTCCATGAAGTTTCCAAAGTAAGCCAGTGGCAAGCATTTAATTAGCTCATTTTGTTTCTGCCAGGACAGAGATGCTGACTAGAGGAGTCCAGGAGCTGGTATGCAGTTTAGCTGTTACTGAAACCTTTATGCCTTTGCAGTAAGTAGGAATGGGATTCAGAAGACTAATGAGTCTGCCTCTCCCAGCCTCTCTGTGGCTTTGGGCAAGTCTCTTTGCCAAGCTGGGCCCAAGTTTTCCTTTTAAAAGACCTGGTTGCCGCTAATCTTTGTGAGAGGTCTCTTCTAGCAATAAAGTCCATTTTTAGTACTGGTCACCATGCTGGGTGCTGAGGAAAAAAGATAGATGCACAAGATACAACCAAATGGGGGAAGAGGGAGACAGGTATTCCCCTAGCCCTGGGAAGGGCTCTGCTGGAGATTGGCGTAGAGTGCGCCGGGGGTATCTGCAGAGCCGGAACTGAGTTGGGCTCTAGGGCAAGGCTTTCCCTGCTACAACACTAGGAGCTGCAAGGTTTTTGCTTTTTCTGTAGTCTTTGTAGCAGGGAGAGATTTATTTTCTTTCCATGCTCAGTTAACAATATTTTCATACCCTGCAAAGCCTCTGAAAAATGGAAATATCTCTTAGAATGTTTCTGTTAGGTGCTGTCAGCTCTTTGCTGATAGCTATCAGTGGTTTTAAAATCACTGTCCTTTCATCAAGATGATCTCATAAGGCAGCTCACTCACACACAAGAAAAGGCAGCAGTGGGTTCCAGATGGAAAGGGAAGCTGATATTACATGGCCTAGAAAAGACCTCCAGCTATGGACAGGCAGGGAAGTCCAAAACGGCATTCTCAGGCTGAAGGTGAGAAGAGTTTCTGGTTCCTTTCTACGGACTCAGGAAAAAGGCTACAGTTTGGTGATCCTTGGGTAACATACTCACCACGTTTGCACAGGAAATCTTACCTGTGTTCCCACTGGGGCAAAGCACCTCACAAGTGACAGAACTCCTTTCTCATGTTTAGCACCTCTTCACCTCACTATTGGTTTATTTAGGCTTCACCTTGAGCCCTGGTGGCACGGTGGTTAAGAGCCATGACTGCTAACCAAAAGGTCAGCAGTTCAAATCCACCAGCTGCTCCTTTGAAACCCTATGGGGCAGTTCTACTCTGTCCTGTAGAGTCACTGTGATTGGAATCAACTCAACAGCAATGGGTTTGGGTTAACATCTTACTATTGATTTATTTAGGTTTCACCTTGATCCAGAAAAGAGTAAAGGCAATTTACATAAATGTATACGTAATAAACTTTAGGTATTCCTGCTAAGGTGTGTAGAAGTGCTGATTCCACTTTCAAAGTGTTCATACCTTTTGACTGAGCGGTGATATCCCTAGAAATTTATCCCAAGATTAATAATTGAAATTCTGCTGAAAGATTTACCTTCAGTTTTCATATATTTCTTTTGTAACTAGAAAAAAAAAAAATCACCAAGTGTTATTTGCTACTTCTATGGGTTTTGTTCTCTACTTTTTTTCTTTAATTATCAAAATATACCTCAGTTAATAGAAGAGGATAAAAAATGTATATGTACTGTTACAAGAAAAATGATGATGTAAACACTTGTGTGTCCCACAGTCAGTTTAAGATGAAGGATCATAGACAGGTTCTGAGCACACTTTGGGCCCTTCTACAATTGCCTCTTCCCTCCCTGCCCTCTCCAGAACCTCTTACACAGGTGCAATAATATTCAAATTACTATTTTGTGATAATCATTTCTTTGCCTTTCTTTGTAATTTAATTTGGTCCTTTTTTAAAATTCTGTGACTGATTTCTTATTTTCTATATTTTGGAATTGATATTTTTAAGTATTGATTCATATATTTGAATTTCACTCATTTTCCCTGTTCTATAGTATTCCAGTATTTGAATATACCAGAGTTTACTCATCTTGTATATTTATTGATAGGTATTTTGGTTATTTCCAGGTTTTGCTATTAAAAAAAATTATTTGCTATTATAAGCAATATAACTCCTAATATTGTACATGTACAAGAGAGTTCCTAGGGTGTATACTTAGGAGTGAAAGTGTTGGGATGCCCACATGGTCAACTTTACTAGGTGTGGAGAGACAAATATGATTGTCTGATAAATGCCCCTGGGGGCTCAGTTTGCCCAGTTGCAAGGTAGCTGGGATCAGGAGCTTCCTCTTCCTCCTGGCAGAAAGAGCTGTGCCCCACTCAATTTCCCCAAAAATGATGAGACGTTAGCAGTCAGTATTGTTAGACATCCTTCTGAATATCTGGCACCTAAATGCAGGACGGTTGACACCAGTCCGATCAGTGCCCTGCCTTCCCTTCCCCATGACCCCCATTTCTTCTCTCTCTACCTGCCCCTTATTAGCAAGGCCGTTCTCATGGGGTCTGCCTCTGGGACAGAGCCTTCTGGTGCAAGCACCTGTACCGTGGCCCGTAACACTTCTTGGTGGGGGAGACTGAGCTAACAGGGCACCTTGTAGGTTTTGCCGATACTCTGCTTTTAAGTTTCCCCAGCAAAGGCTATCCTGTGCCTTCACATAATGACCTTGTGTTGTTTGACTTTGTTATCCTAGGTAATGTCAAACTATTTTCTAAAGTGACTGCTCCAGTTGCCCTCCCACTGGCAGTGAGTAAGGGATCCATTTGCTCTACATCCTCACTCATGGGTTTTACTTAAATTTTAAATTTAAAGACAATCCATGACTTCTAAATTTTTGTCAATCTTGTGGATACAAAACTGTAACTCTTTGTGGTTGAATTTACATTTCCTTGATCTCAGACGAACTTGAGCATCTCCTCATATGTTAATAGGTAGGTCATTCAGATTTCCTCTTTTGTAAAGCGCCTATTCATTGCTCTTTTTTTGAATTGTTTTCTTATTGATTCATAAGAGATATTTATATGTTCTGGTTACAATCCCTTTGTCATTTAATGAGTTGCCAATATTTTCTCCAATTTTGTAACTTGTCTTTTCCCATTGAGGTTGCTATGAGTCGGAAATGACTTGATAGCACTGTTTTTTTTTTTTTGTAAATAGAAGCTTTTAGTTTTAATGTAGACAAATTTATTGATCTTTTTCTTTACAAACTCCTTTCCTATCCACGGGTAATTAAGATATTCTCCTACAAAACCAAACCTAACCCATTGCTGTTGAGTTGATTCTGACTCATAGAGGCTCTATAGGACAGAGTAGAACTGCCTCATCGGGTTTTTAAAGAGCGACGGGCAGATTAGAGCTGTAGACCTTTTGGTTAGCAGCCGAGATCTTAACCACTGTGCCATCAGGACTCCTACTCTCCTATACTTTCTTCTAAAAGTTTTATATTTTTACCATTGACTTTTGTGATTTTAATTCTGGAGTTGATATTTGTCTATGGTAGGGGTCCAATTTTATATTTTTTCAAATGAATAATTGTCTCAGCATCGTTTACTGAAGTCTATTATTTTTTAACTGATTTTCAGTCCCAACTATGTCAGATATCAGGCATCCATATGTGTGTAGGACCATTTCTGAAGTCATTACTTAGTTCCATTGGTCTATTTATTTATTCCTGCAGAAACACTGTACTGTCCTAATTGTTATAGCATTATAGAAAGTCTTGATATCTGGTAGAACATGTCACTTCAATTATGTCCACCATGAACAGGATTTTGTCTCTCCTTGGCCTTTTATATATCCATATAAATTTTGGATTCAGCTTGTGAAGTTCCACCAACAAACAAACAAATGGTTGGGATTTAGGTTAAGATGGCCTCAATTTGGGAAGAATTGACATCTTTATTGAATATTTCAGTACATGAACATGGTATCTCTCTACTTTTCTTTAGGTTTAAAAAAAAATTTATTTTTAACAAGGCTTATACTTTTCTCCATAAAGATCTTTTAAAAAACTGCTATTGAGAATGGAAAATTAAAAAATTTTGTTTCTGTTGATATTTTGAATGCAGTTGGTTTTGCATATTGATTCTTATTAATTCTAATAATTTACCTGTACAGTTTTTGTTTTCTACACACCCACTTATATCGTCAGCAAACAATGATAGTTTTGTTTCTTCTTTGCTGGACAAGCCCAGTACAATGTTGAATAGAAAGGAAGATAATGGAAATCCTTGTCTTGTTCCTTATTTTAAAGGGAATATTTTCAGCATGTCATCATTAATATGTTGCCTGCTGTATGTTCATTTTTAAAAATCCTTTATCAGGTTAAGGAAGTTCTAATCTATTTGAGTTTGTTAAGATATTTTTTCTTTTATTATGAATGAATGCTATATTTTATTACATATTTTCCCTACATGGATTCTTATGGTTATATGATTTTTTTTCACTAAATTTATTAGTATGGCAAGTTACATAACTCACATATTTTCTGATACAAAACCATCCTTGCATTCCTGAGATGAATTCAATCTGATTATGATATATTATCTTTTTTAATACATTGCCAAATCAATTTGCTATTTTTTTTTTTATAAATATATTTGCATCTATGTTCATGAGTGAGACTGGCTTGTAATGTTCCTTTCCTTACTGTTCTTGACAAGTTTTGATATCAGACAGGCATTGTGCTTTAAAGTGGATAAGGATAATGGATCAAAGAAAAAAAGTGCAAATGTTAAAGAAATGATAAAGTTAGTATTGAGGTTGGAATGCAAAATTTATGCCATGAGATCTCTTATATGACTAGAAATTTGGCTCTGTGCTTCCTAGCAACCAATTTAAATCCATTTCATGATTCATAAAAATCAGTGAGATAAAATCAAGCTAGCTATTCAGGAGTAGAACAAGTTTTTCAAGATATGGTTTAGAGATTGGGCTCTGGAGCTGGGTTACCTGAGTTCCAATCTTATCTCTACAATTTACTAGCTATGTAAATTCAGTTTCAGAATTTCAGTTTTCTCACCTGTAAAATAAAGACAATTATAGTATTTCCTCAAAGACGTGTTTCACAAGTTAAATGAGTTAGTACACGTGAGGCACTTAGAAAAGGGCAGGTTCTTGGTAGCACTTGATGAACATGACCTTTATTATCATTTCTGGTACTGAATACAGAAAAAAAAATTCCCTTGGATCTCTTTTGAGAGGATGCTGTTTAATGAAAAGGGCAATGACCCTAACTCTTTATAGGATTATCATTATTATTGTCCTTATTTTATCATTTTGAGGAATGTATATTCTTCAAGGAAATTTCCATAAGTAATCCTTTACCCAGTCGAGCTTTTGATAAGTTTTGAGGGCAGTGAATTTGAGGGGTTACTCCATGAGCTGTACGTGGAATATAGCCATATATTTGCATATTTTGGAAACAGTCATTATTGTTGTTAGTTGCCATCGAGTCTAGAAAAGCCTAAATAGAAGGCCATGTCACTTCCACGTGGGCCAAAGATTACACGAGGGCATGACCAAGAGTCTCTCCTTGATTAGTTTTGGGTGTGGATGAGTGCATAGTTAACACAGTGGTCAAGGACCCATTGGCTGCACTAATTATAGTTGGGAAAAAAAGTAAAATCAGATACTGCTAAACTATCACGTTGGTCATAAATCGATTATTAAAAAAGTCTAGGTATCTAAATGAGTTAACTTACTGTGTTGGATAATTGACTACACTGCATTTCAGTTAATAATATTCACCATTAACACATGAAGTTTACTATGTACTATACTGTTCTAAGCACTTCACATATATTTAATCTTCACAACAGTCACATAAGAGAGATACTGTTGTCTTCCCCATCTTACAGGTGAAAAGATTGAGAGAGAAGGTAAGTGGCAGGGCTGTGATTCAAACCCAGATAGATTGACTCTGGATTCATATGTTAGTGAGATGCTACCCAAGATGATGACTTTGTTTTAGAATAATTGACCTGTATGTAAGTAACCCTTCAGAAACCCTGGTGGTGTAGTGGTTAAGTGTTATGGCTGCTAACCAAAGGATCGGCAGTTCGAATCCACCAGGCGCTCCTTGGAAACTCTATGGGGCAGCTCTACTCTGTCCTATAGGGTTGCTATGAGTCGGAATCAACTCCACGGCACTGGTTTTGGTTTTGGTTTATGTAACCCTTCTTTGTAGCAAGAATTTTGTAGCAGGCCACTGTATTCCAAATGATAAAAGCATATGATCTGCATGTTAGAGTATTTTTCCTTCTACATTTCATGACATGGCATATTATTCAATGTCCAGCCTTCACATGCATATGAAGCAATTGAAAACACCATGGCTTGGGTCAGGTACACCTTAGTCCTTAAGTCTTTGCTTTTTAGCACTTCAAAGAGGTCTTTTGCAGCAGATTTGTCTAAAAGCATAAATTGAGCTGCAGGTGTCCAATAGAAAGCTTAAGTAGTTGTGACTGGGAGGGAATGGAAGCTGGGGGGCAGTGGCAAACCTGAATGCATTTCTTGCTCCTCTTTAGTTCCTTGGCAGTCAGGATTGGGGAAGTCCCGCTGCAAAGTGGGACCCTTCTTGTGCTCATTTCGCATGTGGCTTTCCAATCAGTGATGCCCAAGAAAACGGCCTCCTCCTCGATCCTGGGTCATGTGTATAGAGGCTTGTCTGGAGAGCACCGCCACCATTGAGTGACCGATCTTGGGAATACCTTTGGCAACACTCTGATTCTGTAATTTGGGAATAGTAAAATGTCTCTTTTAAAAACTGTAATGGAGTTCATTATGCTTTTAGCCTGGTGATAATAAAGATGTAGGACTAATAAAGATATATACAAACAGGGACCTGAGCATACCCTTTCAAGCAGTCCTTTAATCATTCTAGGAACAAGAAGTCTTCCCCTGGTAGTTTACTTGGTTAGATTTTATTTTTACAAATCAACTGTTTAATACAAGGTATCATTACCTATATCCAATAAGAAAGTAGTTTGTACTGTATAGAGTTACTTGGTTTTATAGAACTGGGAAAAAGAAACTTCCCAGCAGTTAACCAAGATCTGAACTTCTAAGACCTCATTCAGGAGATTCATAGCTCTAAAACAATATCCCAAACCTGCCCTCATTTCCACATCTAGTGGTCAAACTTAGATCTTATCAAATAGATTAGTATAAATTACTTTTTTTAATGTGGTAAGAGTTATAGTCATATCTAAGTTTGGAAAACTCCCAGATAGTTTTTATGATTTTCATGATATAAGTTTTATAATTTGTTTGTCTTACTTTGTTTTGGTTTTCCTGTCCAGCAACCTCTAGTTCTCTTCAGTTTATTCTTAATGGGCACTAGAAAGAAAAGTCCCATGTGTGTGGGGACCCAGTGTGGTTGGAACAGGTTTTAAGTTATTAGCAGTCTGTTGGGAGGAGGAAGAAACTTCTTCCTTTAGGCACTGAGACAGTGTCAAAAGTTTGCATGATGGCAACAGAAGTTGAAAGTCCCTCAATTCATTCTTCTTTCTCAGTCTTCCTAACACACACACTCGTACTCCCCCAGAAATGAGTGTAGACTGACCCCAGGATGGGTAGATTTAGACTTAAAACTCAGGAAAAATTGGCTCTTTCTACTTGGGCCAAAATGTCAACTCTAAGGATAATAATAAGTAGACAAGGCCTACCTCTAATATAATATTTGGTTCTACCCTCCAGGGAAGACATAGGGTAAATTTTTTCTTTAATTTTTCCCATAAGTACCACTAGATTCTATTCACATTGAACTTCTGTGAGTTACTGAAGAAACTCCTTTTACCTCAGAAAATTAACCCATTTATTACCAAATGGTTCCTGGCAGGGCCCCGTTGTGCTCACTGCAAATCCTGGGTCCCAGGGTCCTAGAGATAAGCAGCTCTGCCATGAGTGATACAAAATAATTTGGAATTTAAAGAACATCGCAGAAAGACCATTGTTGTTGTTAGTTGCCACGTATTCACTTCTGACTCATGGTGACGTCATATGTGCAGAGTAGAACTGCTCTATAGGGTTTCCAAGGCTGACCTTTCAGAAGCAGATTGCCAGGCCTGTCTTCTGAGGCACCTCCAGGTGGATTTGAACTGGCAACCTTTCAGCTAGTAGTCGAATGCTTAACCATTTGTGCCATTCAGGGACTCCTAGAAAGGCTATAGGTGGGAGCAAACAATGTGAATCTTGGAGGAAATCATGGTGCATGTAGACAAGATGTTAAGACAAATTATGTCCAGCTTCCTAAGAAATTAATGAGGACTGGAAGAAGTTCCAGCCATATGAGCAATGGAGCTCAACAGCAGTACAGAGATGAGAGGAACAAGGGTCTCACTCATCCTTATGTCTGAATATTACAGAAGGGATACTGTATTTTTCTTCGTGCATCATATTAGGAGGCCCACGGTTTGAGTTGGTGTTCTTCAGATTTCATCACTGTAAAGTTACTGTTTTTCCCTTTCTAATTAATAAGTAATATGTGGAATGATAAGGTCCCTGGGTGGCACAAGTGGTTTGTGATTGGCTGCTAATCTAAAAGTTGGTAGTTCATACATACCCAGCAGCTCCATGGAAGAAAAGCCTGGCGATCTGCTTCCATAAAGATTACAGACAAGAAAACCCTATAGAGCAGTTCTACTCTGTAACACGTGGGATCACCAAGAGTTGGAATTAACTTGATGGCAAAGGGTTTGATTTTTGGTTTGGTATGTGGAATGATATTTTGAGGCTATATATATCCTATTCTTCTTTTCTTCCCTGACAGCTTTCCAACTTTAAACCAATAATGTTTAAAATTGAAGTTTCTTACAATCAGATGTTAGAACCCATTTTAAAAAGCCAACGTTTTTGATCCTTACCTTTGCCACATTGGAGCCGTGGTAATGCAGTGCTTAAAACCTTGGCTGCAAACCAAAAAGGTCTGCAGTTAGAAGCAACCAGCTGCTCCTTGCTGGGTACCAGATGTTCTATGGGGAAGTTCTAATTAGTCTTATAGAGTAACTGTGAGTATGCCACATTACTCTGCTTCTAGAATAAGACTCAGTCATTAAGGGGCAAACTCCAGGGACTTAACTAAGTACAAAAAAAAAAGAAACTGAAGACTTGGAACATATCACCCAGTGAAGCTGTTTTTCCGGGTGATTTGACTTTTCCCAGATTGAGAAAGTCAAAATCATCCAATCCAACGTGGAACAGGCCCAACCAATTTCTGGAATTGGGGGAGGCTTCCGATTTTCTGGGTCAGGTCACTGGTACCAGAGTGGGACTCAGTGGTGAGTCATTTATACATAAAGAATTATCTCCAAAGAGTGTAGTATCTGGCGGTGATAAGTTGGGGAGGTCTTAGAGTTTTGTCCTTCAGTCTAGAAAGAAAGAACATCACTTTGTGAACCTGAGTTTGAAAGGTAGTTCAGTGACCCTCAAGGGGATATAACAAGAGATACGGGGGCAGAAAGGTACATGGAGTCAGAGGTATTGTCATTAAGCCAAGGCTCTGAAGGTTGACTCACTCGTCTGTCAGGACCCCATCCATTCCATAACGCAGCATTCTTCATGAAGCAACCAGGTGATGGAAATGAGACAGCCTGCCTCAGCCACTCTCTTGTACACTGAGAAGTGTTCCAGGGATTATATTGGCCTTTGATCTGGATTGAAACAGGTCTCGCCTTCTAGGAGTGTGATTTCTTGTGTGGACCTGTGTTGCCTAATCTGACTAGAAGAGGCGTGGTTGATTATGTTTTTGAAATATTTGAAATAGTCCCCATTGTGGTCAGCGGTAACTCTCATATTGAAGGAAGTGAGCTCTACAACAAGAGGACCCTCCTTTGGCCTTGCTGAGAATGGACATGGACCAACCTGGAAAGAAATATGCTACAGGACGACTGGAGTGGGGAGCCAAGAAAAGAATCCTTCTGTCTTCCTCCTATCAGAGTGAAGTGAGGACTCAACGCCACCTAGCTGTTCCCCACCATTAGCCTGCCTGCCCTTTTTTCTGAGCACTTGCTGTTAGAACACTTCGTTCAAACTCCTCTTAGTAAGAATGCTCAATTGTTATAATTTTCCCCATTTCCTTTATCATTTGAGCACATGTACACTCTCACATGTTCTCTCTCTCTCTTTCTGTCTCAGAACCATTGGAGAGTTAATTCTACTAGAGGAAGCTTTCCATTTCCCATAATACATTCACTTATTTACAGCTGTATGGATTCATGGATCCTTCTTTTGTTCACTGGGTTATAATTCATTGCTATCATTTATTTTGATGATCAAAATGTTCCATATTTGGCTAATGGAATATTTAAACTTTTATCCCCAAATATTTTGGTGTAGTTAAGAGCAAGGATATTCTCTTATGTTTTTAATCACAGTACACAAATTAAAATCAAGAAATTCAATATTCATACATTATTATTATTTAATCTACAGTTTATGTTAATATTTTGTCATTTGTGCCAATAATGTCTTATATGGCTATTTTTTTCCTGTCCAAGATCCAAACCCTGATCACATATTGCATTTAGTTATCATGTTTCTTTAATATTTTTTAATCTGGAATAGTTCCTTAACCTTCCTTTGTCATCAATGATCTTAGGATATTTGGAAGAATGTAGCTAGTTATTTTGCAGACAGTCCTCCAATTTGAGTTTATTTGATGTTACATTATGATTAAACTCAGATTATGTTTTCAGCAGGAATATTACAGAAGTGATATTATATTTTTCTCAGCACTTGTTAGGAGGCTTGTGGTTTGAACTGGCGGCCTCCAGATCTCCACTGTGAACTTACTGTTTTTCTCCTTGTAATTAATAGATAATTTATAGAGAGATATTTTGAGGCCATCTATATGTCCCATTTCTTGTCAAAATTTTATCCACTAGTTTTAGTATTCATTAATTATTCTTGCCTGAATTATTACCATGATAGTTGGAAGGCTAATTTTTTATGCTTGTATGAATTCATGAATTCTTTTATTCGATGGGTTATAATTTATTATTCCTTTATTTATTTTAATACTAAAAATGTCCCATATTTGGCCAGCGAGAACCCTGTCAAACTCGCTCCTGTATGCTTACGACATGTCTGCATCATTTGAGCCTCCTTTCAGACAAAAGATATTTTGGGTTTATCTGTATTTCTCTGCCTCAGTCTCAGAAACAGCCAGTTCTCCAAAGATACCTGGTTCTATTAGTGGAGAATGGTATTTAGAAACCAAGCTCTGGGTACCAGATGTGTTCATTATTACTGGAGTCTTAGTTGTTCTCGTGGGAGACAGAACTAGGAAAAAAATGTATGTGTGTGAGTATGTATATGTATATTATATATTCCATATATATTATATACTTCATATGTATATGCATGTGTGTGTATTTGTGTGTGTTTGTATTACCCTCCAGCCCTTCCCCCACCATACGTACCATGAATTTTCACTAATACCTCTGATTCTAATCCAGCCTCATGGGTTTATTCTAGGCTTCCCCTTACCATATTTGTAACTTCCTTCAGGAGAGATGTGTTTTAAAGGTCATCCTTAAAACTAGAATAATCTGAGAAAAGGTGGTGACAGGAAGCCAGAGGGAAAAAGGGCTTTGAACCCCCATTTATTGTGTGGGCTCTCTCTCCTGTTCTACTTTTTGTTGACCAACATAAAAGCCAATGAAAAAATAAAAGAGAAAGTTTTTTCAGTGATGGGAGAGTAGAAACTCAGGAAGACATTAAAGCAAACAAAGAAAAAATGGAGAGTAAGGTAAGAGAAAAAAAGAGTGAAAGAAGAGTTAAAAATAAACTAAAAAATCCAACAAAGATGAAAAGGTTTAGGTTTTTAAAATAACAAGATAAAGTAGATGAAATTTAAAATAGAAATTTATAAGCCAATGAAATAAAAAGATTACAAACATAAAAAGGAAAGAAGATAATCTAAGACAAAATACAAATATCCCCATGAATTGAAAAGTTAAAATAATAAAAGAGAATAAAGATTAAAAATAGGAAATATGAACTAAGAAGGTAGAAATTAAAATTGCAAATTAATACCAAATAAAGAGATTGGGGAAACATGCTTAAAAGAAAATAAAAACAAGAAGCTGAGAGACCGGAAATGTGAAGAAAGAAGGGAGAGGGTGTCTAGAAGAAGATAAAGAAGAAGCATCCATGACCAAGTCCTCAAGGTTGAGGTTTTCTCTTGGGGATTGAATACTCTATCGAAATTTGAGTGAGCTTTATCAAGCTAAAGCCAGCACTTACTCTCTCTCCTTTCATCGAGGCAAGTGCCCCTGTTAACCTACTGCAAGGGATTCGTTCTTTAACAGGAGCCACCAGCAGCTGGGAATGAGGGACGAAGGGGCGAGAGAGGACATGCTCACAAGCAGGCAGTCAGCACAAGGGGGAGCAGAATAGCCTCGGAGTATCAGGAGCCCCTTGTTCACTTTTTCTTCCAGCAGAACTGCAGTTGTTCTGGTCTTCCCTGAGTTGATCTAGCCTAAGAGAGGATACAGTGGTACTTTCTAAGAGTGGAGCGCAGCGTGGTATAGAGGGAAGCGAAATGACCTGGAATTGGGAGTCATAGATTCACAACAATAAAAAAAAAAGCTTGAAATTATTCTCTTAGGACCTTGTTTTTTTTTTTGGTTTGTTTTTGTTTTAGCTGTAAAAGGGAAACCTTACAATAATGTTTTCCTATCAATATTAGACTGCTGACAAGTAAAATATCAAAAATTTCCATTTTAGAATCTTGGATCAAAATTCTGTATTGTAGATACATGAAGAGAGGTAAAGACTGAGGGAGGGGTATGTGCGGAACTATTACTGAAGAGGAAAATGGGAGAGGAGGTGGATGAAAGGCAGTGAGTATTTGACTCAACAATTCTCAGACCTGAGGCTGGGAAAAGAAAAAATTGTTTATCTGCTGGAAAACTTGGCCTCATCAGATTTTTTTTTTTAATAACTCTATCAGTAAAACTAAAACCTAGCTGGGAAAGCCCAAGACTCCAGCCAACAAGGAAGAACCCAACAAAACCTAGCAATTAGCTAGATGATAAAGTTAAAACAGGAAGCAGACCCAATTCCATATGGCATGTAGTCTGAAGTTTTAGTCACTGCACTCTTGTGGAGATGCTTTAACTGGCTCTAGTCCAAGGCTGCCATGGTAACCATGGGTGTGTGCGGCAGATCCTCCCTTTCCCCATGACACTGGGGATCATATTAACACACCAGAGCTCTCTCATCTGCACACTAGAACAACCCGGTCCTGGGAATGGGTTAACATACTGCGTGTTACCCCAGAGAGCACCAAGGCAGGACAGGGTAGCAAGCAGGGGACACCAAATGAACAGGGTCCCAGTTCTGTTGCTATCCTCCCTCCTCTCCTCCCCCCATACTGTGATTGCCTCTAGCTGAAAGTCCCTGTTTCATCTTCTTTGTTTTTTTGGTTGAATTTTGGCATGGTTTTATTCCTTTGTTTCCTTGTTTCAGGTGAGGAAATTGTGGGAGGAGAGAGGAGGACTGGTAAGCAACACAAACCATTTCTTCCTGGTCCTTATTTGGCTTCAGAATTCCCAATTTCATCTCAGTGTCTCCATCACTTTTTGCTAATCTCGGGAGGTTACTACTCAGTATCAGCCAGGGGCCTTTACAGGATGAGAACTTCTTTTTTTTTCCTGGTTGCCTCCACGTCAGGCTTGTCTCAGTTTTTCTAGAAGTTACTCCCTCACACTCTGTGTTTTTCTTGGGTGCTGTTAATTCCAACTCATAGTGACCCCATGCGACAGAGTAGAACTGCCCCACAGAGTTTTCTTGGCTGTGATTCTTACAGAAGCAGGTCACCAGGTCTTTCTCTTGCAGAGTCACTGGGTGGGTTCAAACTACCAACCTTTTGGTTAGCAGTTGAGCACTTAACTGTTACATCACCAGGGCTTCTTCCTTATACTCAAAAAAAAAAAAACAAAAACAAAAACAATCTCTTGCTGTCGAGTTGGTTCCTACTCATAGCGACCCACTACTCTCTGACAAATCTAATTCCCTGTCTGAGACTGGAAAGGAATAAAAGACAAATGCAAAGCATCTAGAAATCTGCTAGGGTGTCTACTGCGTAGGACAGAGAAGAACTGTCCCATAACGTTTCCAAGGAGGAGCTGGTGGATTCGAACTGCTGACCTTTTTGTTAGAAGGTAAGCTCTTAACTACTGTACCACCAGGGCTCCTGGTTAATTTAGTCAGCATATATTTTTTGAGACTCACAATGGGCAGGTGCTAAGGTGGATTCTGGGAAATATAGTGTATAATCCCTACCTTCTGGAGCTAGCAATTTAACTGCCCCTGTGTGCAGAGGTGAAAATGGAAGCACTAATACCAATACCAGATGACACAAGGCAGGCTGTGGTTAAATAGCTAGTGATTGGTATAAATATTGAATGTTAAACAGTTCAGGCAAGGGAGAGGAGCACTTCCCGCAGGGCCTGCCTGAATCCTGGTATGGATGGAATTCAGTGATAGCCCTGTGGCTAGAAAAAATACCACCTTATATTTGCATGACACCTTAAAGTTTACAAACACTTTGCCCCATTTAATGTGTAAGTCATAGGTCTTCCAGCCAAGTAAACTGAGGCTCAGCCAGGTCAAGTGCATGAGCCACAACCTGCTGACCACAGGACTCACACTCTTTCCAGTAAATCTGCCTCCCCCTGGAAGAAGATGGAATAGCAATGAGCCAGGAAGAGAAGCTCCAAGACTGGACAAACTCAGGGAGGAAAACGAATCTGAAGGATCCACAAAGTGAAGGTGGGGGTCCCTGTTAGGGACATAATTGGCCTAAGCCAGGGACAGCAATTTATCTGCATTACACCAGGCATATTCTCAAATTAGTGGCCCATGGGCCATATTTATTCCAAAGACATGTTTGTTCTACACACTGGTTTAAAATATGTGCATTAGTTGCCCATATTAAAAAATGAGGTGATTACTCTCTCTCACACATTCACACACACTCAGATTGCTAGCTTCACTTGAAAAATTGGAATCCCTGGCAACATTAACTTCCCTATTTTGGCAACTCTGGCAACTTGGCTGTGGCACCTTTGAACTTGAACTACGTATGTTAAATAGCAACTGCTAATTTAGATGAGGCACGTGATCTACAGCTTCCCAGGTTGCCACAGGGCCTGGCCCCATAGGCTTTTGAGTTTGCATTCCTTGATTTAGATGGTATCCTGTAGAAGAATGTGATCCTTGTTGAACTTCAATGTTTCCTAGATTTGGGTATATATTAGAAGTTTGAAAAGCAGCTATGATGCAGTAGAAAGGGGCAGAAGGCCCGGGTTCAAGCCCAGCTCTGCCATATACTGGTTATGTGACCTTAGCTAAAACAGCCTGCCTTTCCCAACTTTAGCTTCATAATCTTTGAATTGGACATAATAACACCCCACTTCCAATGATGTTGTGAGGATTACGTGAGTTAATGACAGTATAAATGCCACCTATATTGATTTAGGAAACCCTGGTGGTATAGTGGTTGAGTGCTACAGCTGCTAACCAGCAGTCAGCAGTTCGAATCCACCAGGCACTTCTTGGAATCTCTATTGGGCAGTTCTACTCTGTCCTGTAGGGACACTAAGAGTCAAAATAGGCTCGATGGCAGTGGGTTTGGTTTTCTATTGATTTAATGTTTGCTTCTAGAAGTACTCAATCCAAGATGCAAAGATACAGAGGATTGCTTTTGTAGGATACTCTTCAAAATGATTTTGGAAACTTTGTCACTGGCCTTGTTTTGAGAAGTAGCTACAATGAGTCTTGTGTAACTTTGAGGATGTCGTGAACACAGGGAAGGGGATGGCGAAAAGGCATTAGAAGGGAGGCAACCCCTCCTGCCCCATAGCTTCTGGACCATAGTCCTGTTCCCCATTTCAGCCACACCCCCCACTTTGCCACTTAAGCTAGATGTTATATACACTTATATGTTGGGGAGAAGATGAGAATTGAAATCTATCTTTAAAGTAAAAAAATAAGAAAAAAACTTATTTATTTATTTATTTTTTGAGAGTATTTCAGAAAAATCAAAACTTGGTCAGTAGGGAAGGATAAGCAAACCGTACACTTCTCATCCCTGGGAGAGCTTCAAGTGCCTGTTGTGAATTGATTTTACGATTGTGACAATAATGCTCAAGTTCTTAGGATGGCAGCAACCTGATAAGGCTCTAAAAGAAGTGGGTTCATATGTGAAGTGTTTCAGGTCAAAATTCTCTTTGGACATGGCATTTTGGTTTATCTTTTGTCCTGGCTCATCTGGTGGCTCTTTTGTTCATGCGTGTGGGCGAGCGGAAAAGTGGCCACAGTGACAAGTGCTTCCTGACTCTGTGCTCAGGCGTATAATTTGGTTTCTTCCTCCTCCGCACCCTCCACGCCCACTCCATCTCCTGTAGCCTTGTCAAATGCTACACTTAAGATGCCATTTGGCCTCTTCATTGGGATTCCTATGTGAGGAGAAGTCGGAGAGACCACGTAAATGCTGTCCAGCAACACCTGTCATCTTCTGGCACCACAAGAAAAACCGCAGCTACATGATTGTTGAGCCTTGGTGCATGTTTACCCAACTTCCCACCTGCGAGTGCATGTAACTCAACATTTATAAAATTGCCCTGTGTCCAGGTCCCTCCCTCCTCCCCACTTGCTTAAAGCTTTGCTTTCTGAAAAATATCACCTGATAGTGATGCCTGGAAATGAGTGCAAGTAATAGCTTTTGTGGGCAAATAGGTAAGCTTGCAAGGGCATGTTTTTGGTTAAGCACTCAACTGCTAACCAAAAAGTTGGCAGCTTGAACCCACCCAGTGGCTCCGTGGGAGAAAGATTGACGATCTGCTTTCATAAAGATTACAGCCAAGAGAACCCTATGGGGCCGTTCTCCTCTGTCACACCAGGTCAGAATGGGTAGGAAATGACGGTACAACAACAAAAGGTGAAAAGTAGCTCTAGTTTTCATTACCATATGTTTAAAACAGAATGATCGCAGGCTCTTTCACAAAATGCTACTCCTTGGACTGAAGCCAAACATGTAAATTTCAGTTTAAATAAATGCTTAATAGGAAAAGCAACAGGGTAAGCCCTTGAGGGTCAGCTAAAGGCCATCTGTGGCCCTTTGCTCTGGTTTGCCACCTCCCTTTTCATATTAAAAAAAAATAGCTGGTCTGTTTTCCTGGAGAGCAGCCTTGAGTTGGTGAGCAAGGCTCAACACAGTGAGTCTCATGCTGTGGGGCAGGAGGAAGGAATCCGCAGAGCCATCCACAGAGATGCTAATGAGTTGAGATGGCAATGGGCTTTTACTTCAGACGTCCTTAATACTTTGCTTTTCCGATGCTGTCGGAACATATTTTTACATTACGTGATAATAGCGAGACAGTGAAATGCAGATCCTACCAAGCTGAATTGCCTCCATTGCTTCTCTAGCCACTCAGCTGTGATCATGATGCTTTACATCAGAAATGATAGCAACATTTTGACTCTATTATGGCAACTGTTTGGCCTCAGGCCAAAGTAGGAGATGCTTCTTTGTATTTCTCAATGCAAAGCAGGCTTGTGGTGTGGCAGGATCAGTTGCTGTTAGGACACCAACCTTCAGGTCCTTAGTCCTGGATTTGTACTTGAGCAAGTTGCTGTCCCTGCTGGCATGCTCATGGCTTGCTCAGGAAACTGGGGGGCAGCAGTGAGGAGGTGTTATTTTTACACTCTGGCATTTCCTGTTGTCTGAGGAAACATACTTATGTCGGGAACCAAATGCCTCCGAGGGACTGGGGGCAATGTCCTATCAAGGATAAATGGAAGCTACTAGTTCATGGTCACTGTCCAGATCTCTTGAGGAAAAAAACTATTCTGGCAGACATTATTGGATTATTGCTCAAACTTTTAAGATTCACAATCTCTACTGTTTAAGTGAGGAGTTTAAAAAAATGGATATCTTATTATTAACATCCACCACTCATCCGTTAGTTTGTTGTACTGTGGTGGCTTGCATGTTGCTATGGTCCTGGAAGTTACGCCACCGGTGTTTCAAACACCAGCTGGGTCACCCATGGTAGAAAGATTTTAGAGGAGCTTCCAGATTAAATAGACAGAAAGAAAGGCCTGGTGATCTAGTTTTGAAAATTAGCCGATGAAAATTGTAGGGATCACAATAGAATATCGTTCCACATAGTGCTAGAAGAAGAGCCGCTAGGTTGGAAGGCACTCAAAATATACAGTGGCCACAACAATGAACCCGAGCATACCCATGACCGTGAAGATGGCACGGGACCAGGCAACGTTTCATTCTGTTGTACATGGGGTTGTGATGAGCTGGAGCCAACTCGATGGAAACTAATAACAACAAAATTATCAACATGAGCCAGTATAGCAGAAGAAAACTCCTTAAGAAAATGGGGTTAGAAAAAAGGGAAAGTCTTGGCAGAATTATAACTTAGGCATCTGGTCTTCTACAGATGTGGCCGATAGGCCCCACAGAGCAATGGTTTTAAGTCTTCTGTATGTTAGATCTGGCTAGTCATTCTAATTGTGTGAAGTTACTTGGGTAGCATTCAAAATCATGGTCTATCTAGTTATTAAACCGACCAGAGATGCAGGGAAAAGGCCCCTGGGCTGAGGACAAGAGGGCCCAGCCCCACTCTGCCTAATCCTACCCACTGCATCTTCTTGCTCTGTACCTCCAAGATGTTCTCTGTGTAATTGTCGGGGATCAACTCCAAGGCCTTCTGCTGACTCAGGTAGACATCTACACATTTGGCTTTGAACTAGGTCATGAGAAGGGACAGAAACACAAAGGGTAATTTCTGACAAGTGGTATACTTGGCCAGTAGAGAGGGAGAATGAAAAATCAGGAGATACAGAGAGTGCCCACTACACGGGTAATGTGGAAGATGTAGGGTCTGCTAATGCTTGTATCATATTTGAAGGTGTGTGTGGGAGTGGAGGAAGAAGAAGGTCTTAGGTATTATTATAAATGCTCTATGTCCCTAAAACACTAATTGAGAACACAAGCTGACAAAAGTTTCTAGAAGGTGACTTCATTCATTTATTCTTTCCTTTGGCAAAAACTACTGGTTATTATTATAAGCAAGGTACTATAGGTAAACAAGATATAAAATATCAAGTTCTTAGCTCTCCATGAGTGTCTAGTCATTTGTTATCAGAGACATAATCTGTTATGTTACTTAATGCCACCCTGCACAGACACCAATTCAGGCTTAGTCAAAAAAGGGGAATTTGTTGAAAGGATATGTAAATTGAAAATATAAATTCATTACCAAGCTGTACTACTGACTAGCTCAGGGACATTGTGTAAGGTATTTATCTTTTTTCAAATCTCACATCACTTGCCTTTCAGGGAATGTTGCACAATAAGAATGGGAGCTCACAAAGTAGGTGGAATGCTCAATGACCAGGTTGGGAAGGCAGATAGGATCCAAGAGAGCTCTGAAAAGTGAGCTACAAGAGCTGTTTCGCTCCCACGCTGTGGGTCAAGGTGAGTAAGATGTCTGACTGCTTCTCTGATACTGGGTCACTTACTCGAAATTCAAGTCCTGGGAGAAAGCTTGTGACTGATCAAGGTTGGAGAGCTGGTCCCTTTAATGTCCACAGTGGGAGGGACAGCCACTCTCAAGACTAATGGGTTAGTCTCCAAAAGGGAGACCAGGGGGCTAATAGAAAGGGTGATTGGGTACTGGATAGGAACAAAAATGAATGGCAGAAAACTCAGAGCCAAACTAATGTTCAATAATGGAAACTATGTCAATCCTCAAATAACCAGTTGCCATTGACCTGACTCCAACTCATGGTGACCCCATGTGTGTGAGAATAGAACTGTGCTCCATAGGGTTTTCAGTGGCTGAATTCTGGAAGTAGATCAACAGACCTTTCTTCTGAGGTGCCTCTGGGTGGACTTGAACCTCCAACCTTGCAGTTAGCAGCCAAGCTAGTTAACCATTGCACTATCCAGGAACTCCTATCCATCCTTATAAGGAGCTTATTTGCTTTTTCTTCTGGAAAAAAAAAAAAAAATTTTTTTTTTTTTTTTTTGCTTTCTTTCTCTTTTATTACTCTTACCGTACAGCATTCCTTGAATGGCAAGTGAAGTGAGATTTGAAAAGGATAAATTATTTGCTCAGTGTCTCTGAGCTAGTAAGTGGTATAGCCAGGTTATGAATTTATATCTTTTGATTTCAATTTCCGTTTTTTTGTCATTCTTTCTGAGATGATGCAATGTAAACTGGTAAGTGATAAATGTCAAGAAAGTTACCCAAAAATGCTATGGTTGTTCTGAAGAGGTCTATTTCCTCAGGTTTGGAGAAGTTTATAGGTCTATGTGATTAACAACAAATATATTTTCCTTAATGAAGGAGAAGTGCTTCTGTTCTCTCTTGTAAACCTGCTTAACCACCAGCTCAGAATGTTCCATCATTGCCAGAAGGGTTGCCACGGTGAAGATGGGGAGCAGTTTCATCAAGAATTTTCTCCCTGGCCCAGGCCTTCTCGGGTTCTCGGGTCCCTGTTTATACTACTCTCTCCTGAAAAGAATTATTCTATTATCCAAATCCATCAGACCTCATTTTTCTTTTCTTTTTAAAGGGTTTTTAGGAGAAACTACATGTTTTAGAATATTTGGGTAATACATAGACCAATAAATAAATAAAATCACTCAGAACTCCATTGCTAATATTTTGGCTTTTTTCACTTTTTATGTGTATGTGTGGGTACATACATACTTCCATTCTTGAAAATTGAGATCATATGATACAGTTTCCTATCCTTTTTTATTATACGACATAATCTTGTGAGCATCTACTCACAAAAGATGACATTTTGGCACTTGAATTCTTCATTCGATTCACGAATATTTATTGCGCTCCTATATTGGGTTCACCCCTAGGGGTCAGAAACCTCCCCCACCCTCAAGGAGCTCACATTGTCCTCCACTTTCTGTCTACGTAGGGAGGAAGACAGGAAAGAAGTCAGCAATCAAGGTATCAAGAGAGCAACCCTGGCACCATGATTTCAAACTGATGATTGTCTTTCCATAGTAAAGATATCAAGAGTCCCTGGGTTGCACAAAGCGTTAAGCACTCAGCTACTAGCTAAAAGGTTGGCAGTGCAAAACCACCCAGCAGCACCCCAGAGACAGACCTGGTGATCTGCTTCTGAAAGCTCACAGCCTTGAAAACCCTATGGAGTAATTCTACTCTGCACACATGGGGCCACGGTGAGTCAGAACAGACTTGAAGGCAACAAACAATAGCAGCAACAAAGTAAAGACATCAAGGAGTTCAAAACATTTCCTTCCACATTCTTTCCAAACTTCAGTGCCCAGCTCTGTCATTGTCTCCTCCCTGAAGCTTTCATGGAATGCTTCTTCCCTCCCTTTCCTGACCTTTCATAGTATTGACTGTGGTATATTAGCTCTCTGTTACATCTTGCTTTATTGCCTAGCTTCCATAATGTAGGTTAGGTCTTTCCGCCATATTACAAGGTCCATGAGGGCGTGGATTATTAAAAAGAAAAAAAATCAAGGGTAGGGACATATGACTTAGTCTGCATGGAACTATATCTAAGGCAATAAATATTTTTTAAAAAATTATTTTCTAGAGTCTCCAGCAAATGGTTAATGTACTTGGCTGTTAATCCAAAGGTTGGAGGCTTGAGTCTACCCAGAGGCACCTTGGAAGAAAGGCCTGGTGATCTACTTTTGAAAAATCAGACACTGAAAACCCTGTGGAGTACAATTCTGCTCTGACACACATGGGGTTACCATGAGTTGGACTTGACTTGATGACAAGTGATTTTCTCTAAGAATATTAAGCAGAATCTAATTTATAAGCCTATGGACACATCCCACTTGTTTCCTTCTCTCCCCCATCCTCCAACCACATGAAGGTCCTCTGGACCCTCTCACACACCAAACCCCAGCTGTCTCCTTTCTCTTCCCTCTGTTCTCTCATTCCTTTTATTATGTGGATAACGTAGCTTCTTATCTAGAAAGTAAGACTCCTCCATTTTCAGGAGGAGGGTGGAAGGGAAAAACTGTAGGAATTCAGGATTCTCTTTAAATAGAAGAAGGAAGGAAACATTGAATGCTTGCCCCTTTACAGTTTCTTGCCTCTCTGTCCCCTGGAGTGACCAGCACTGGCATAGCCACCTGGGAGCAGCTGGAGAAATTCTTGCTGAATAGAATTGACCTGAGCAACCAGGCAGCAAGGCAGATTCCGAGTTACTGACGGTTTTCACAAACAGGCTGGAAGGTGGCGATTGTCCCCAGATGCGCTTGATCCTGCTTACCAGTGGTGGCCTTCAAAGAAGGACTGGAATGACATTCTCTTGTCCAAGCACAAAAGCTCTGTCATATGGGGTAACGATGTCCAGGACTGTGGACTGGCAGGAGGCAGATGTGGGTTAAGACTGGATTTAAACTCTTGTCTTCCTCTCAGGCTGGTAGCCTAAACATAAGAAGCTGCTCTCTTCTGGCCTTTTAACCTATAAATCAAACCTATCGCCGTTGAGTCGATTCTGACTCATAGTGACCCTAAAGAACAGAGTAGAACTGCACCAGAGGGTTTCGAAGGAGCTCTTGGTGGATTTGAACTGCTGACCTTTTGGTTAGCAGTCGTAGCTCTTAACCACTACACCACCAGGGTTTCCTTTTGACTTAAGGAGATCAGATTAATGGAAGAATTTCAGAGAAACTTAGACACCTGCAGTCATCTTGCCAGAAATTTGGTTCATTATTTTGTAAATGGCAGGACTGGCTGTCAGAAACTTGTTTGCTTGTTTGTTTTTTCTATCTTCGATGGTGTTTCTTCGGCCTTCCTTCTGATTTTCCAGAGAAAATCATATCTTGACTCAGTTTATCCAGTTGGTATGGCACATGCTTTGCTGAGCATTTAACCTGGGCAGCTTTGGCCTGTACCCAGCTGGGGAGACCTGTAAAGTGGGCAGTGGCGTTGGCCCCAGGGCCTCACAGGAGAGGGAGTCAATGAAGGCTGCAGCCCTTGTTCAACCAGGCTGAGCAAGGAAATGTGCACCAAGGCCCTGCCCCCACCTCCCACCCCCCATCCCTCACCCCCACCTCAGCTGTTGAAAGAGTGGGACTTGGTTTCTGGGTTTAGATTCTACAACTCCCTTCAGGGTTCTACTTTCCTTGAAAGTCAGAAAAGAACCAGAGCGAATATGAGGAAGAAAATGACCAGAAAGCGGAGGGGACCTTGAATATTCATTCGCTTATCCCTTAATTCTTTCAATACACATTCACAAGAGGTGGGGTAATAGTTAAATATTCAGACTCCAGATTCAGGCTGGCCTAAATTTGAAACCTGTTTCTGCTACCAGTCATCTGGGTGAACTTGGGCAAGTTACTTTGCCTCTTTAAGACCCAGCTTCTTTATGTGTCAAGTTGGGAAAATAACAGCAACCTCCTCAGAGGTTTGTTTATGAGGATTAAGTGAAAGTGAAAAAGAAAAACAAAACAAAACCAAACACTCATGTAGAGCATTAGCCCAGTGCCTGTTACATGGTCTCAACTGTTAGTTGGTATTATTTGCTTGACAACACTACCCAAAGAAGGCTGTGATGGAACCAAGGGTAAGCCAGACACAGGTCCTGCCCCGAGGTAGCTTATGATAGGCAATCAAAAGAGAGAAAGTGATAGGTGCCCCAGGAGAAGAACAGGGCAAAAGGGGCAAGTAACAAAAAGAATCAAAGGTTCAAAAGGTGAATGGATGGAGAGGATTTTTCAAACATGGTGGGACTCAAAAATGAAAGCTGAGTGTAGATGGTGGAACAGTGTTTTCTGACAGAGCCTGAGTGGGCGAAAGTGGGAAAAGAGAAGCAAAGGGACAAATTAAAAACAAAATAAGTGAGCAGGCTTGTCACCAGGCTGCCAAGACTTTGAAGGTAAGCAAAGAAGAAGAAAGCAGACTGGGATAAATAAATAAGCAAACAACCTAGTGATAAAGACCACCCTGCCGCTGAGACAGTAAGAGGTAGCCTGTGACGAGGGGCTAGAACTGGGCTAGATATTTAAGATTACAAAAAAGAAAAACGTATGCAGCCTTTCACAGATTTTTATGACACTTTGATTTTTTTCCTACTACAACACTTAGAACTCCATCCTGGATTTACTCTCAGGAAGGATCTTTGAGAGCCCTCTTGCCACCGCCCTGGAGATTTTGTAGTAAAATTCTCATGTATGAGATACATGATTCAGAGAGCGATCAGCACAACCTGCTGAATTCTGGGGAACCTTACTGGATTAGATACCAGCTGTGTGAACTATGTCTAGACATGGAAATCGTGCCTCTGATCTTTCAATCTTGCTTTCTCTACTTTCTCTGACAACGCACCTATCTCTGTAAACATTCTCACCACAGGAACGGAGCTAGAAACACATGTGCCATCATCATCATCATCATCATCAGCAGCAGCAGCAGCAGCTACAAAGAGAGTTATGAAATCTGTCCAAAAATAGTCTGCTTGCCCCATAGGCATGCAAAGCAGCCCAACAGCCAGGGTGAACGTGTTAGTCGGCAGATTTTGCTGTGCATTTCGAGAGGCTTCCAGTGACCTGCCACACAATTAGACAGGGAGTTCACACTGGTCAGCAACACCCAGGCGGGGGGAGGGGATCTGGCCTATGGACAGAGCCTGAAGCAAGAAGATACAAAGTCTGGCTCCCACCCTTAGAATTCTGGTGAAGCCGGCTGGTCCCTTTGCAGGGTGGGAATGGTACATTTTTATACCGTGGGTGAGCAGGAGAGAGAAAGGCCATTTAGCTGGGTTGCTTGGAACATTAGTGAAGGTGGAGTTTGAAAATGAATGCTCACTGTCTGCAGGGCATTGGGTGAGGGATGAGACTTGCTGTGAGCTGCGTGGTACAATGGTTGTCCATCTTCTTTCATCTCCAGCACCAATTGTTTGTGTGACCCTTGGCCCGGTCGCTTCAGACCTAGCTTCAGCTTTCTGTACTGAGTGGGAAGGTGCTCTCTCCTCTGTATTTCACTTATAAAAGGGAAAGGAACATGAGTCAAATGGCTATCCCTCATCATATGTCTTTGGAGTTGAACTCTCAGTCGACTAAAAGAATAATTATGTTACTGAATGAAACCACAGAGGTCTTTGGGATATTTTTCCAATATTGCTGTTGGTGGCCAACAAGACAGAGTGGGCCATCTATGTTCTCATAGGAATGACCACTGGGCTAGAAGTCAGGAGACCCAGGCTATGAGCTAGCCATCATGTTGCCTTTTGTGTTACTGAACCTCTCACATGTTTCCTCAGCTGATCAAGGCCAAGACTTAGTAGCCTAAGAAAGGACCCTGGACAATCATAGTGGCTAGGCTAGCGAAAAAGAATGTGCTGAAGTCAGTATGGAAAGGCAGAGGATGCAGTCAAGGCACAGAGACAAGCTTTCTCTTTTGTGGGAACCTGAAATAAACCCTTCTTCTCCTCTTCTGCCTCCTATCCCCACCCATAGCCTCCCTTCCCTTTTACAGGAAACTAGGTTGGCCCTGGCCTGGAATGGGTTTCTGTTTTGTCAAACTAATGCCCAGGTTTCTGTTGGGAGGTGAATGCCATTGGGAGTAGCAGGAACTTATCTTTGGGTGTTTCTCTGCGTACATCATGGCTTGGCTGGGGCCGTCCCCTTACCAAAGTCCTGTGCTTTGTACTTCTTTTTTTGGAAGCTCACCCTACCCCAGGAGTTATGGGCTGGGTCAACATGACCCAGGCAAAGCATTTGACTCAGGTCAGCCTATTAGCTGAGTCAGTAAGGGGAGCCCATTGCTTATAGTTGAGTCCACACTTATGTCTGAAGGGCCATTTTGAACTTGGTGATCTTTACTCTTTGTAGATATTTTAGAGCAAAGGGGGACTAAGAAATCTTGGTCCTTCAGTGACTTGAGCCATATCTGAAAATTGGGGTTGGAAGGGACCAGAGTGGCCCCAGAGTCCTGTGCTCGCAGTCGCAATTGTTCCCAGGCCAGGACCCTTGACCTAGCACCCACCGTGCTGTGAGCTGATCTCTTCCGATAGTGTCCTGCATATGCTTTGGGAGCCTGGAGCGGGGAGTCCATCATATTGGTTCTTCGGGGAACCTGGGAAAGACACAGCCTGCCATGTGGCTCATTCCTGTGGGCTCAAGTAATAAGGAAATTTGCCTATTTTTTGTCACTGAAGGAGTGTCTAAAGTTCATGTTTTCAGAAAGCTTGAAAGTTTTGACCTCTAAAGATGCCTTCTTCATATTTCTCACAAGTGGCTTGGGCAGGGAGAGCTGCCTCCACTGACTTGGCTGTAAAGACCTGGCAGCTGCTCAGGCTGAAAATAGTAGGTGCTTCCAGTTTTAATCTCAGCATGAGCAAGGACTCACGTACACACACCCTGACATGCAAATGTGGGCTCAGAGGCTGTCCTGGGCATCAGGCATGAGTTCACAAGCGGCTGTGAGGTAAAGCTGGAAATGAGCTTTGGGAGCTAAGAAGGCAGATGAGCAGGGTACCTCTGCAGTATGGGAGCTGTCACGTCCTTCATGTGAGGCGCGGGGGAAAGGAGCCACCTGAGCGTCAGCCGCTAAGTGTCTTTACACTTGCAGCCTGGGACAAGCTTCTTGAAGAAGAAGAAAAATCAAGTTTATTGTTTATATTTTAAAAGCTCTGAAGCTCTTCCTTTAGCTACAAATGCAAATCTTTAAGGTTTTTAAATCATTACAAGAAAATAAAAACCTGAGAACAATCTGTTCAATAGGATGTTGATGTTGGCATGGGAAGTGACACCTGTGGTACCTTTCTCTTGGTTTTCCTCTCACTTCTTGGCTGCAGTTTCCCAGGGTCCTGTCCTAGGCTCAGTCTGGCCACTGGCCAATAGCCGTTAAAATATAGGACAACATATCCTCAGAGATCTAAACCATGTATTGTATTAAAAAAAAAAAAAAAGCAACCAAACCCATTGCCATCAAGTCGATTCTGACTCATAGTGATCCTGTAGGACAGAGTAGAACTGTCCCATAAGGTTTCCAAGGAGCAGCTGGTATATTTGAACTGCTGACCTTTTGGTTAGCAGTTGCACACTTAACCACTGCACCACCAGGGCTCCATGTGCCTTATGGGTGTTCTAAACAGTATCTATAGCATCTATCATCCGTCCGTCCGTCTATCCATCCATCCATCCATCCATCCATCCATCCATCCATCCATCCATCCATCCATCCATCCATCCATCCATCCATCCATCCATCCATCCATCCATCCATCCATCCATCCATCCATCCATCCATCCATCCATCCATCCATCCATCCATCCATCCATCCATCCATCCATCCACCTACCCACCCCTCCCTCCCTCCCTCCCTATTTTCTTTCCTTGAGAGAATAGGGAAATGCTGATGGAGTAGTGGTTGAAAGCTACATCTGCTAACCAAAAAGTCAGCAGTTTGAATCCACCAGGCACACCTTGGAAACTTTATGGGGCAGTTCTACTCTGTCTTATAGGAATCGACTTGTTGGCAATGGGTTTAGTTTTGGGTTTTTCGAGAGAATAGACTATTAAAAAGGCCATGGTACAGTGCTTCAAGAAGATTGTTGTTGATCTATTTTAATTTTTCCCACCATGTCCCTCAGCTGGAAGACTCAGTGGAGCAGTAGAAAGTGCCCAGGCCTTAGGGAGAACTGGGTTTAGCTTTGAATCCCAGTTATGCTACTTGCAGCTGTAGAATCTTGGGTAATTTTCCTAAATACTTTGGCCTCTGTAAATTGAGAACAGTACCTACTTATAGGGCTTTTATGAGGTTTCCATGGGATAATATATAGAAGGCATCAGGGATATATCACCCTCTGAATGGTGATCCTGCCATTTATTTATTTTTTTATATTATAGTATTTTTGAGACTCCTCATGAAAAGCAAACATGAAGGAGATATAGAGAAAGGACTGGACCAGGGACAGCACAGACCACCAGCTCATCTTGGCAAACCAGTTTGACCTTGGGCCACTAGCAAATTGTCTGCATGGCAGGATGCATGTGAAATGCATTTAGGCTGTGGTGCCATTCATTTCTTATGATCCTGAAAGGATTTGGGATTGAAAGTACAAACTTTGCTAGAGTCCAAATTTGGAAGTTGCTGAGCCAATTTTTAAAAACTCTTTCTACAAAATTATTAAAAATAAAATAGCAAAGTACTTAAAAGACATGGCAACCTCATTGCCCACTCTATCTGCAGGAGCATCAGCCATATTTTACCTTCACTCAAAGGTATGAAAGCAGTAGATGGCATCTTGTGGCATAGAGGAGAGAGCCTGAAGACCCACATTCAAGCCTCAACAGGTGATCTTGGATAAGTTATTTGCTTTCTCTGAACCTTATTTCCCTCATCTGTAAAATAAGGATGATGATGGTGATAATAACAGTTCTATGTGCCATGTCTCTCTCACAACATCTTAATAAAAATCGACTGAGATTGTGCATCTTAAAGCCTTCTGCCAGCTGAAAATGCAAAAAATGGTTGTCGCACTTTGTGGGAAGGCCTTGAATTCATTCCAGTAGCCTTTGTTGGCCTAACAGGTTTCTGGCACTGATTCATGTGCTTGAAAAGGTATAAAATCTGACTGTAGGCAGCATTTTCTATCAAAGGTGTCATGGAAAGCAGACTTCTCAAAGGGCAGATGATGTAAGACTGAGAGGGCCAACTGTTATGTCAGGGATAAACCTAAGATTCCTTTGGGTCTTGATAACTGAAATCTCTCTGCTTTTGTCCTGTTTCCCCTCAGACACACTCAAGTCTATATCCTATATGAAACCAGCCTCACCTCCTCTCTGTTACCTTCCCCACTCGACTTAATCCTTCCTGATCTCTTGAACAAGGTGCCTGTGACAGGCAGCCAGGGCTTGCCAGATGTTCTACGTGTTGTGTCTGCCTACATTTTCTGGTCTCCTTGTTGTTGTTTTTTTGTTGTTGTTAGGCTGAGGCCGCACAAGACTTTCCAGCGAATGAGCTAGGAGCAGATGTAACACGTGTGACTTCCACAATGTGGCAGTAAAGAGCCTACCTCCATCATTTTCTTCTTTCTCTGCTATGTGTTTCCCCGAAGGCCCAACTTCAAGATGGGGGAGGGCCATTTGAATCAGACTTTACGTGACTAAGAAATAAACCTTTATCGTGTTAAGTCACTGAGATTTGAGGATTTATTTTGTGATTGCAGCGTAGCCTGTCCTGACTAATATGGTGGACGTGCTTGCTGCTTTGTTCCCCCACCACCCACTTGCTTCTCAGCTCTGTGTAATCTTGTTTCCATCCTCACTGCTCAGTGCAACAGCTATTCTCAAAATTTACCAATGACCTCATTCTTATTCACCTACATACTGCTGAGTTACCTCATGTGCTTGAAGCTGTTCATTACCTTGACTGGAGTTCTTTCTCTTAAACTTCTACTTCATTACTTTAAGTTAAAAAAAAAAAGTAATACATTGTCATTTTAACGACTTTTTTTTTCTCCTTACCTTCTTAACTGTTTTCTTTGTGCTTGCTTTTTCTATTACTTCTTCTAAAAGCAGATATTCCCCCCAAAGATCTGCCTCTGGCCCTCTTCTCTGCTTCTACCTTTACTCCCTTGATGTTCTCTTCTATGCTTTAGATATTGGCCTTGTTTTCATGATTCCAGGCCAACATTTCTAATTTTTTTAGACATTTGTGCTGGGCTTCAGACAAATTCTGGAGATAAAAGTTGTCCCAAATCGAATTTATCATCCTTTCTCCTCTTTTTCCTCTTCTTCTTCCTGGTGTACCCCCTCTTTCTGGCCATGGCACTGTTACCCAAATTCACCCAGGCTTGAACTATGGATTTCATTTTTGACTCCTCCCTATTCTCCATTCCACCCTTCCATTGCCTAACTAGTTATTGAGTACTGCGGATTCTCTTTCACCTGTTCCCCTCCCTGTATTTCCACTATTGCACTACTTGTATGTATTTAAATGCATTGAGATGGGACTAGAAAGACATATGCCAGACTGTTGACCATGATTAGTTCTGGGGAAGGAAATACAATGGGAGCAGATGGGAATGATGAGGGTTTTTGAAATTTAATTTGTATTCTGTACTGTTTGCATATATTCTCTAGCAGTGGATTCAAGTATTAACCATATAATATAAAAACAACTTTTAGAAATAGGAATGGGCTCCCTGTGTGGTGGTAAAAGCTTCATAACAGGAAGTGTATAACAAAGGTTGGGTTCCTGTATTTAATGAAAAACTAGAAACTCTTTTCTGGATCAATTTGGACTAGATTCAGCTGTGAGTGATGGAAAATCCAAAGTAACAGAGGCTTAAATGATACAGAAGCTATTGCTCTCTCAAGTGAAAGAGACCTGAAGGTAGTCAGTCCAGGGCTGTGAGAGCATTCCACGATTCCCACAGTTTTCTGGTAACTTTCTACTACACTCTCCTCGGTATGTGGCTTCTACCTAATGGTTTAATAAAGCTGTTCAAACTTCAGCCATCACGTTGGTGTCCCAGTTAGCAGGGAGAGATAAACTAGGACACACCCCTCCTTTTAAGGACACTTCCTGGAAGTTGTTCACTTGGCTTATACTCTATTGGCCAGAACCTAGTCACACAGGAACATCAAGCTTCACTGGGGTCTGAGGTTTGCTTCATTCCGTGTGGCCATGAACCCAGCTAAAAATTGGAAATTCTGTTGCCAAAGAAAAAGAGGAGAGTCACTATCAGGGACAATTAGCTTTCTCTGTCAACATTTTAACTCTTAATATTTAAAAATTAATAGTAGCTATACTACTTACTGAGCTATCACCATGTACTAAGCAGTAGGCTAAGCCCTTCACCTGTGTGATCCTGTTTAATGCTCACACTCCTTTGAGTTAGAGTCAGTACTATTACATTGAAGCTTAGTGAAGTTAAATAAGTTTACCAAAGTTACACCTAGAAAGTGGCAGATTCAGGACTTGAACCCAGAACTGGCCAACCCCAGAGCCTTTAACTCCTATACTATCTTTATAATCACATACTCTCTACATTAGTCTGAGTTCTTAACTGTAAACAACAGAAGCCAGCTCTGCTTGAGTTAAACAGAAAAGGAGCTTATTAAAATATTGGGTAGTTCACAGAACAATTGCAAGGGTGGAACATTAAGGTCAAAGCTAAGAGGCAGGAAAATGCTCACATTTCCTTTAGAACTAGTAGTTTTGGTGAGGAAACTGCTGATGACTTTGCCCTCCCGAAAGAGAAAAAGCCTCTTGCCCCTTGCCTCCTGCACCACCAGTTCTCAATTCCTAGCCACCATGGCTCTTTCTGATTGGTGGAGCCACATCCCATACCTGGGTCTGAGCTTTAGCAGAAGATGGGAAGGCTGGTATCTAGCATATTTATCCCCTCTGGTGGGAAGCTATCTTCATTCTCACCAAAACTCTTCAAGTGGGAATTCTCCAGACTTGGAAATGCTGACATATGATTAACCCGCCATTCTACTTTCTTATCTCTCTCATTTTAGTTTCAAAAATTTTGAGCTGGTTAAATCTGAACAGGATTGTTTTCAAGTTTTGAAATATTTGGTTCTCTCTTTGGCTCTTTTTTTCTCTTTAGAAACCCCTTTGAAAGCAGTAGTTCATTAATCCCTGGACTCTATTACAGATAGGTGTGATAGGCAGAATCATGGCTCCCAAAGATGGCCCCATCCTAATCCCTGGAAACTGTGAATGTTACCTCATATGGCAAGAGGGACTCTGTAGGTGTGATTAAATTAAGGACCTTGAGATGGGAAGATTATCCTGGATAATCTGGGTGGGCCCAATGTAATCATAAGGGTCCTTATAAGGGAAAAAGGGAGACAGGAAAGTCAGGGTCAGAGAAAAGAACATGACAATGAAAGTGGAGGTTGGAGTGATGCGATTGCTGACTGGGAGCCACAATCTAAGGAGTGTGGGTAGCCTTCAGAGCTGGGAAAGGCAAGGAAATAGACTCTCCCCTAGAACCTCCAGAAGGAATGCAGCCCTACTGAAACCCTGACTTTAACCCATTGGAATCCATTTCACACTTCTGACCTCCAGAAAAAAAAACCCTAAAAACCAAACTTTTTGCTGCCGATTCTGACTCCTGGCGACTCCATGTGTTATGGAGTAGAACTGCTCCATAGGGTTTTCTTGGCTGTAATCTTCAGAGAAGATCACCAAGCCTTTCTTTCCTAGCATCACTGGGTGGGTTTGAACCACTAACATTTAGTAGTCAAGCACAAATTGTGTGTGCTACCCATGGATCTCCTAACCTCCGGAACTGTAAGAATTTGTGTTGTTTTAAGCCACTAAGTTTGCAGTAATTTGCTACCATAGCAATAGGAAACTAGTGATTGGTAAAGTATAAATTAAAATGGCTACCATGTCCAGGAATATAACACAAATGAGTAAAGCAGGTAAAAACACATTCTTGAAACACATGGCCCTTTCAGCCTGCCTTTTCTTGTTCCAGTTTTGATAGAGAAATAAGTGCAAAAGTATTTTCTTTTCCTCCTAATTTTAACTGCAAGAAAAACTGGAGTAGCAACACGCTGATAAATGGCAACTCCCCCGCGACTTTCATGGCTAGTAGAGAAGAGAGGGTGCTGGGGACTGTGGTGAACTGGAAAGTAACTAAGCTGCTGCCGATGAATGAGCTGCGGCCAACTGGTACCTGGTAGAATTTGGCTCTGGTGTGTCCAATGTTTCTAATTTAATTCTAGTACATTTTTTTTGTTGTTGTATTAGCAAATGAACAATCCAAACAAAGTATATTGTCCTCAGCTGTAGAACAATCTCACTTCCCGCCTGTTCTTGTTACCACCTTAGAATATGTTTTCAATCAAGATCTTTTTTTTTTTTTTGGAATTCCTCTGCCCAGAGTTGCAGACATTTTGCACTTGTGTCCACCCTTGTTCTACTTCTACCCAGACACGCACGCTTGCATCTTGAGGCCAATTTGATTTTATCTGCCCCACTTTTTTTTTTTTTTTTTAAAGGGCTTTACAAAGCATGACCTAACTTTGGAAAGTTAGGTCTTCAAGAGTGATGCACTGCCTGAAACATTCTCCACACTTCTTACAAACACTCTTTCCTTGCCTGAGTAATATTCAAGGATTCCACAAGCACTTCATCAGTCAACAAATATTTACTGAGCGTCCAGGAGGTACAAGGCCATGCTGGGTGCTGTGAGGACACAACTTGAATCTCCATGCCAGCAAGGTATTAGCTCAGACAGCTGAGCAAATCTGGTATTTACATACCTTATGCATCTTCTAGTTTGTTTTCCCTACAGGACTAGTAAACCCTGTGTACACGACTCTTCTTTGGGAGTCTGGAGCCCACTTCGGTGTGGCAGAATCACCACCTGTGCTGAAACTGACAATGGCACCAAATTGATAGATGTGCCCAAATCTTTCTGTGGTTACAGGGAGTGACCAGGTGAATATGATGCTTGCCTGGTGCCTTAGGGCCCCAGTGATTGTGACAGGGCTCCAACCTGTTGAAACTGTGCTGAGTGGAACAGCATTGGGCCGTGTCTGGATTTTGAGTTCTAGTTTATTCTGCCCAGTTCCCATGGTGCCTGGATCCATGCTTCAGTGGGCCTGAGTTAATGTTAAGTGAAAACAATAATTGTTATTATGGCTGAAATATATTGAGCACTTACTCTATGCCAGGCACAACGTCAAGTTCTTTACATTGATTATCTCAATTTATTCTTACAACTACTTGTGATAGTTATTATTATTACCCCCATTTCACAAACAAGACAAATGGGGCTTAAGGTCACAGTTCTGCTAAGTGGCAGAGCCAAGATTTGAACCCAGATACCCATTCATTTTGGACATGCCACTTGGGTATAAATTCTATTGAATTAAAATCTACGGCATTCAATTTCAAGGACTCCTAACGTGGCATTTGAAAATAGACGTGACTTATTTTGTTCAAACAGTATTATCCTGAAAAATTGAGCAGAAAAAATGAATATAAACATCCTAAGGTTTTGTTAGTAGTTTAAAGGTAAAGGAAAAAAAAAATTTTTTTTTTTTTTTAAAGGTAAAGGACATGTCTTTGTTTCACCTGCGGTATTTAGCACCGTACCTTACACATAGAAACCCCCAAACAAACATTTGTTAAAGAAATGGATGAATGAACGAGACAATTGTGGAATTTCATTTGAATTTTAAATATACTTAGGAAGATCGCTTTTAAAGAAATCTGCCAGGTTATTTAATAAAGTATACGTGTTGACGCAGTTTAAAGTTATTCATAAGTGAGCAGCAATGCATGGAAATATGGCTGGAGGGCTGTTTCAAAAACATTTTACTTTCTTCTTTGTACCTTTCTGTATTGCTTGAGTTTTTAAAAATGGAGGCTGTATCTATCTTAGTCTGAGTCCCACTTGAAGCAGAGCCTTATAGACGATGACTTGGTACAGGCTGTTTATTTGGGAGGTGATCCCTGGAAGAGGAGTGAGGGAATGAGGGATGGAGACAAGGAAGGAGGAAAGCCATGATAATAAGGGTGTGTATAAGGCCGAAGGGTGGATAATCGCAGATCCCTGCCATGGGGACTTGTGCTTATTTGCCAGCTCCCAATCCTTATTGTCACGAATGTCCCACATTTCTAGGCTCTGCTTTTGAGGGCTCAGTGGGCCCCTGCATATCAGAAAAGGTCCCAAGGCTGAAAGCAGAAAGAGGCATGGCTTACCTTGAGGTGGGCACTGTCAGTGCAAGATGAGTCTGGTCTCTTGGTACTGCCCACCACAGCTGTGGCTAAAGTCAGAGGGGGGTGAGGGGACATGAAATAGGGTACCAGAGGTACCTACTGGAGTATCATTTTCCAGAATCCAATAAAACAACTTTTAAATATATAATAAAAGCAATTTTTGTGAAGCAAAACAGTGTTCTCTGATTTGACTTTGCAAATCTGGACTTGCGTAGAGATAAGGTTATTTTCAGTGATATCCTGAGGAGCACCGTCTTGCAAGTCAGGGTCCCCAGGAAGCAGATGCTAAGAAAAAAAAAATATGTGCAGGGAGTTAATAGAGGAATATTCTCCAGACCCAGGCCTGTGAGGGAAGGGGAGGAAACAGGACTGGGCAGGAAGAAGTTGGGCTGTGGTGCAGCCGCAAGGTCTCACCCAACTCCGCAAGGAGCTCTGAAGCTGGGATGGGCCAGCAGAGTTGTCCAGAGTTGAAGCGAGGCAGGCTGGGCTTTTATATACATGCGTTAGCAAGTCATGGGATTTGGGATATTCCAGGGAGGAGACACACGCTTGGGTGAGGCAGCTATCTTCCACTGAGGGCAATTTCAGGAGAGGGCTTATTCCTGAGGGCTGCCAACTGAAGTAATGGGAATCTGGGCAGCACAGCATAGTTTCCACTGCATGTAGGTTTTAGGAAACTTGCGTTTGACTATCTGGGTTAATATAAACACTGAGAAATTCAAACCTAGGGGAAAATAAAAGCGACACTTAATCCAACAATAACTTTATTTTCTCACTGATGCAGGCCAAACTGAAAAGATTTGAGGAATAGGTTAGGTTGTTTTCTCACTTGTGAATGAAGTCATTGAACTAGATCAGGAATTACAACTGGTGGCCCATGGGTCAAATCTGTCTGCAAGGTCTGTTTTGTTGCATGACAAGTTTTTCAAACCTAGATTTCTGGCTTCTCGTGAAAATTTGGAAAACCTGGTACAATGGGTCCGCATTCCTTTACAGCAACCATCAGCTAAAGCTGAGTAGCAGGTACAGCTTTATCGGGGCATATGCTTCCCCTTTAACCCCAGTTCCCTCCAGCCTGCTTCACTCATTTATTCTACTGCCTGAACACTGTAACAATTCGAGTTGTGAGCACTGACCTGTAAGTTTCTAACCAGCTCTGAAGATGAGCTGTGATTCTGTGTGAATTGTCTTGCCTAATGCTGAAATAGGTTTTTGACTGCCTAATGACAAAATGGAAACCCTGGTGGCATAGTGGTTAAGAGCTACAGCTGTTAACTCTAAAGTCGGCAGTTTGGATTCACCAGGTGCTCCTTGGAAACCCTACGGGGCAGTTCTACTCTGTTCTGTAAGGTTGCTATGAGTTGGAATCAACTCAACAGCAACAGGTTTGGTTTTTTGGTTTTTTATTTAATAGTGAAATGACAGCTAGATACCTTTGACTTACTAGTCAAAACTCTGTTTCTTTCTGTAGATTATTTTCAGGCAAGCCTGGCCATTTCTTTTTAGCTTGGCTTTCTGGCTTTGCAAATGAGGATCTCAATAACCTTGATGGTGAGCATGAAGTAAAATGCTTTTGGTGGTGACGGAAGGTGCTGTGTGAGATTTTTCTAGACACTGTTGTTGTTGTTAGGTGCCATCACATCAGTTCTGACTCGTAGCGACCCTATGTACAACAGAATGAAACACTGCCCGGTCCTGCGTCATGCCCACAATTGTTGCTATGCTTGAGCCCATTGTTGCAGCCACTGTGTCAATCCATCTCATTAACAGTCTTCCTCTTTTTTGTTGACCCTGTACTTTACCAAACATGATATCTTTCTCTAGGGACTGGTCTTTCCTGACAACATATTCAAAGTTCTAGATACTAAAATATTTTTAAGCCTAGTGATTCCCATCCCTGGCTGAATCTCAGAATTACTTCGGGTGCTTAAGAAAATATAAATTCTCGGTTCCTTCCGGGCCACTCTGGTTTAGCAGGCGTGGGCCCAGTGGAAAGGGCCCAAGATGCTTTATTTTCCATTGGTTTCCTGAGTAATCTTGGTGCACAAGCAGATTTAGGAACCGTACTGGCTTCTCCTAGCTGCTCCTTGTATTTATTTTTTGGTTCATGTGTTATAAGCTTCTAAGCTCCCAGTGTGCAGGGATCATTTCTTATTCGTCTTTTTATCCATCTCCATCATTTTGTGCTAATACCTAGCACAGTGCTCTGCAAATCGCAAGCACTCAATGAATATCTAGTGAATGAATGATTGAATGAGTGAATAAACATTTCCAAATAGCTTTTTTCTTTAGGAGGTGAAGAGCACAAACCTCTAAAACCACATATTGAAGATGATTTGATTTACAGAATTTATTTTATAAATATGGTGTCAACGAAGCCAGAGAGAGGAAGAGTCTTAGCTTTATCTTAGGAAGTTTTTGCCTTGGGGATATTAAGAAATAAATGATTCCTTCTAAAGAGAAGCTATACTTCTCATCAAAAGATATTCATCCACTCAATGCAGTATATGTGAGTTATTTGTACAATATTTCAAAAACAGCAAATTGACTCAATAGGAAAGGCAACATTCTAAATTGTGCTGAAATTTGGCCTTGAAATATAAAGCTCGAAAGAATAAAACCAGAAGCTTCTTTTGTACTAGGAGATAGATGCAGTGATACAAATTTAATTTATTGTATTATGGTTTATTTATCAGGTGCTCTGCTTCCAAATAGTTCAAAAAGCCTGTGTCTGCAGCACACCAAGGGAAGGCCTGGCAATTCCTCAATTTGGATCCTGAAGGGAGACATCTAGAAATTTTTGGGTCAAAGAAAATGTGGAATTTGCTTGACTGTTTGTATATTCTGCCTTTCCTGGACGCCCTTTGTTATTGTTGTTGCTGTTAGGTGCCGTAGACTCAGTTCCGACTCATAGTGACCCTATAGGACAGAGTAGAACTACCCCATAGGGCTTCCAAGGAGCAGCTGGTGGATTCAAACTGCTGACCCCTTGGTTGGCAGCAAAGCTCTTAATCACTACGCCACCAGGGCTTCTTGTTGTTAGTTGCCATCAAGTAGGCAATGATTCATGATGACACCTTGTAAAATAGGACAAAATGTTACCCAGTCCTGTGCCATCTTAATGATTGTTGGGGTGCTTGAGTCCATTGTTGTGGCCACTGTGTATTTTGAATGCTTTCTAATCTCGGGGACTCATCTTCCAGTGCTATATCAGGTAATATTCTGTTGTTATGCATAGGGTTTTCACTGGCTAATTTTTGGAAGTAGATGGCCAGGCCTTTTTTCCTAGCCTGTCTTAGTCTGGAAGCTCTGCTGAAACCTGTCCACCATGGGTGACCCTGCTGGTATTTGAAAAACTGGTAGCATAGCTTGCAGCATCATAGCAACACACAAGCCACCAAAGTTATATGCCCTGTCTAGAATGCTGGGATTAGGAACAGTTTTTTTTTTTTTTTTTCCTAAGTGTTCAGTCTCTGTTAGGTAAATGTTATATGGTATTTGGCACTCCTAATGATTTCTGTGTATTCCTTCCATCTTCTTTTGATGTGTCCTGTTTTGTTCAATATTTTGCCCATAGAATCCTTCAGTATTGCAACTCAAGGCTTGAATTTTTTCTTCAGTTCTTTCAGCTTGAGAAACGCGAAGCTTGTTCTTTCCTTTTGATTTTTTAGCTCCAGATCTTTGCACATTTCATTATAATACTTTACTTTGTCTTCTCAAGTCACCCTTTGAAATCTTCCATTCAGCTCTTTTGCTTCATTATTTCTTTGCTTTAGCTACTCTATGTTCAGGAGAAAGTTTCTTGTTCAAAAAACTGGTCGATGTTCAACCATTTCAGGAGGTAGCATACGATCAAGAACCAAAGGTATGGAAGGAATAAGTCCAAACTGCACTGAAGGCATTGGAGAAAAACAAGACTCCAGGGATTAAAGGAGTATTTAACAGAGATTAACGGAGATAGTTCAACAAACAGATGCAACACTGGAAGCACTCACTCGTCTATACTAAGAAATTTGGAAGACAGCTACTTGGCTACTTGACTGGAAGAGACCCATGTTTGTGCTCATTCCAAAGACAGGTGATCCAACAGAATGGGGAAATTATTCAACAATATCATTAATATCACATGCAAGTAAAATTTTGCTAAAGATAATTCAATAATGATTACAGCAGTGCATTGACAAGGAACTGCTAGAAATTCAAGCTGGATTCAAAAGAGGACGTGGAATGAGGGAAATGATTGCTGATGTCAGATGAATCTCGGCTAAAAGCAGAGAATACCAGAAAGATGTTTACCTATGTTTTATTGACTGCAAAGCATTCAACTATGCGGGTCATAACAAATTATACGTAACATTGCAAAGAATGGAATTCCTGAACAATAAATTGTGCTCATGCAAAGCCTGTACATAGACTAAGAGGTAGTCATTCAAACAGAACAAGAGGATACTGGGTGGTTTAAAATCAAGAAAGGTGTGCGTCAGTGTTGTATCTTTTCACCATATAAAGAAGAATACAGCATCAGGATTAGAGGAAGACTTATTAACAACCCACGATATGCAGATGATACAACCTTGCTTGCTCAAAATGAAGAGGTCTTGAAGCACTTATTGGTGAAGATCAAAGACTGTAGCCTTCAGTATGGATTATACCTCAGTATAAAGGAAACAAAAATCCTCACAACTGGACCAATAAGCAACATCATGATAAACGGAGAAAACATTGAACTTGTCAAGGATTTCATTTTACTTGGATTCATAATCAATGCCTATGGAAGCAACAGTCAAGAATATCAAATATACCAGGAGAATATTACCATATTCAATATCAATGCACCCAACGACATGGCTTCAAAATACATAAAAAAAACTCCAACAGCATTGAAAAGTAAGATAGTTAGCTCCACAATAACAGTAGGAGCAGAACATCCAGAAAGAAGCTCAATAAAGACACGAAAGAGCTAAATGCCACAATTAACCATCTTGACCTCATAGACGTATTCAGAATACTCCATCCAATAGCATCCAGGTATACTTTCTTTTCCAATGCACGTGGAACATTCTCTAGAATAGACCACGTATTAGGCCATAAAGCAAGCCTTAACAGAATTCAAAACATCGAAATATTACAAAGCATCTTCTCTGACCATAAAGGCATAAAACTAGAAGTCAATAAACAAAAAATCAGGGAAAAGAAATCAAACACATGCAAAATGAACAACACTTTGCTTAAAAATTATTGGATTATAGAGCAAATTAAGGACAGAATAAAGAAATTCATAGAATCCAATGAGAATGAAAACACATCCTTTCAGAACCTTTGGGACATAGCTAAAGCAGTGCTCAGAGGTCAATTTATATCAATAAATGCACACACACAAAAAGAAGAAAGGGCCACAATCAGAGAATTATCCCTACAACTTGAACAGATAGAAAGAGAGCAACAAAAAAAGCCTTCAGGCACCAGAAGAAAGCAAATAAAAATTAGTGCAGAATTAAATGAAATAGAAAACAGAAAAACCACTGAAAGAGTTAACAAGACCAAAAGCTGGTTCTCTGAAAAGATGAACAAAATCAATAAACCACTAGCCAGACTGACAAAAGAAAAATAGGAGACAAAACAAATAACCCGAATAAGAAATGAGATGGGCGATATCACAACAGACCCAACTGAAATGAAAAGAATCATAATACAGTACTATGGAAAGTTGTACTTTAACAAATTTGAAAACCTAGAAGAAAAGGACAAATTTCTATAAACACACTACCTACCTAAACTAACACAAACAGAGGCAGAACAACTAAATAAATGTATAACAAAAGAAGAGATTGAAAAAATAATCAAAAAACTCCTCAAAAAGAAAAGCCCTGGCCCTGACGGCTTCACTGGAGAATTCTACCAAACTTTCAGAGAAGAGTTAACACCACTACTACTAAAGGTATTTCAGAGCATAGAAAAGGATGGAATACTCCCAAACTCATTCTATGAAGCCAGCATAACCCTGATATCAAAACCATGTAAAGACTCCACAAAAAAGGGAAATTACAGACCAATATCCCTCACGAACTTAGAAGCAAAAATCCTCAACAAAATTCTAGCCAGTAGAATTCAACAACATATCGAAAAAATTATTCACTATGACCAAGTGGGATTTATACCAGGTATGCAGGGATGGTTCGACATTAGGAAAACAATCAATGTAATCCATCACATAAATAAAACAAAAGGCAAGATTTTATCAATTGATGCAGAAAAGGCATTTGACAAAGTCCAGCACCCATTCATGATAAAAACTCTCAGCAAAATAGGAATAGAAGGAAAATGCCTAAACATATAAAGGACATTTATATAGCTGACAGCCAACATCATCCTAAACGGAGAGAGACTGAAAGCATTCCCCTTGATAATAGGAAGCAGACAAGAATGCCCTTTAATACCAGTCTTATTCAACATTGTCCTGGAGGTCCTAGCCAGAGCTATTAGGCTAGATAAAGAAATAAAGGGCATCCAAATTGGCAAAGAAGAAGTAAAAGTATCTCTGTTTGCAGATGACATGATCTTATACACAGAAAACCCTCAGGAATCCTCAAGAAAACTACGGAAACTAATAGAAGAGTTTAGCAGAGTATCAGGATACAAGACAAACATACATAAATCTGTTGGATTCCTCTACACCAACAAAGAGAGCAATGAAGAGGAAATCACCAAATCAATACCATTTACAATAGCCCCTAAGAAGAAAAAATATTTAGGAATACATCTAACTAGAGATGTAAAAGACCTATACAAAGAAAACTACAAGACACAACCTCAAGAACCAAAAGAAACCTACGTAAGTGGAAAAACATACCTTGCTCATGAACAGGAAGACTCAACATTGTAAAAATGTCTATTCTGCCCAAAGCAATCTACAGATACAATGCAATCCAGATCCAAAAACCAGTGACATTTTTTAATGAGTTGGAAAAACAAATCACCAACTTCATATGGAAGGACAAAGGACCCCAGATAAATAAAGCATTACTGAAAAAGAAGAACAAAGTGGGAGGCCTCACTCTACCGGATTTTAGAACCTATTGTGCCACCACAGTAGTCAAAACAGCCTGGTACTGGTACAAAAACAGATACATAGACCAAAGGAACAGAATTGAGAGTCCAGACACAAATCTATCCACATATGAGCAGCTGATATTTGACAAACACCCAAAGTCTGTTAAATGGGTAAAAGACAGTCTCTTTAACAAATGATGCTGGCACAACTGGATATTCATCTGGAAAAAAATGAAACAAGACCCATACCTCACACCATGCACAAAAACAACTCAAAATGGATCAAAGACCTAAATATAAAATTTACAACGATAAAGATCATGGAAGAAAAAATTGGGACAATGCAAGGAGCCCTAATACATGGCATAAACAGTATACAAAACATTACTAGAATGGTACAAACATCAGAAAACAAATTAGATAACTGGGAGCTCCTAAAAGTCAAACACCTATGCTCATCCAAAGACTTCAACAAAAGAGTAAAAAGATTACCTACAAATTAGGAAAAAGTTTTTAGCTTATGACATTTCCGATCAGTGGCCGATCTCTAAAATCTATGTGATGCTGCAAAAATTCAACAACAAAAAGACAAATAACCCAGTTAAAATATGGGCAAAGGATATGAACAGCCACTTCACTAAAGAAGACATTCAGGCTGCTAACAGATACGTGAGGAAGTGCTCAGGATCATTAGCCATTAGAGAAATGCAAATCAAAACTACAATGAGATTCCATCTCACTCCACCAAGGCTGGCATTAATCCTAAAAATACAAAATAATAAATGTTGAAGAGGCTGTGGAGAGACTGGAACACTTAAACATCGCTGGTGGGAATGTAAAATGGTACAACGACTTTGGAAATTGATTTGGCACTTCCTTATAAAGCTAGAAATTGAACTACCATACGATCCAGCAATCCCACTCCTTGGAATATATCCTAGAGAAATAAGAGCCTTTACAGAAACAGATATATGCACACCCATGTTCATTGCAGCACTGTTTACGATAGCAAAAAGATGGAAGCAACCAAGGTGTCCATCAATGGATGAATGGATAAATAAATTATGGTATATTCTCACAGTGGAATACTATGGATTGATTAAGAGCAATGATGAATCTGTGAAAAATCTCATAACATGGAGGAATCCGGAAGGCATTATGCTGCATGAAATTAGTTGCAAAAGGACAAATACTGTATGAGACCACTATTATAAGAACTTGAGAAATAGTTTAAACAGAGAAGAAAATATTCTTTGATGGTTATGAGAGAGCAGAGGGAAGAAGGGAGGGAGGGAGAGGGGTATTCACTAATTAGGTAGTAAACAAGAACTAATTTAGGTGAAGGGAAGGACAACACACAATACAGGGGAGGTCAGCACAACTGGACTAAACCAAAAGCAAAGAAGTTTCCTGAATAAACCGAATGCTTTGTAGGCCAGCAAAGAAGGGGCGGGGGTTTGGGGACCATAGTTTCAGGGGACATCTAGGTCAATTGACGTAATAAAATCTTTTAAGAAAACATTCTGCATCCCATTTTGGAGAGTGGCATCTGAGTCTTAAATGCAAGCAAGTGGCCAGCTAAGCTGTATTAATTGGTCTCAACCCACCTGGAGCAAAGGATAATGAAGAACACCAAAGACACAAGGTAAGTATGAGCCCAAGAGTAAAAATGGACCACATAAATCAGAGACTACATCAGCCTGAGACCAGAAGAACTAGATGGTGCCCAGCTACAACCGATGACTGCTAGGGAATGCAACAGATAATCCTTGAAGGAGCAGGAGAGCAGTGGGATGCAGACCTCAAATTCTATTAAAAAGACCAGACTTAATGGTCTGACAGAGACTAGAAGGACCTGGGAGGTTATGGTCCCCAGATGTTCTGTTAGCCCAAGACAGGAACCATTCCCAAAGCCAAGTCTTCAGACAGGGATTGGACTGGACTATAATACAGAAAATGATACTGGTGAGGAGTGAGCTTCTTGGATCAAGTAGACATGTGAGACTATGTTGGCATCTCCTGTCTGGAGGGGAAATGTAAAGGCTGAGGGGGACAGAAGCTGGCTGAATGGACACGGAAATACAGGGTAGAGAGGAGTGTGCTGTCTCATTAGGGGGAGAGCAACTAGGAGTATACAGCAAGGTGTACATAAGGTTTTGTATGAGAGACTGACTTGATTTGTAAACTTTCACTTAAAGCACAATAAAAATTAAAAAAAAAGAATATCAAATATGCTGGGCAAATCTGCTGCAAAAGATATCTTTAAAATGTTAAAAAGCAAAGATGTTACTTTGAGGACTAAGGTACGCCTGAACCAAGCCATGGTATTTACAATAGCCTCATATACATACTAAAGCTGGATAATGAAAAAGGAAGACCGAAGAATTGATTCCTTTAAATTATGGCGTTGGTAAGAATATTGAATATGCCATAAACTGCCAGAAGAAGAAACAAATCTGTCGTGGAAGAAGTACAGCCAGGATGCCCCTTAGAATCGAGGATGGTGAGACTGTGGCTTATGTACTTTGGATATATTATCAGAAGGGACCAGTCCCTGGAAAATGACATCATGCTTTGTAAAGTAGAGACCCAGCAAAGAAGAGAAAGACCCTCAACATGATGGATGGACACAGCGGCTGCAACAATGAGGTCAAACATAGCAATGACTGGGAGGATGGTACAGGACCAGGCAGTGTTTTGTTCTGTTGTACCTTGGGTTACTATGAGTTGAAACTGACCCAAATGGCACCTAACAACAGCAATGATTTCTATCTGCACCTCAATTAGAATAAATTTATAAAATGTGTGTCTTGCATCATTGGTATGCACAATTTATTTTTCATTTTAATCTACTTTGAAAAAAAAGCAAAAAACGTTAAGGTTATAATGCAGTAAAATGTTTAAATTAATTTTCACAGATGAAGACAGCAGTGGCGGTGAAAGTAAACTGTGGGCAGGTCTGCTGTAGCCCCACGCAATAACGTGAACTGTTCACTATCAGCTGAAAGCCCAAAGGCATGGTATGAATGGTGGGTGGGAATGTCAATGTTTAAAAATATACATTGCACAAATGATAAATGTGCTGAAGTTAAGCTGGGCTACGGACTGGTTGGAATATAAATATCAGCATTGGCTCAGTGGTTGTCTGAAGTTTGGGATTATGCCTATTCATTATATGACCAATTTGTGGCCCGATTTCTGTATCTGTAAATAGGTATTATGACTGCTACTGCTACTTCTCCCATTACTATTATCACTGTCCTTGCTGCTGCTTTGTTGTTGGTATAGACTTGGCCAGTCCAGCCCAGCCCAGGACTTTGAAGATCTGGGACCTTGAAAAAGCCTGAGAGCCATCATTGGCACAGACCTCGGAACTGGGAATAGAGTTGGACAAAGCCATGAGAGAGTCAATCAGATATTAATTTAGTATCTGTATTTTTTTAAAGATGTGTGGCCCTATCAGATAAGGGTATTCAAAAAGGCAGGAATTCATCCAGTTCAAAAGTCTTTAAAAGTAGGGAAGACTTTCAGAAAATGTTAAGAACCAAAGAAAAGCAGGGTGGTGGTTGCAGATTTCCTGAGAAATTGGGATGCGTCACTTCAGCCTTGGGCTTTCAGTGGTCAGATGTCTCCATTCTAAGGGCAGTGATAGAGCATTGGTTAACGAGGCTCAGCTTGTCCCCTTAGGGTTGTGGGCAAGAATCCAGTTTCCGTCCTGGCCAGGGAGCTCTCTGCTCATTAAGACACCTTACTCTGCTGAGGAGGTGTCCCCAAAATTATTTAAGAAGGGACCCCAAAATAGTTTAGATGACAGCTGGTTTCATTAGTGGGTTAGCATCTTTTAACATTGAGAAGACTCAGGAATTAATTATAGAAATGTTTAAGAGAATCAAACTCACGTTAATACAATATTTTGGCTGTAAAGAATCTAAGACATTTTGTATTTTAAACATTCACAATGATCAAGAAAATGTGACCTAAAATTGGTATAATAGGCCAGCTTTTTAATTCCAATTAAAAATACGTATTTGAACAATTAATTTCAACACTGAATTTAAGTTGATATCTTTCTAAGTTTGTAAAATGTATCAAAACATTTACAATTTAATTAGGTTTACAAGAATTACTGAAATTCCTGGGAAGATTTTGCTTGTTGATAAGGCAACTGAAATACTTACAAATAAAACTGAATGTATTAAATTCACAAATGCAGTCTAAAATATTTAAAGGGAGTTTAGTTAACAAATTTTATAAATGGGTCCAAATATTAATCAAGGGAAGTCATCTTAAAAGTGATCTTTAAAAATTTTACGTTTATAAATTGCATAATATTTGTAAGCTGAACTTAAAAATGTAAAGAATAACATTAAAAAAATGATCATCCATTTTTTTAAAGACCCAATGATCCTCTAAATAATATTATTGGTGCATAAAAGTCCCTTCAAAGACTGAGCTATGACCCTGCAACTCCAGGGGACCCCATTCTGATTGCAGTCTGTGTGAATGTCACCCCCAGAGTATAAGGGGTCTGGCCACACAGTATAGGCCTGTTGAAAGGCACCAGAAACTTACAGTGGCAGAGCTAAATGCAAGAGCACCACTCATCTGCTGACTTTCCTTCCTATTTAGGGACTTGTGGCTGGGCTAAGTTTGCTACTGGTCCATGTGGTTATACATTCTTCATCAGTCCTCCAGAGGCTCAGACTCCATGTAACCTGGAAGAATGGTCAGAAGTTAAGTATACAGCAAAAAGAAGGAGGTTACTTTTCTGGGTCCCAGGGCTAGCCCTAGGCCACTTTGTAAAGTAGGTCAAGTTTATCTCTGGCCTGCATCCATTTGGGTCCCATCCTCAGGATCTTCAGTCCCCATGGCACCTCCAGATTCCTAAACTCAGTGTATTCTCTTGGGGGTACTATAGCTTTTGTATCAAAAAGCTTTAGGGGGTTGAGGGGAAGAGATTATTCAACACCTGGTCCATTCCAGGAATTGAGAAGCTGAGAAATCTGAAGAACTGGTAGAGCAGACCATTGAAGACTATTTTTAGGGAAGAAAATGAATTTCCTGAGAAAGAACTTCCCCTATGTGAAGAGAATGCTAGGCAGAGAAAAAAAGAGCAGGGATGAATTACCCAGTAAGCAAGGTAAGAACGTGCTTAGGACATCCACAAAGCAGGAACACTAGAACACCAGTTATCCAAAGCAAAGACCCATAGATGTCAAGCAGACAGGACACAAGGAAAAGCTAGTGCCACAGTGGAAGAGAACTGGCAGGGCACTAAATGAAACTGATGTATCAGCTCTAGTGTGTGGCAATGTGCCGACCGGAAATAAAGTTTACACAGAATCACAAGGGTGCCCACATGAAAGGTTGTTTAAGTTATGAGGCCCATACCACTTTGACACCTTTGACATCTGTCTCCTACAGTCCCCTCAGGTGTAAGTGAAACTCTTTATCTCCGCAGGTCTCTTGGAGGTGGGGGTGGGCTGTTGAGTCTAACTCTTGCTACATTCACCCAATATGCAACTGGATCCAACATGAGCATTTACTGAACAAGGATGGGTTGTATTAATAGATAATAGGTCTCTCATTCATTTTGAGAGAACTGTCTTATACATCTATGTCTGCTGATCTAGCAACTCCAGCCAGGAGGGCCAGCAATGCTCTTTGCCATGATACAAACAGAAGGGTATGCTCTTGTGCATGACCTGGTAAACAACCAGTGGAACTCCAGTCCCAGATGACATGAAAAAGTGAGGGAACTCGAATAAGCTGGCCATTGCAATGAATTCAGTCAAGTTACTTTTTAACTGTATAGCATTTAGGCACAGAGTTAGGTCCTAAGTTTTGTAAAGAATAACATTTATAACTTTAAAATATGTTTGGCATACATGCTGATGCAATCTAGCATTTATTTAATATAATACTAACATGCGTAATGATTTAATATAGTACTAACATTCCAAATAATACTGGAAATACTAATATTTACCTAACACAAAAAAATTTATGTATCAAGTAAGTTTCATTTTTTATTGTCTGTTGCATGAGATGCAGTGTTTGATATTACTCTATATATGCTAATAAGTGAGGTGTTAGACACATTAAGAGGACGCAAAATTCAAGATTTATTTATCATGCAAAATATGTTTTCGTTTTGCAACAATGAGTGCGTTTCTAAATTTGTCTTCCAAGAAAGCAACAAAGGGTACATTTATATTTTATCAGAATATTTACATAACTCCATGTAAGGAAATTGGACAATTCCTTGAAGAAATAAATGAAATGAATATTTAGATAATAAAAATTATGTGAATATATTTTATTTTCCATTTCCCTTCAGACTGACTTTCTCTTAAGAAGTTGATTGATATTGTTAGGACTCAAAAACAAACTTGCTGGTGGAGAAGTGGTGCTATTGTTACATCAATTAAGTATGTTTCTCTGAATAGGAGAGTCGAACAATCCCACAAAGAAATAAAATGTCCATTTTATAAATTTTGTATACAATAAGAGTTATATTTTTCTTTTCATTTTGGACCCATTGGATATAACCTCATACTCAGTTCTCTCTTGTTGATCACATAAGAATGTGCCACTATCACTATAATCATGTGACTCATGACATATCTGGTCCTGTCCTGTACAAAGTAAGCCCAAATGCATCTTCAGATTGAGTGTACACTCGTGTGTGTATCACACTCTTTTTGATCACTCTTGCCCCCCATGCGGTATCAGCAGTAGTCCAATGAACTGTGAAGATGCAGCATCAAAGGGCAGAAAGTGAGCGTGCAACTTTTTAAATATTATTTCAAGATGAAAAACACTTGTGGAGATCTGTAAAGAGCCCACCAACAAACATCATACCACAAATGAATGAACTTATTTCTGACTGCCTTATAAGTGCTATTCGTTTTGACTATCTCAGACCTGAAGAACAAAATTACATGTTTCAAATCAATTTTTTTAACTTACTAATTTTCAAACATAAATTTTTGTTTTAATGTCCAAATTTGAATGTAAATTTTATTTTCAGTTATTCAAATTTATTTGCTATGATAGAACCAAATTTAAAAAGTGACATAATTTTATATCAAGGTAAAATGAAATGGCAGCCACTAAATGGAGGGCAAAAATGAAAGCTTGCAGGAGATAAAAAGAAGAGAACTTGTGAATCCCTAAAGACAGTTCCAAAACTAACTTCCTTTTTAAAACATAATGAATCAGAAGAGACTTCTGTTGAATTCTTGAGTTTAGTGGGTACAGATCATTGTACTAGTACCACTAGTGCTGAAATTATTAATAGCAATACAAATATAACAGAATTTGTTTCAAATTCTGCATCCATTCCTTGCTGTACAATAAGTTATATTTTTCTTTTCATTTTGGACCCATTGGGTATAACCTCATACTCAGTTCTCTCTTGATCACATAAGAACGTGCCAGTGTTGCTATAACCATGTAGTAAGAAAAATTAATAAAGGTGTAGAAAGTGAAATTATTTTAGAATCTGAAATTGTTGCATCTGCAGACCCCATAAATGACAGAAATACAGATCCTGCTTTGTGGAATAAATTTTATTCTAATCATGTAAATTATTGAATGGAAAGAGGACCAAGTGATTGTCAACATCACAGTGGGCCATTTGAAAATTTGTGTCAAAAATTTCTGGATAGTAAACAAATAAGGTTCTGTAGCCAGGTAGGTAGGAGCCAGGATATATTTCTAGGGTACAAAGCTAGTGGTGAAAATTATAAGAGGGAGTAGGTAGAGGATTCTCCATCAGTCGGCCTTGTATATTGTTTTAGTCCTAAATCATTTAATTCTTGATTCGCTATGGATGGATTTAGCAATGGGTGCAACTCGAATATGATCGATAAACCTGAAAACAGGTCAATTCACAGAGATTGAATGTAGTCATATTTCAACCAAAACATGACTTGAGCTTAACTCATGAACTGGAAACACAAATTAATGAAGACAGTCAATATTGGAAACTGTTTTGCAATGCATTGTTGCTGTCATTATAACAATTGCTGAACATGGACTATCTTTTCGAGGAAAAAGAAATGAAGTGTCTGGGGTCCCATAAAATGGAAAATTTGGGGGTTTACTTGAACTTATTGCTCAGTTTGAACTATTTTTGCAGGCCATATCTCAAAATATGGTAACAGGTTTTCCATCTGTTGGAGATGTGTATCTTAAAATGATACTTGGCTGATCTTAGCAGGAAAGGGCAACCAATCATATATGTATAAAACAATGTGTGAAGAATAAATAAACATAATAAATGATAAAGTTTGATCAGTTATTTTCAGTGAAATAAGTATAGCTCAATATTCAGTTTGTATATTCCACTTTCTTATACAGATCAGCTAAGTATCATTTTAAGATACACATCTCCAACAGATGGAAAACCTGTCAAGCGATTTATCGCATTTGCTATCTTAAAAAGTCATACTGATGAAGAAATTGCAAATCAGGTAGTTCACTATTTATGTGAAGCTTGCAAAATTGATTTTTGTATTTGAGGTCAGTCCTGTGACAATGCTGCCAGTGTGTCAGGGCATCGTAAAGACATGCAACAGAAAATTTGAGAGCATAATGAATATGCCATTTTTATACCAGGTGCTGCACCTTCACTTAATCTTGTAGGATGTAGTGCAGTAGATTGTTACCTGGAAGCAGTGCAGGTTACAATCTACTATTTTTCTACTATTCAGTTACTCTACGTATTTTTTTTACCACCTCTACTCACTAATGGGCAGTTCTTAAAACATATTCAGGCAATGATTGAGTATTAAAATATCTTTCTGACATATGTTCGGAAGCCCATGCTGCAACAACGAGTGCAATCCTGGAATCGTATACTCAGATTCCAGATGCCTTAGAAAATGTTGCTGAAGACCAGACACAAAAAGGAGATACCAAAAGAGAAGCTGAAAACATTGCCAACAAAATGCAAATGCTAGAGTGTGTATTTATGTTGGTTATGTGGAATACTATATTTCAGCATTCTCATTGGTTGAGTCAAGCTCTCCAGATTCAGAAGTAAATTTAAAGACATGCACAGATCTCTACCAGTCATTAACATTTATGTAATTTAAGAGAAAATTTTGAAACATAACAAAACAAATACTGCCCAATATTGATTATCAAGTAGTTTACTGTCCCAGAAGCATTAGAAAGAAACAAATGATGGAAGTGCTCCAGAAGTATCACTGAGTGCCAGAGATCAATTTCTTGTAACGACGTACTATGCAATCATTGATGCACTTCAGTCTTGCATGAAAAGAAGGGTAAGAAGTTGTTTCAAATAGATTTTCCTTCTTAAAGAGTGTGGATATACCCGATGAAGAATGCATGAAGACACCCAAGAAATTATTTCAGGCTTATCCTGATGACTTACATACAAACCTTTATGGAGAAGTGCGACAATTTCATTCTTACATGAGAACTAAGTTTACAGATTCAAGAAAGACAAATTTTACTCAGGTAGGCATGGCCTGTATGATTCCATAATAAAAGATAAAATACAACGCATGTTTCCCAATGTTAAAATTGCTTTACACATATTCCTACTGCACAACGGAGCGCTCATTTTGTCCCTAAAGAGACTCAAAAGCCCTCAGTGTACTACAATGATTCAAGAAAGACTCGATTCATTATCCTTATTATATATGGAAGTAAAAATTGCTTGGCAACTTAATCGTGATGAAATCATTGAAGAATTTGTAAGAGTAAAGAATCGAAAGAAATGTTTTTAATTATAACATGTTAGAGAGGGAAGATCTATCTAAAAATAAAATATAGTAATTTGTTGTAATACTTGTTTTCTGACCATCAAATTTTATTTTATGACATCTTTTCATTTGTTCACTTATAATTGTAGCACTTATTACAAAACAAGCATCAGAATTGAAGCATGAGCCGTTTAAAGCAAAATTGGTGAAAGTCAACTTTTTGTTGCGGGAGATCAACAGAATTTTACATTGATTGTTGAAATGACTAAATTCACTTACCCATTTACTGACTCATTTCCTTTGATGTGGAATATTCTTTTTGTAGAAAATGTGGTATATAGGAAAAATCTTAGTACCCTGCATCCAGTAAAAATTTTAAACCCAGTTCATCTCATTCCACTAAAACAGCATATGCCACTTTCATGTTCAATTGCTAATATTACAGTTATATTTAAAAAGACGCTACATCATGGATAGCTAAGACACACATACACACGTGTATTTATATACATGTATATATCTAACTCACATATCCTGTTCGAGTGTGTGAGTAAGCACAGGAGGGGACACACAGATTACCAGTGTTTAGGGCCCTCACATGCCTTAATCTGGCCCTGGTAGAGAGTCATTATCCAGTATCAGAATCTCATCTCTGAGGAGGAAGTAATTCCAAGGGAAGCTGAAAGCAGACAGACTTTTTTTGACTGAAAAATTCAAAGTTGTTAGTTGAACAATTTGATAACATGGGAAAGCACTCTACTAGAGGAACAGTACTATCAAACCCTAGTGCTTATAGTGATCCTTGTGTGTGGTGACTGCCCTTGGCTACATTATGCTGATGAGAGCATAGGTCCAATCATGAGTGGTCATGTAACTCAGTTTTTCTCTGTGACCAGCAGTTCTGTACTCTTAAGCCTGGTCTGCTCTCTTTCCAACATATGCTTTTCTTTACTGTTGGAAAAGAATTAAGAGCATATGTTTTTCAGATGGTGAATCATTGATACCATTTAATGTTCAAAGGATGGTACATTATTATTATTATCCTATTTGGACTTAAGTATTCAATTACAGAAGCCCTATAAAGTTTAATGTCCAGCACTGGAGGGTTGATGGCTTTTGCCTTGGATTACCTGGACTGTCCAGAAACGTTTCATAATCAGTATATCATGAATGCATGCTGGTCAAATTCCAGCAAGATGGGTCTGATGTGATACCTCACCGGAGTCCTAAAACAGCCCTTCTTCTGCATCATGGCAAATGGTCCAGGTATATGAGCGGGAAAGAGTTTCATCAAGGATACGAGCGTGCATGCGTGGGCACACACACACACACATATATACACACAAGATTTAAAATAAAGGTGACTGCATCAATTCTGATGCAAACCCTGACTATCGCTTATTCTCCCTGGGAATTATAGCATTCATATTTGAATTAATTTCTTGTTGAATACTATTCTCTTTGTTGTGATGATTTAGAGGATCTTAGGAAGATTCTCAGGACGTTTGAAGAGATCCAGTGTTTTGATCAATGATTCTAGAAAACATTTCCCCCCTCATTTTACAGATGGAAAAAAATCAAAATAATTTTCAGCATAAAATAGCAATGTAGGAATTCTGACATGATGCTCAAGGTTTTGAGCTCCCATCAAGTACTTATCTTTGTCACCACTGTCTTTATTATCACTGAGAGATATGTATTAAGGACTCACTTGTAAAATAAGCCAAATAGTTCTGATTACTTTCCTCTAAATATAGTAGTCCATTCAGTTGATGAAAGAAAATTTTATAGGATAGAATTATACCAGAAGCTCTCTTAAACAAATGATCTGCCCAGGTAACATTTCAGAGAAACCAGATAGAGATATGCTATGGCACACACTGAAAATCACTCCAATTGGTTTTTATCTGAGATATTCTCTGGCCTTTAGATTCAGTCTAGAATTCATATCTTCTTTACAAATCAACAAATCATATTAAAACATAATGATGTTTTGACGTGTGTGGAGACACAAGAATGCCAAAGGAATTGCAAACGTGAAATATGGGATATTCTCTTGGGTTTCAGGAGATGCCCAGAAGACTCTACCCTTTTTTACTTTGTATCCTAGAAAGTCACTAAATGAGATAAAATTCAGATATGATAACAAAATGAGTTAGAATACTTTTCACTTGATTCTTTGGACATTGTATAATTCAAAGCAGGAGGTAGCAGTCTCTCTAGTTCAATTTGGAAAACTAGATATTTTATATATGCTAGACAATGATAAGACATTAATAAAGCTGGTAGTTCAGCTTTTATTTAATCAACCTCATTTATTGGACATAAAAATGTGCCAGACGTCTTGGGAAATAAGGAAAGGAGGATGGAGGTCTTATCCTGGAGTGTAAGCGAGTAGAGTTGCCTCTGGGCTTTTAGTGTAGAATTTGGCCCATCTTGGGCTCTAGATTGTTCAGTGGGAAAGTCTTGGAAATGAGAACTTTTTCTTCCATCTCCACCAGCACTTACCGTGTGTCTTGTAGAATGTCACTTTCCTGAGGGGAGCCCAGGTATCCATTCTTTCTTCCTTGTAGGATAGCAGCAGATTTGTTTCTCCCCGTTTTGCTGATAACAAAAGTGAAGCTAAGTAAATTGTCAAGATCACTTCAATAAATTTATTGAGCTCTGAAATCTTGAGATTGCATTGTAAATAACAGAAGGAAAAGGGTTATAAGCAAAAAGTACAAGGTTTGTTAAATATTAGATTATTTTTATAAGGGAGCCCTGGTGGTGCAGTGGTTAAGCACTTGGCTGCTAACCAAAAGGTTGGCAGTTCGAATCCACCAGCCGCTCCTTGTAAACCCTGTGGGGCAGTTCTACTCTGTCCTATAAGGTCACTATGAGCTGGAATCAACTCAATGGCAAGGTTTCTTTTTTTTTTTTAATTGTTGTAAGTGGTGTTTCCTGGATAGGTTTTGAGAGTGTGCAGAGTGGTATCTCTGTATATTTATGAAAAAGGGAAACATTAAAGAAAGTAGTGAGCTGGCACATCTCTCCTATGACAAAAGATAGTCCCCTGACTTCTCAAAGTCAGTTTTAAAGTCATGTACATATTATCTTGAAAGCCACAGTAAAAGCAAAAACAATCCCCTCAGACAATAGACATATTCTTGAAGGGGATGTGGTAATTTTATAATTGAGAAAGCACACATAAATATATAAGGAATGATAGGCTCTCCCAATGGAAACCTCTTCCCCACTCTAACATGGCATGTAATCTGCCTGCAGGCTTTTCTCATTAGAGAAGCCACCTGCATCTCTCACTCAACGAATATTTAGGAAGATTCTCAATACGTCTGCTGGTTTATGTCTGTGTGATTAAGATTTTTTTTGGAAATTGCACAATATCAGGTCAATAACCAGGGGCTTTGGAACAGTAGCATAAACTAAGAACCCTTCTGGAGGGACGAATGTGCACTAGGAGAACACGCATGCCTTTGTCAATTAGTTCTTTAGGTTCATGGCCAGAGAAAACAATTAAACCAGTCAGGTATTTAGCAAGGGGGAATATGATACAATAAGAACTCTCAGAATGAATTTAGCTCAATTCACTTAGAAAGAAAAATTTAGAGGCCAAGAGAAAGAGAGAATGGTTCTACAGTTCAGATCTCTCTAAGAAATAACAAATGGACTTATTATGTCTGAGAACTCCTACTTAGAATGTTTCATCCTAATTCACCATAACTGAGGTCTTAAAATAATTGAGGGCAGGATTTAGATGAAGATGTGTGTGTGTGCATGTACACATAAATTCTTCAGGATAAATTTTTGGCTCTATATTTTTTATTTCTGGCGTATCTTGTTCTCTGAGTAAACCTGCTTATTTGTCCAATTGTGACCTGGGTGCATCTCCAACTGGAAGAGAAGGTGAGGAGGAACTTGGAAAACGTTTGCTTTCGTTCCTTTATATTTGAACCTGCTCTGCCCCTGAGGGACCCATAAGCTAGAAGAACAATCCTTTATACACAACTTGTAGACTAGACAGTGCCCCACCTTCCTCTTCACATCACTCTTGCACAGGTCCTCCCTTACCCCATCCAACCACCTCCCACCACCATACCAGCTCTGGCAGATACTGAAGGTCGTGAGTGTTGCTATGGCCTGACACGTGGTGCAGCGCCCTTCCCCATAGAGCAACTATCAGAAGAGAAGTGGGGTAATGTTTGCTGGGCTGCCAGGGAAAGCCCAGCTTATAACGAGTCTGCCTGGGAGTCCTAACTGTTTCTCTTCTGGTGCTTTCACCTTTTCTGTGTAGCACAAAGGAAGCATTGAGTTCCAAGAATCTTGAGGTATTCTTATTTCTAGGAGTTATGTTTTTAGTACAGGCTATCAGGAGCTCAAAATCAGCATTTTAGCATTGTGAATGGCTATGTCAGTATATGACCACTCGTGCTTCCAGGCACATCCAAAGAGACTTTGAGGTGGTGCTATCAGAGGATTGGCAATGGTAGTAACAGTATAGACTGGGCTGGTACATGCTGTCTTTAGCCCAGAAGGCTGAACAGAGAGCGGTCAGATGCTTTTCCTTTTACACAAAGAAATACTAAGAGGTAGGCCAGAGAATTGCAAACAGTATTCAGGGAGCTGCAATGCACAAAATAGGCTAAATTCCCTGCTATTCTGCTATGGAAACAGCACACTGGATATTGATACAGCTGATTACTTCTCAGTGTTAGCCCATCTCCATCTTGAAAAGTACTGTTTGGGGGCTAATGGCACTGGGCTGAACTTAAGTAGTAGTATCAGAGGTGTATGATCTTGCCCCAATGGTGTGCTCAAGCCAACTCAAACCTGTTCAGGGGAGCCAATTACGTCCCAACTCTGGTTCAACAATATCATGTTGGTAGCTTGAAGCTGGTCATGGAGAGAGTATTTACACCAGGGAAAGTGGCAAAGGCTATAAATCAGAGTCAATTGTGAACATTTACCACCATGTGTTTGCCCTGAGCTCTTCCATTTTGAATGAGCAGACCAGCTTGGACTGAGGAATTCATCCTCTCTTGCGCAGACCTGCCTTTTTGGTCACAATCTTTGCCGTTCTACCTTTTAATGCTACTCCTATTCTGCCTGTGTCTGGCTAAAGTTCTCTCTCCCCTCTGAATTCCTCCAGCACTTTCTATCTGTAATACTCTTTGAACATTCACATTATATATGTTTCCCAGGGCCGCTGTAACAAACTACCACAAACTTCAAGGCTTAAAATGACAGAAGTTTATTCTCTCACAGTTCTGGAGGCAAGAAGTCTGAAATTAAGGTGTTTACAGAGCCGTATCCTTACAGAATAGAGAATCCATTCCATGCCTCTTCTAGCTTCTGGTGGCAGTCGACATTCTTGGTGTTTCTTGGCTTGTGGCCACATCATTCCAGTCTCTCTGTCTCCATCGTCTCACCACTTCCTCTGTGTATGCCTCTCTCCAAATTTCCTCTGCCTCTCTTATAAGAATACCTGTGATCTCATTTAGGGCCCACCCAGACAATCCACGATAAGCTCCTCCTCTGGAGATTCTTAACTTAATCATAGTTTTTGCCATGTAATGTAATGACACTCTTTTGCTTTACGAGGTAATAGTCATAGGTTCTGCAGATTAGGATGTGGACTTACCTTTTGGGGGGCCACCATTTAGCCTACCATGAAAAAATCAGTTGCTGTTGAGTCTATTTCAACTCATGGTAACTCCATGTGTTTCAGAGTAGAACTGCATTCCATAGGGTTTTTTTTTTTTTTTTTCTAATTTTAATTATTTTGTTGTTGAGATGCACTTCATAATGTTTTAAATGGCTGTGAGCTTTTGGAAGGAGATCACCAGGCCTTCCTTCTGGGGCACCTCTGGACGGATTCCAACTGCCAACTTTTGATTAGTAGCCCAGTGCTTATTCATTTGCATCACCCAGGGACTCCTCGCCCACTATACACACCCTTTACCTTTCAGAGTTTATGTTGTTGTTTTGCTGTATTCCCTGTTTGTATGTTCCATATACCCTCAACTAGAATGTGAGGCTAGGGAGAGTGGGTACTGTTTCGGGATATCAGCAATGGTAGTAACTGTGACAGACAGAGGTGGTTCAACAGAGAGCTTAGTCAGACAGGAAGGTGACATGAAAGGCAAACAAAAAAAAGTCCAAGGGATAACACCTATTCAAGATACATGACACACAGAAGAGGACTTTAGGAGTCTCATTCTGAAGACATTCAAATTTTCACACAATGTGCCTTCCTTTTAAGGCTTGGTTAATGATTTCTAATCATCACTGTTGGTTCCTAATCAAAACTGCTCAAGGATTGGCCTACTTTATGGATAGATTGTCCAAGGGGTGAATTGGAGCAAGAAACTATTACTACCCACATGCTCTATGTCCTAGAAGATCCTTCAGTAGAGTTCTGGAAGGGAAAAGATGAGGAAATAGTAGCTAACTCTAAAAGGTTCTAGTGTTTACCCGCCATGTGCCTGTTAGCAGGAGGTTTTCCCTGGACTTCTTGCATGCAACTCTCCTCTGTACCCCACTCCTACAGGCATTTGGAGGCTTTGCTCTCTGGTACCCAAAGAGTCCCAGCTGAGTTCTAACTCTCCAACTTCTGTTTTCAGAACTCATGGTTTTTTATCCCAGGAGGCTCTCTACTGATGAGATCCCAGATAAGAGAACCTGTCAGGGAGGGTCATCCGTGTAGTTCACAGAAGTGATTTCAAAATCAGCCCTAGGGCCTTGAACCCCCGATGTAGGAGGTCTGATGTGGGCTTTTGGTGAGGCTTTGGATCATCCAGTTGTCTTGATGACTGTGTGAGTGTGTCTGTGTGGGCTGAGGGCAGGTGTGAGCAAAATATGTAGGAAAGGATTGGCAGGTACAGGCTCCATGGGCCCTGCTGCTGCCCTGGGACTGCCAGGATTTGCTTACTACAAAGCACTGGAAGAGTTTACTGCTTTTGTTCTGTTTCATAGTCATACTTGGCCAGATTCACCAAGGATCCATTAATTAATATGTGGAAGACCCTTTGAAGATAAAAAGATGATGAGGGAATAAGAAGAAGAAGGGGAGGACAGAGGAGCAGATTTATTGTAAACATATTTTCTTTCTCTGGAGGTGCTGTCTTGCCTACCTGGAGTGTATTTTGGTTTTTAGATTTTATAGGATGTTTTTAAACAATTTATGGCTAAATGCATTTCTCAAGCAGAACAAGTCTTACCTCTCTAGGCCTCTCTGTGTTCATCCATAAAGTGAGAGATTTGTCTACAAATCAAATTTCCTGCCAGTTGGTTTCCTTCTTGTTTGAACTTTCCACATGACCAGGAAGCTGCTATGAACTGTCTGTGTAGATCCATTCTGAAGCCCACATGATACAATCTAAAATTAGGTTTAGAAAATTGGTAATTGGGGTTTCACAGCCAAAGGTGAAGAAAATGGTTATGATTTGTCTATTTAAGTCCGAAGTAAAACCTGTTCTCATGTCATGCACTGTGTTAATGAACACCTTATTCTTTTCCAATTCTTGGCCTCAATTATTTATGCCTGAAATGGAGATGTTAACTCGAACTTTTGATTGAGAAATGTGAGTATTGTCCTAATGATATCTGCAAGTCGGAGGCTGAAGTAAGACTTTTGGAAGCTCTGGATACTGAAAAGACTATGGTGTCCATAAGCAGTTACCTCTCCCCACCATGCCAATGTAACTCAAAATGAAAACAATACTAAGCTGTGAAATAAGTCTTAGAAAACTCAACAACATTCTTGTTTTTTCTTCTGAAGACTACTTTGCTATTTTTTTTTTTTTTAAGGGATCATCTTGCTCTGCTGATGTCCTACACAGAGGTGATTGGGTAGTTCATCTCTGGTAAAGCCTTTTGAGTCCTGGGAAGCAAGGATCCTTTTGAGACCAGTCATCCTTGGTTATATACCTTATTATATTTCTAGAGCTTTTGGAATGACTATACTTTGCAATGAATAGACAGTTCACTTACTACCCAAGTTTGTAAGACCTGGTCCTGCATCCTGTTCTCCACTATATGTCTTTCCCTTGATGTTAACAAACTTGTTGTGACACGGCACCTTTATACCTGTTTCATCTGCCTGGAATGCCCACTCTCACCTCTTTATCTGAAAAACTCATCATTTGTCAAGATTCCGACTAAATGTCCCTATGTCTGCCAGGTGCTTCTTGGAAACTCTATGGGGCAGTTCTACTCTGTCCTATAGGGTTGCTATGAGTCGGAATCAACTCGACAGCACTGGGTGGTGGGTTTTATGTCATCAGTATTGATTACTTTATATTTGAACCCCAGTTCCCTCATAAGGAAAATAGAGATAGTGATATCTCCCTCACAGGGTTGTTGTGAAGATGAAACCTAAGATAACACGTGTAGAGCTCCTAGCAGAGGCTCTGAGTCATTGAAGGCACTCAACAAAGATCTTCCCTCCTTCCTCCCTTTCTTCCCCCTCCTCAAGGACTCCCACAGCTCTTTGTTCTTACCTTTCAAGTTTACCATAGTGCCAGTTTCTATTTCCCTGTGTGTTCCTCCAGCTGCACCATGGAGTCCTGAGGACAGAAGCTCTTTCTTAATCATCTTTGTAGCCCTGGAGTCTAACACAAGTTCAAGTAGAGAAGGTGATCTGTAAATGTCTGTCAAATGAGTGAACAAAGGGAGGAATGAATGTATGAAGGAACAGAGTCTGGTTGAGGGGAGGGATGTTCTGGCATTTTCCTAGGAGGCTAATCTAAAATTAGATATACGATGTCAGTTAATTTAAGTGTTTTACCACTGACTCCTTACATCACTGGCAAAATGTCAATTGATCTGCTTCCATTTGGTACATTTAATATATTTCTTGTACAGAATTTGGACATTTGATTGAAAATAAAAGTTATTTCTAATCTTCTGCCTTCTAAGAATCCTGATAATAGGAAGATAATTTTACTGAGTTAAAAAAAAAATCTTTAAAAATATTCTTTAGATGCCCAGAATTGGATCTATCATTGGTTCAAATACGACTCTCTTTAATGTTATGAATTTATTACCTAATAAATGACTCTGAACCCTCTCACAACCCAAGAACTAGGACATTGACAATGACATAAATCTATCCATGTGTTTTTCCCCCACTCTGTACCCCTGCCTCCTCCCCCTCCTGTAAACATTAACCTCAATTTTGTGTTTATCATTCCTTTACTTTTTACAAAATTTTGCCACATCTCTATGCCTTAAGAATATATTGCCTAGTTTTTGTTGGTTTTGGTTTTTATTAGTAGAGCATCACACTATGTATGGTCTTTGAGACTTGCTTTCTCCAATTAACGTCATGTTACCTCTGATTCATCCATGTTGTTGCCAGTAACTGAAGGTCATTCATTTTCACTATTGTATCATATTCCACAGAGTTGAAGTACCATGGTTTAATCCATTCTTTTTGTTGGGCATTTGTGATGGGTTTGTGTCTCTTTTTTATGCTTTTATGAACAGCGTTACTATAAACATTCTTATACGTATCAGCTGACATACTTGTGCAAAATCAAAATCTGCATCTTCAGTAATATGACCCAAGACATAATTAAAGAAAATAATGCATACTTACCAGGAATGGGGAGAAAACCTTCAAACTCGGGTAAGAACTGTGGGGGTGGAGCAGGGTGTAGCTGGAACGAGAAAAGAAAAAGGAGAGAGAGAAACCAGGAAAGACAGGGAACGTTTGGCAGCAAAGCCAAGAAGAGACGCTTAGAAGGAGGTACAAGTCTAATAGGATTTTTGACGCAAAATACTGTCTGCTGTGCAATGTAAATGTGTCAATAAATTGCATTGCTCACCAATGCTCTTATGCAAGTGAAGTTTTGTTTTGCAAATACAGAGAATGAGGGAATAGTTGACATATGGACTATAAACAAAGAAACATGTATTCATTTTTTATTAGTATCAGATCAGCTTTCCCTGCCCCCACTAAATAAATGTTGAACAAATAGTGAAAGAATATTGGTGAAAGACATGTTAAACTATTAGCCTATTCAGGGCACCCCCCTATTTTGACTTGACCAAGTGAACAAATGAATATGCCTTGGAATAGACCATCACTGGGAGCCCTGGTGGCACAGTGGTTAAGAGTGCGGCTGCTAACCAAAAAGTAGGCAGTTCAAATCTACCAGCTGCTCTTTGGAAACCCTATGGGGCAGCTCTATTCTGATGTCTTGACAGATGGCTTTGGTTTGGTTATTTTTGGTGTTAGCTATTCCAGCAGCAATTCTAGGGAGTGAGGGAGAAGCTCTAGTCTTTGAATGAGGGAGATAAAGTGTGTGTGTGTTTAGACCTGTATGTCAAAATATTTGTTTCTGTCAAAAAACCGTGGAAACTCTGGTTAATTTTTAGTTTAGTTATTTACATATACCTGGGCTCCTAATGCTGATGTGCTTTCTAAACCCGTTGCTGTCAAGTCGATTCCGACTTATAGTGAACTGCCTCATATGGTTTCCAAGCCTATAAATCTTTAAGGAAGTAGACTGCCACATTTTCTCCCACAGAGCAGCAGGTGTGTTCGAACTGCTGACCTTTCAGTTAGCAGCCACGTGCTTAATCGCTGTGCCACCAGGGCTCCTCTCATATACTCTCTAAAAAAAACCCAAACCCATTGCCATCAATTCTAACTCATAGCAACCCTATAGGACAGAGTAGAAATTCACCATAGGGTTTCTAAGGAGCAGCTGGTGGATTCAAGCTGACCTTTTGATCAGCAGCTGAGCTATTAACCACTGCACCAGCAAGGTTCACATCTCTAAGAATCAAAAAAAATCAAGATTTAGAGGAGCCTAATTTGTCCACGGAGCCCTGGTGGTGAAGTAGTTAAGAGCCATGGCTGCTAAGCCAAAGGCTGGCAGCTCAAATCCACTTGCCGCTCCTTGGAAACCATATAGGGCAGTTCTACTCTGTCCTATAGGGTTGCTATGAGTCAGAGTCAGCTTGATGGCAACGGTCTTGGTTTGGCTGGAATTCCCCGACAGAGTCTTTACTGGAATTATTCCCTTCTGTCTCTAGATGAATGCAGACACTATTTCAGGTGATTGCAGCCCTCGGAAAATGATTAAGGCTTGGTGCATCTTTCCTTATTCAGGCATCTGGTTCCTTAACACCGTAAACTAAAGTATGCCCTGAAGCATAGGGTATGATAAACAGAAGTGTTTTTGACATCAGGATGTTCAACCCTGTTCCTACATGCTCCACATAATTGGACGGCAAACAATGTCCCTATTCTTCCTTATGATCCCTGACATGTATCGCTGTGGAATTCTGGGCAAATTGTGATAATTGCAATGATTGTGCACTTAAAAGCCCTGAGCTCAGCACTGATGAGGAAAGGGCAGTGGATAAGCTCTTCTTGTCATTTTTATGAAATCCAATAAAACCTGGGCTATCTCGTGATTAATTTCAATAGTTGATGCCAGGTGCTATGCAGTTAAGTTTTGAAAAAACAAAACAAAATACACATTTACCAGTGATCTTATCCTATACTAAAAAAATTCAAATCACTGTTTAATCTGTATTTGTTGGAAAGTTGCTTATGTGCGCTGTTACATCTCCATCGAGTGCGGCCTTCTGACTGTAGCACACTACTTGTGAGAAGAAGCTGCAAGGCAAAGCCACCAGCTGTCGTTTGACTGGTTGCCTCCCACCGCCCTAATCCTAAAGTTCTGACCATGACTGGCTACAGAATTTGTGTGGCCTGTTGCAAAATGAAAATGCACGGTCCCTTGTTAAAAAGTTATTAAGAATTTCAAGATGGAGACAGCAGAGCAGCAAATAAAGTGCGGGACCCTCCTAAGGGAGGGGGCTGTGGGACTCACTGATCGTAGACCCATGAAGCCAGGCCTGCCTTGACCCTTCCTAAATGAGAAGAGAACGGGGTAAGAAGGGAAGTCCCTACTCTTGCCCAGCACAATTTCCAGTGTGTGCCAGATGCTCACCAGGAGGAGGTGATGTGTCATGGAGGGCCCAGACCCTTTCCTCCAGCTCTTGGTAAACAGGAGCAAGAAGCCTGGGATGAATGAAGGTGTGGCCTTTAAGATCCCTTCTAATCCTCAGAGTCTAACCCTAAAAGCCCTTATTCTAAAGGGTCTTTTCTTCACTATTCTTCACAAACAGAGTTGCAGCTCTACTACTTATTATCAGTTACAACCTATGGTTGGTGATTGGCAATTTGTCATCTCTATGCCTCAGTTTCCTTGCTTGTAAAATGGAGATAATAATGCCTCATGGAGCAGTTGTGAGAATTAAACTAAACAGTGCATGTAAAGTGCCCACTCAGTAGAGTTCTGGGCACATGGTCAGCTTTCAAAGAATGGTGACTATTACTGCTGTTATTACGGTAACCACTTATTTTGGAGAAAAGGCCCCCTTTGTGTACCTTCTGCTCAGGCCCCGGGGTGACAACTCGGTTGAAAGCTTATGCTACCTCAGTAGCCCTTCTGGACTCATGCCTTCTGCTCTGGCTTCCTCCAGCTTAACTCCTTCCAAATGTTGAATCTTTTGAATATGATGAAAGTCTACAGGCTAACAAAGCTACTGCTGCCAGCAAGGTCACCCAAGGAGAGGCAGCCTTGTCCTCCAGGCCTGCAGAACAACATGCATTTATTCAGACACTCTGGAGACTTGCACTGCTGCCTGAACCTCAGTGCATATTCAGCCTCACAGACTCTTTCCAATCTAGGGAGGGAGGGTCTGTTAAATTTTTGACTCAGCTTGCTGTCCTCCAAGGTCTGCTTGTTGGTATTATTGGTGACATAGAACCTTTCCAGATCTAGTCCCATTATCTGGAGCCTTTTTGATATCTACACTTGCTCCCTCAGGATTGGAGGAATCACTTAGACCCAGAAGACCACCTTCCCAGGCCCCCACCCCTTGAACTTTCACTGCATGTGAACAAATATACCCAGTCCCATCAGTTGGTGCTCTGTGGGATCTGGCTTCCTTGCCTCCAGATGGCTTGAAATGCAATCCTTCTCCCTAGGAAAGAGTTTTCGATTTCAGCAAACGGAGTATGTTACATTGTTTGAACCTTTGCCTCAGTCTTGGCGCAGATAGCTGAGTGTAGACTCGGTTGGAGGACCTTTGACCATAGCACATTTGTCAGAGCAAAAAGGAAACTAACATTTATCCAGCACCTTCTGGGTCCCGGCACTGCATGGGGGTTGCCGTGACCTTATTTATACCTACAAGTTAGGAATTACTATCCCTTTTTTTAAAAAATTTTTTGTAGATGAAGCAACTGAGGCTAAGTTTCGGTTTGTTGTGCATAGCTGGTAAGTGGCAGACCAGCATTCAAATTCAATTCTAACTCATGTTTCTTTCAGCTATTGTTTGTTGCCTCACCAGACTGACATCCTCAAATGGACCATTTATCCTAAGTCATGGGACCTCGCTTGTGAGTCTGGACACTCCGGTGGCACACTGGTTCAGAGCTACGGCTGCTAACCAAGTGGTCGGCAGTTCAAATCCACCAGGTGCTCCTTGGAAACCCTATGGGACAGTTCTACTCTGTCCTATAGGGTCGCTATGAGTTGGAAACGACTTGATAGCAACAGGTTTGGTTTTGGTCTTTTCACCTGCAAGTCAGGTCTAAGTTCTGTACTCTACTGGGAGCGAAAAGCAGGGAATGGGGCACAGCTTAGCAGGGTGACTGCTCTAGTTAAGTGGGCAGCATCTGGAGGGCACAAAAGTACCCAGGGGGCTGCCTGTTGGCACTTGGCTCTTGTTAGAAGACAGTAAACATGGGGTCCAGAGAACCTTTGGGTACTGCTTAAATGTGTAATTTCCCCCATGATTACCTGTAAGAAGAGAAGCAACTAAAAGTAAATACCAGGATAATAATGACCAGAGACGTGGGGAGAAAGAGTTCCACAGGCTCTTGTAGCATGTGAACTCAGGGAAGGAATAAAACCCAGCTCTTTAAAAACCAGTAAATGGCTGTAAGAATAGTTGAGCTGGATACCCTCATTTGCATCTCCAGGAACATTGCCTTTGTGGCATCCTAGTAAACGGGACTGGGATTGCCTCAGCATGAGGAGGCACCTGTGTCTCATTGGGAAGCAGCAGTGGATAATGCTCGGTGGAGAGTACTTGGATAGCTTAGCAAGGCAATAGGCAGGTTTTATAGATGACCTGGCCATGGTTATTATGAAACAAGGTTTGTGATGCTATAGGTGAAGCCTTCTAATAAGACCCACTGCAGATCCTCCCACTGATGGGGTGGGGTTCCAGGGCTCCAGATATCCTATAGGGCGGGTGAGTTGGACTAGAGAACATCTAGCGCTGCTGCAGGTGGAAGCCCCTAGTACTCAGCAGCTCAGATTTACAAACACCCAGCACTAACACTTTCATTCCAGCCACTCCATTGTTATCCCAGGGCAGGGATGAGCTTGATAGAGGGCAGGGGCATCAGGGCAACAGGCACCAATTCCTGACCCCTCTAATTATGACAATTCTTCCTATTATACACACTAATAAAACAAGGTACCTGGTATCACAATTGCAGCTTCACAGTTATTTATGTGGTCCTTTGGTTTTTTTTTTTTTTTTGGTTAGGGTCTTTGTCATCCACTCTATACCTGTTTTTTGCTCAGCATTGATTTCCAGTGCCTAGTACAATGCCTGCCACATGTGGTAAGTGTTCAAAGAAATATTTCATTAATGAATTAATTTATGGAAGTTAATTCTTTTGGAGTTACTTATTTAACTTCTGGAAGAAGTTCTGGAAGTGCTAGAAGATGAAAACATGCTTCAGAAGTAGTTTAGTGTTGCTTTTCCCAGTCCATCAATTATGTGACAGATACTATAATTATCATAGTTGGATATGAATCCAGAAAATGCTATCTTTTGCAGTATCATATAACTACAACCTTTGTTCCTCTTGACTTGCTGGAAATCCATTTGTTTTTGAATGAAATGAGGCATTGGGGCAATAAATATGCCCTTGTACCCTGACCCTGGATTTATTAGTTACTGTTCCCTCATTGAAGGTATGAGGGTTATCAGGGAAAAGCCAAAGAAGGAAAATAGATTCTCCACCTCAACACGGGGATCCGAGGTCAAGGCAAAAGTCTTGGAGAGGCTGAGAGCAGGAAGATTTGGAGGTTGCCTGAGTGGTTTGAGAGGATCTGAAAGGCCAGCTTAACCAAGAACTTCTAATAATAAAATACTTCTAATTGGATGATTACAAACTGCTACCTTTAGGAATTTCTCCTTGGATTAAGAGTTTGACTCGAGACACTACATACAATGTAAATATTTTCCTGGTTAGGCTAAATATGAAGACGCCATGAGCATGCTGGGAGCATTGAAGCATGAATTAGTTTGATAATTTAACCAGGTATGACTCAACACTCAGGTGTGCCAAGGGCTAAAAGAAAAGCAATAGGTAAAGTTCAATGGAAATTGGAATGTGGGGAGTTTGGGGGCTCGTGGGAGTTGGGAGGAGAGGTTTTGAGGAACATGATTCATGGCATGTTGCTCCGGTAGGACTTGGCAGAAAAATGTTGTCAGGGTCCCAGCAAACACCTGGATATCCTCATATTGGATATTTTGAGAGGAGTTTAATAAAAGGGACTATTATAAACATGTGATCAAGGTTTAGGGAAATTAAACACAGGGATAATATAGTACCTTGGGATTAGCACTAGCAGGGAGCTGTTCCACCCCAGGCCTGGTGGAGCAAGGGGAGGGACCACTTATTGGAACCCAAAGAGGGACAAATGGAAGACACCCAGCACAGGCACTGACCAATTTGGTATGTCCTATTAAAATTGTTCTCATGGAGATAATCCCATCTGATAAAACTCAACTGCCCCACTCTGTGGAACACAACCTTAAAAGACAAAGGCCAGAGTCCATTTTGGAAGGTAGACAGGTATGTGATCAATAAAAAAAAAAAGTCTTGGGCAAAATTTTGCCCAAGATGTTTCTTAACAGAAAAACGGTAAAATGTGATGATACCCTGTGATTGACAGCCTCTTAGTAGCAGCTACTCTGCCTGGGCTGCTCACTCTCCAATTTCCTGAGTGGCCAGTTTTGGGGTGAGCCCTAGGAGGCCAACACCCAATAGAGGAACTGACTCTGTTTTTATGGCTCATAAAATACATATTTGTGCTTTAAGGGAAATTGGAATAATCTGTGTGAGGAACAGAGGGCCACCATCCTAAGGTTGGAAACCCTGATAGACAAACCCAGGTGACCTGAGCAGAATCAAGACTGGTATTACCTTGCTAGTGAGAGGCTGTTGGCAGTGAGCTCTCTAGCACCTGGAAGGGATCCCTAGAACAGTGTGCAGAGATGGAGGAGCCCCTTCAGGTTTGCATCTGCCTCTGGGGGGGCAAGAGAGCCATTTCCTGGCTTTGGAGCCAGCCACAAAGCAACAATTGTACTCTCCAGTGTCCAGCAGGAATTTGCAAAAGCAAGTGAGTGAAGGCTTTGGAAAACTGCCCCGGCTTAAAAGGAGCTGGTAGAGTGTAATAACTAGAGTTGGATACAGGAATCCAACTACCTGGATTCAAATTCTGGCTCTACCTTGTACTAGCTGTATGACCTTGGACAAATCACTTAACCCCTCTAGGACTCAGTTTTCTCACCAGTAAAATGGGGATAATAATAGTATATACATACTATGTGCAGCTTTTGTGAAGGATAAATGAGCTCATACCACATGCTTAGAGAAACAATAGGATAGAGTGGTTAAGAGCATGCTCTGGAGCCGATCGATCAGGGTCTGAATCTTGACTCCAGTGCATACTATATGCATGACACGGGGCAAGTTAGTTGACTTCTCTGTCTTGGTGTCATCTTTTATGAGGAGCATAGTAGTGCCTCCCTCATCTGGTTGAGGATTAACGAGTTAATCGATGTAAAGGGTTTAGAGAGGTGCCTGCACATAGCAAACACTTTGTTAGCTGTGATTAGCATAATACCTTGGATATCCGAGTGTGTTTGGCATATAATAACCACACAATCATATTTTCATTCTGTGGGGAGCAAAGACTAAAGGGAGAAATCCACATGTCCAGGAAGGGTTTCTGGCCAGTTCAGGTAATAGACCCAAGAAGCAGCCGTGCTCCCTGAGATGAAGATCCCAGGACTGCCCTGCCTGTAGGTTGGTGGCTCTGTGGGCAGTTGAGCCTGGTCAGTTCCCACAGGTGTGGTCACTCTGATCTTAGCTTTTGCTCTGACCTGGTCATACCTTAGCTTCTGGGCTGCCTACCAAAGACATTGTTTACCCTTGTGGTGCTCTCAGACCCAGCAAGGCGGAATGACAGGGCTACCAGTGAGGGGTAACTGATTGCTCACAGGAAGCTGGACTTCCCCTTCTGCCTTGGGGCCTGGTTGTGAAAGAAGGCAGGTGAAAAATGGTAGCAACAAAGAAGGCTACTCATGGTAGACAATGCCTCTTTGTTTCCAGGCAATACTTCGGCTGAGGCCCAGACAGTGGGATCTGGAATCTGAGCAACCTGGTTCTGTTTCCAGCTTCTAGAACCTCCTTGTGACATTGCAACTCCCCTGAGCTTCAAGTGTATCCTTTCTTAAGACTCTGCCCTACAAAGGCCAGGTCAGGATTAGTCTGTTGGAGCCTGGTTTGCTATAATAGACAAAGTACAGGGGAGGGATGTGGCTGACACCTGAAACAGCTTCAGGCAAATATCCCAGAGGATGGGACAGGGAAGAAAACACCAATCTGACCCTGCTACTGATACGATGAATGAAATTGCATGAGTGCATAACTTTCTTGGGCCTCTTTTTACAAACTGAAGGTAACATTAACTGACTTTGGGAAGAATCCTCAGGTAAATTAAATCTGCATTGTAGGGAGTTTTTGTTTGGGGGGCACTGAGTTTATGGTAATGGTGGTGGGATGTTTTATAAAAGGAGAGTGATAATGGTGGCACAACATGGAAAATATAATCAATGTCATTGAACTGTGAATGCGGAAGTTGTGCTGGTGAGTGTTTTGATCTGTAGATTTTCACCATGATAATAATAATAAATCTGTATGGTAGCTCCTTGGAGAAAGAGCTGAAGAAAACCAGATGATGGTATTTACTGTGTTGATAGAACGGTAGTGCTCACAAGACCCATGATTTCAAGAGAGCAGTAGGAGAGGCTCCATCCTCAAGTGATTAGTTCTTCTTCCCACCTCTACTTCCTTCTCGTAAATGGAAAAGTTTCAAACTGGAGGCACTCATGTCAAACCTAAGAACAATGGGGCCAATATGCATTCCCAGGAAGCAAAAGGTCAGGATGTAAACCATTTGTTCATGGGAAGAATGCATCCAGATGTAAACAGATTTTTCCTGGGAAAAATGTGTTCATGACTGCAATCATGAATAGCTTAACCGGCTGGCTGGCGTCACTGACCTGGGTGGTAACTCACTTCCTCCAGGGCAAGTGGCAGACCTTTACATTTCAAAGGACTTCAAGTTGAAGTTGATCTGATCTGTAATCAATTATTAACCCCCTAACTTTCCTTTATTCTCTGTGTGGGTAGACCCCTCCCTTCACCTGAACTGTGGAGTGCTTTATATTTTTACTTAGCGCTGCCCAGCTTGAGCTGTATATTCCTCAATAAAACTTTTTCTTTCACTCCTAACAGTGTGGGATTTTCTTCTTTGACATTTCCTTCCTTCCTGCACCCTCCTCCAGGCTTCTCCAGAGACAGGGAAGATTCTCAGAAATCATTGCCCCTTGGACTGGGGAGGAGCAGAAATTCTCGGATGAAAGCCATAGATTGTTGTTGTTGTGTGTTGTCAGGTCGATTCCAACTCATAGTGACCCTATAAGACAGAGTAGAACTGCCTCACGGGGTTTCCAAGGCAGTACATCTTTATGGAAGCAGACTGGCACATCTTTTCTCCCACAGAGCAGCTGGTGGGTTTGAACCTCTAACTTTTCAGTTAGCAGCTGAGCTTTTAACCACTGTGCCACCAGGGCTCATGTCCCCCCCCTCCCCAGCCATATATTAGGCTTGCATTACCTTTCTGCCCTCTCCTTTCCATTTCCTTTTACCCTACTGCTCTCAGATTTTTATTTGGCATAACTCAAGTTGTTTGGTTTTCCACAAAAAAGGTCAGGCTGTTGACATGGTTCTACCACAGCAGCAATCCAGGCACCTTGCATGTTCTGAGCCTGCAGTGGGTTTGCCTTTGGGGGCAAGTCCTCAGAGAGCTCGTAGAGGGCAACCACCATCCTCTTCACCCAGGCTGACTTGGAAAAACTGCAATCCACCAGTCATACTCAGTTTCTTAGTTGTGCTCTTACTACGGAGGAGCCCTGGTGACGCAGTGGTTAAGTGCTTAGCTGCTAACCGAAAGGTCAACAGTTCAAACCCACCAGCCACTCTGCTGGAGAAAGATGTGGCAGTCTGCTTCTGTAAAGGTTTACAACCTTGGAAACCCTATAGGGCAGTTCTACTCTGTCCTATATATTCCTATGAGTTGGAGCCAACTGGATGGCAATGGTTTTTGGTTTTGGCCCTTACTATAAGGTTTTTTTTTTTTTTTTTATAAGGTACCATTCCTCCCAAGAGGGAAAAGCTCCTGTTCTAGTCTCAATCTCATGATCATGTGATCAAAGAGTTGATACAATCTACAGGAAATAAATCTACAATGTCTGACATCCCACAAAGAGTCAGACTGCAAAATAAAGCCATCTCTACGACAGCAATTTTTATAGGTAAAATTTTCAGTCAGCCACCAGAGGGTGCCCACAGAGCTCTCTGAAAAATGACCCAAACCTGAAGAATTAGAGGAGTGAGAAAATTTCCAGTACTTGAGACAAAGAGAAAACAGAGCTTTCCCACACCTGAATCAAACAGGTGCACACAGGCCAGCTAAGGAGCTCTAAGGGCTGCAGGGTGGGGGAAAAGCCCAGGTGAGAGTGATAGAAACTACCTGAATTTTAGCAAAACAAGTTGCTTCTTGATTTTAAATTGGCAATTGCAATAGCACTTTGAGGATTGGCCCAGGGCGCATGCATTTTCAATCCCTGGCAAAACTCCTTCCCTAACCTGCTCCCCCTCCATGAGTACAAAGGAAATGCAAATTCATGTAAATATTAGCCTAAGCCTAAGGCTTTTTAGAAGGAAGGTAAGGCTGCTGCTACCTCAGCTGCTGCTTAAGAAAAAAAATCTTATAAGTGAAAGGAGGAGAGATTTTCTGAGACACTGCTCCTGTACCAGGGTGAAGCCTCAGAAAGAGGAAATGGAGAAGCCATGTTTGGGGTTTCTGTGCATGAAGATGGCTTTGTGTGGGGCATGCCTGCAGTGGGAGGTGCGGAGGGACAGTTCCCACCTCTCTGTAGCAGTGCCTGTATCTCCAGGGCCTCTCACAGTGACTGGCATACAGTTGTCCTTAGCTGCTGTCCAGTCAACACCCCAACTCATGGCCACCCCACACACAATGGGATCTGGCTATTGTGATTCAGAGGGCCTTCATTGGCTCATTTTTGGAAATAGATTGCCAGGCCTTTATTCCTAAGTCTGTCTTGGTCTGGAGGCTCCACTGAAACCTGTTCAGCATAGTAGCAACACGCAAGCCTCCACTGACAAATGGATAGTAGCTGCACATGAATTGCATTTGCTGGGAATCAAATTTGGTCTTACACATGGAAGGCTACAGTTCTACCACTAATCCACCACTGCCCCCTAACACACAGTGCCAACCGAAAACCAAACCCATTGCCATCAGGTCAACTCCAACTCTGTAAATGTTTCCTGAATGAGTGAATGAATGAATAGGAAGTATGCTGGAAAGGGTGTGACCCAGCCGGTGCTGGTTGGGAACTTTCATTAGGTGAGGAGAAAACTGGGAAAGGGGTAGGTGGGGTCTGAAGGGTAATTTTCTGGTGAGGAAAGATACTGTATTCCATCTGGGTTGCCTCTGCCTGAGGCCTTTTCTGTGGAGGACCAAGGCTCGAGAACTCTGTGTGCTGACTTTTTCCTAATGATGGTCAAACTGCCCAATGGCCTTTTTCTTTCATATATTTGCTCACTCATTCACAGTTATTGAGCATCTGAGGGGGATCTCGGCCATTATCTTCCATCCTTGTGCAGAAGACCCCGGTCTCCCTTAGCCATTCTTTGGTTAACTAGGATGGTAAATGTTGGGGTAAGTGAGCGTATTACTAATACTGGGCAGGCGCTTTGGCTCTCTGGAAATCCAGCCAGCGTGAATGGGGCTTAGGCACTGGTTGCTGGGCAATTGAGCCATTTGTCTGTTTGAACAAGTGTTGGCAATATCTGTGTGTGAGAGCCTGTGTGACTTAGGCAGGTGTGAATATGGGTTGCATTAATGTCTCGCCCTTGCAAGGAGGTCTACCATTTACACAGCCCTTTGGCAGCACCCAGGGGCCTCTGCTGGTGCATATAAGGCAAAGTTGAGGCGATTAATTTTTAAATTTAGAAACAGTTGTAGTTTGGGACGGAAATTATTTACTTAGGTTTCTGTACTTGCAATTCATCACAGAAGAAATTATGATGCCCATGCTTTGCAGAGTGTAAAGTCATCTCTATAGATAATCCCATTACAATATTCCTCTCTTGGGGTTGCTTTACTGATAATTTGGCTGGCTGGGGCCTTCAGATGAACCAGGGAGGCCGCCTAGTTCATCTGAAGAACTTGGAAGAGAGAGAATGGTTTTAGGGATTGTCTTCTCTCTCTCTCTCTCCCCTTCTGCCCATGACTAAGGCTGACCATCTGAGTACCTCCATAACAATCATCCTTTCCTCACCAGACAGAGAAGTACAGGCCTCTAGGGCTATGACTAAAATATCCTTTCATTTGCAAACAATCTCTCACACTAACAAGGCATGGATGATGCCTGGGTCTTCTCTAAGTGCTTGCCCAGCAAGGGCACCCGCACTTTGTGAGCCCTTTTTATGACATGTCTTCTTCTAGTCCTTTTTTTCTGACCCTTATCAGGTCCTCGGTAGGGCACTGTGTACTCAGGGGATGTTCGACCCAAGCGAAAGGCTACCTGGAAAGGGCTTCAACAAAACCAGGCTAAAAGGAAAAGTTTCTGGAAAGCTAAGCAGACTCCTGAAAGAACCTTCCATCAGTTTCCCCATGAGATTGTTTTGGTCACAATAAGATCTTCTTTGGGGGAAAATCCATCTAAAAGAAAGAAAAGAAAACCCACATGATTAGATGAAAAAGATAGCCCAAACTACATTCACATTAGTGTAGGCGGCACACATACGGTTACTATACATGTTACTATATGGCTCTCTGTCAAAGAGGATCTTAGTGCAGGCCAAAAGATTATGGCATTTGGATATCGATAGAAACAGTATAGACCAGAGAACTATTTACCTTAGATACATTGATCATGGCCAAGGTGATGTTGGACGTGGATCTGTGAATGCCATTTTATCAAATATGTAGAGATCGCCACTTACTATTTCCAAGAATGATCTTGGCGAAAGAAGACAGCTATAAAAGACTGTCAAGAAAGAATACAGCAAACAGTATAAACATTTACCTTTTCTGGTCTACTGAATAGACAGTTCTATGCAGTGCAACTAATTATTTTTTATTTATTCATTTATTAAACAAACGTATCTTGAATGTCTACCATGTCTTAGGCCCTGAGACATTTATTCATTGGAGGAGACTATGACAAACAAGAAAACACAACATGAATTTCTTGCCCTCAAGTGGTTCACAGTCTTTTGAGGGAGGCAGACAACTGACCGGATTGCATTAGAGGGGTCAAGCTTTGCCTGCGTTCTGTGGTCTCTGCTGAGGCAATCCTTGCCCAGAGCCTGTGGAAGGGGTAGCTTACTGTACCACAAGACTCTATTCATCATTTTCCATAACTGGGCAGGGGAAGGGCATCCAATAACTGGCCAGTGTGCAGCCCTTGTGTTACTCTAAGCTGAGCCAAATCAATTTCTCAGCTGAAGATTTCTAACTGGGATGTTGAAAGACAAAGTCAGTTAGATGTGGGGAATGAGTTTAAAGGTTATGTAGACTTGGGGCTGAAGCTTCCTTGGTGAACCAGAGTAAATCAGCCAAGAGAGAAAGAGAGAGAGACAGAGACAGAGAGACAGGGGCTGACTCAGAGCTAGCAGGAAAGTTGGGGTGACTCAAGAGGTAGAGAGTTCCCCCCTTTCAAGCACTGTTTTCCTGCTCTAAAAGCAGGAGGGTTTTATTCCTTATCTTTGCATCCAGTGAGATTGTAGTTCTTTAAAATAAATTCTTCTCCTCCTGAGCTAACTAGAGTGTCTATTACTTATGCTCAAAACTTCCTTGATTTTAATTCAAAACATTATGGAACAATGTATTAGTTTCCTAAGGCTACCATAACAAATTTCCACCAACTTGGTGGTTTTATACAACAGAAATTTATTCTCTCACAGCTGTGGAGGCTAGACGTTAGAAATCAAGCTGTCAGTAGGAGTGGCTCCTTTTGAATGCTCTAAGAGAATTCCTTCCCTGCCTTTCTCCTACTTTCTGGTGTCTGTTGACAATCCTTTGTATTCCTTGGCATATGGAAACATCAGTCCCTTTTTTGTCTCTATCTTCAGATGGCTTTCTCCCCTGAGTATCTCTGTATTTTCCTTTTCTAGCTCTCATAAGGTTTACCCTAATCCAGGATGGGAGTCACTGAGTGGTGCAAATGGTCAACGTACTCGGCTGCTAACCAAAAGGTTGGTGGTTTGAGTACACCCAGAGGTGCCTCAGAAGAAAGGCCTGGCGATCTACATCTGAGAAATCAGCCATTGAAAACCCTACAGAGCCCAGTTCTACTCTAATACACATGGGGTTGCCATAAGCCAGAATTGGCTCAATGCAACTGGTTTTTTAATCCAGGATGATCTCAGGTCCTTAATTACATCTGCAAAGGCCCTTATTCCAAATAAGATCAGATTCTGAGGTTCTGCATGGACATATCTTTTTGGGGGAGCTCACTGCAAATAAGGTATGAATGTGTTCATTGCTGGGTAACTGAAATCGTGGACCACACGTGTATTTAAACAACCAAAAAAGGGGGACACTCTGTGTGAGAGAGAGAGATACTAATTTTGGGGGAAAAGAATTTGAAAAAAAAAAAGTTGAAGTCCTTTTTGTGGAAAAAATTATGATTAGGATTGTTTTTAATTTCATATTGAGTAGTAGAAAGACACTGTACTGGTTTCAGAGCTGGGATCTCTAAAGGTGTTAATCAATGTAGTTAAGGAGTTACAAATAGCTCAGTGTGGTTTGAAGGTAGAACGTGGGAGGGTTGTTTTTACTGGTTGTTGGTGGTGATTTGGTTTTGTTTTGTGTTTTGCAATTACTGAGGTCACTGGCGACCTTAGAAGGAACAGTCACCATTTAATTAAATTAACATCAGTGAGCTGGGGTTGGATTGAATGGAGGTGAAGAAGTTTTTAAGTATGAATCACTTTTGTAAGAAGTGTGATTGTGAAATCTGGGAAAGATTTGGGGGTCTCTGAAATGTGGTTTGAAACTGTATAAGGATTAATAATTTGCTTTTCATATTTGAATACTACAAGTAGCTTTAACTGCTAGCAGAACTTCCTAGGGACAGCGGTTGTTGTGGGAATTACGGTAGTGATAACCAGGCCCAAAACTGCCTCCCAGTGTCTTCATGCCCTGGGTACAACGGCACCGCACCACCATGTTCCCCCCATACTTTGACATACAGAGCCATCTATGGTAGCCTGAGCACGCCATACCAATGCAATGCAAGAACACAAGCTACCCACCTCCCCGCCCCCACCTGGAATGTCCTCCCCTCCACCACCTTGTTTACCTAACAAACTCCTACTCATCTTTCAAGGCGCAGCTGGAATATTCCATTTGTTCTATCCTTTCCGCGTGAATATGCTCATTCTTTAGAGCTCTCATAGCACCCCTCTATGGTACCCATAGCACTTGTCACTGTCCTATGGAATTCCTTAATTTTCTGCCTCTCCCATTAAATTATTGAGACAGGATCTCTGTCTTTCCTTCTTCCAGCATTTGGCCCCTCACACAGTACCTGGCATATAGTATGAGTTCGATAAAAAGTTTGTTGAATAATTGAGTTTGCAGTTAATACATTACCAGTCAAATATTAAGTGTGTGTGAGGGGGACACTATTGGACATCCTGCAAAGCAAACCAGCCAGGAGAGAGAATGAGCAAGGGGAATGGATCAGACTAATTACCTACATTCCTTTCCCACCTACATTACTGCTAGAATCCACATTTTGTGCAGGCGTCCACCCTCTACCACTCAGCTATGTGCCTTTGGGGAAACTCACCCTTCTCCAGCCCAGGGGTGGGTCTGATTGGTCTAAAGGTAATCACATTTCTCTTGCCAGTTATTGATTCAGGAGTGGGTGCCTGACCCAATTCTGACCAATGAGACATGCTGACTTCTGGGAAATTTTCCTTGTTCCTAAGAAAGGGAGCAACAACAACAAAAAGATACTTTCCCTTCTTCCTTAGGGTGTTGTCATGCCTGGAGAGGACACTTGGAAATACTGAAGTCATCTTTCAGGAGCCTGAGAATGGAGCCAATCCAATGCCTGAGGATGGCAGAACAGAAGGATGGTAAGAACCTGGATCTGTAGTGATATCCCTGGGTTACTGAACCTACCTACCTTACACCTGTCCTGCCCCCCTCCTCACTCAAGATTTACAGTTATAGCAAATAATGAATTTGCTTATTGATTAAGTGTATCTTAATCTGGTATTTATGACTTGAAGCCAAAAGCATCTTAACTGAAACAACTTGCCATGTAGTAAATATTCATGAAATATAATTTGATTTTAAAGTGGTGGTCTTAAAAATGAAAGAACATGTTTCCCATGACTTTGTCATGCACTAGGATTTGGAGAAATCAAATATGGGATGCCTATGGTCATCTCCTCATAAGTCCAAGGTTATTTCATTTATTTGACTACACCACTCAGATGGTAAGAGCTAATTTTTTTTTTTTTTTTGACTTAGAATGTTAAGAAGAACCTGGCCATGAAAGTAAATAATGTTTTAGGGCAGAGGTAGGAAAACTCCTTTCCATTGCATCTCTGACCTAAAAGTTATTTGGGGAAATATAGAAATAAATGTTAAAAATCAAAGTACAATTAATTTTAGTTAAGTTCTTAAAAATTAAAACAGGGTACAACTGGCCCATGAATAGAATAATGGAAGTGAGTAGAAAGTCAAGAAATAAACTCAAATACATACAGCATATGGTAAAGGTTTCATTTCAAATCAATGGGGAAAACTGGAATTTTTAATTAATGGTATTTGGACAACTGGGTAAGCAGTTACAACAATAAATAAGTAAATAAAATTGGAGCCATAACTCACACCTTACTACATAAATTCCAGATGGGTCAGGGATTTTAAATATAAAATAAGACCATAGAAATCTGAGAAGAAATTATGGAAGTTCTTTTTAATTATTACTATTTAAGACTGAAGAAAATCATTTCGAACATGACGTGAATTACAGCAGTCATAAAATAAAAGATTGACAAATTCAACCACATTGAAAAAAAAGTCTGCATCCAACAGCTACCATAAACAAAGTCAAAAGTCAGTGGACAAAAAAAATATGTGCTACTCATTCCTATACAATCCTTAAGAAAAAGACCAATAACCCAACAGAAAAATAGGCAAAGGCTGTTTTATCAGGGTGATGTGGATTGGTAATTTGGTAATACCTTTTAAAAATTACAATTGAACGTACTCTTTGATTCAGCAATTCTGTTTACAGGAATTTAAATGACAGACACCCTCCAATATGTGTGAAATCACAAATGAACAAGGTTAATCACTGCACCGTTGTCTGTACTACGAAAAAATTGGAAACCATGGAAATGATCATCAATGGGAGAGTTGTTAGATAAATGATGTTACATTAGGATAATGGATGCCTGTTTGTCGTAAAAAAGACCGAGGAGCTCTTTGTGTACTAATGTGAAATGATTTCTAAAATGTATGAAGTGAAAAAAGCAAGGTGCAGAACAGAATAGTACGTTGCCATTTGTGTAAATAAAAGGTGGTAAGGGATGCTTTATTCAAATTCGCTTGCATATTTCTGCAAGGAGAAGTAGGAAGGTGTCCTGTTGATGCCTCTAGAGGGGAGAACTGGGTGGCTGGAGCAGGCAGGCAGAAGGAAGACTTCAGTGTATATAATTGTATACCTTTTGAGTTCTAAATTATGTGAATGTATTACCTAGCCCAATTCCAAGATAAATACATTTCATTTTGAAAGATATTTTGAAAGAGAGAAATAGAAAATGCCCAACATTTAAAAAATGAAAACTAAAAGTGAAGGAAGAACAGCAAATGTGATTCAATAAATGCGTCACATCCATACCCAGCGCCCCCAGCCCTTCTGCTAATCTCTGGTAGACTAGGGTTGGATTTGTCAGCCTTTACTCCCATCCTCATTATTTCCCACTCCTTCTGCCCCAAGATCAAACCCTTCCGCTAGGGATTCGTCCCTATGCCTCTGTTTTCTTGACACCCTGCAATGATGACCCAGGTAGAACACTAAGCCGAGGGCATTCTACAGGTCTGTCCTGGACACAACTGATGGATGTGATGGTTTGTCTGAAGGGTAGAAGAGTAGTTGAGCCACTTAATTTTAGAAAATTAAGGCGGAAGAAAATGAAGCAGGTCAAGGTAGGAGGTCTTTACCAGCAGAATATTGCAATGGGACAGGTGAAAGGAAATGGTAATAAATCAAAGGAAGCAAGAGAACCACCTACTTCCCATACTTTGGCTGAACTTTTCTCTTCCCAGAGCTCTACAGTTGATGGCTTATTAACATCAGAACGGATTTGATAACTTGTTATATTCAGCCCTGACTATTGAAATGAAAAGGATAGAAAATAAAAAGTATGGAAAATGAAAATCAATTGCATTCTTTAATTTTACTCATCCCATTCCTGGAGCATATTGAATACTAGTTTGGGTTCTTTCATTGTTCAGGCTATTAATAACAAAGGCCCAAAGTATTTCACATTCCTAAAGAGTCTTTCATCTCAAAGGAGCCAATGTAATTCACTAATTCAGTTACCTGAGCTACATTTGCTAATTATTTGAGGATCACTTCACCCAGGGATGAATTTCGACAAGTCGTGTGACACAGCCAGCAGTCACTTCATTCTCCAGTCAGTGTGGAAGAAAAATGAATAGCTAATGGAGATGTCCTCCTAAAGGATTTGCCCGGTGAAAACTTCAGGGAGACAGATGCTGAAAGAATGTAATTAACTGCCCAAAATTAATACCTCCAACCTTATTCAAGTTTTTCTGACCTCTTTTCTAGTGTCAGAGGGGAGAGGCATCTTGTCTCAGAAAGGGGCTTCCTAGCCACCAAGAGAACTGGGGACAGCAGTCATTCTAATGCTATTACCTTTTATACCTAAGTGTTGCTTGTGTGTATGCGTGTGATTATAAACACTTTTGTATTTTTTAACTAGTATCCATGAGTTCATTGCTATAATGTAGAAATGCAACTGATTTTTGTATGTTGGTCTCGTATCCTGCAAGCTTTCTGAACTCACTTATTAGTTCTGAAACCTGTTGGAGTAGTAGTTCTAGGACGTGTTTTTCGTGTAGATTCCTTGGGATTTTCTTTTTAGACCATCATGCCATCTTCAAATACGGATAGTTTCCCCCACCCCCTTCGTTTCTGATCTCTGTACTTTTTGTTTCCTTTTCCTGCCTTATTGCACTGGCTAGATCACTACTGAATAGCGGTGGTGAGTGCAAACATCCTTACCTTCTTCTCCATCTTAGGGGAAAAGCATTCTGTGTTTTACCATTAAGTATAATGTTAGCTGTAGGATTTTCGTTGATTTTTTAATCAAGTTGAGAAAGTTCCCCCCTTTTCCCTAGTTTTCTGAAAGTTTTTTTTTTTTTAATCATGAATGGGTGTTGAATTTTGTCAAATGCTTTTTCTGCATCATTTGATATGATCATGTGATTTTTTTCCCTCTAGCTCATTGATATGGTAAAACATTAATTGATTTTCTAACATTGAGCCTGCCCTTTTTCCCATGAGCAGCATCCATTCCAATGCTATCTCATTTTAAAGTTTATGTACAAAGAATAGTGTTTCGGTTATTTGATCCTTTTTTTTGGTGGGGAGGAGGATGAGAGGGTAAGAAGCTGGAGCTCTTACAGCCAAGGACACGGGTTCAATCCACCTTACTGAATCCAGTGAGACTCACGGGACTTCTTTCCCTCCTCCATCTTCTTTCTAGAGGTCAGGAAATTGCTATGCAAAACCCATGACCCTGGTCATCAGACAGTGGAACACAGAGTCTGGATATTGCAAATGCTCATGTTTGTGGGAGCAGGCTTGTCAGTCACCACTGCTTACGAAAGAACATTTTCCACCTCCCTTCTCCATCCCAGATATACATGAATGCATTTTATTGGCAGAAGCTAATTCACATCCAGAACCTTAACAGGAAGGGAGTCAGGGAGATATGGTTTTAAACCTTCCATTCCCTCTGAGCCAGAAAATAGCATGTAAACAGGTGGAAATAGATGCTGGGGGCTGAGAGATAGTATCTGGCACTCCTAACCACCTGGGTGAATCTAACAGGAGACTTTCTCTTCCCTTCCATCTTTTCCACAATTCCTTTCTAAATTTTTTCTCTTAATTTTTAACAGCTTTCCTTTTTTTTTTTATTCCTATCATCATCATTCAAAAACCTACTTGGGGATATATTTGGCAGAGGTGGTGTTTGGGTGGGTGAGTACAGTGGAAAAATAAAGAGGTTAAGGTGTATTGCAAATAAAATATATCCTATTTTAACGAACTGTGTTTGTGTAGAGATGTTTGAGAACATGAGAAAAGAAGGCAGTGCCTGTTTACCCCTAGAAGAATCTGAATTTTGGCAGCTGGGCATGGTCAGGATGAGCACATAGCTAGGTTGGAGATAGTATGTGGAGTAAACAGGGGTTAAAGATACGGGGTTATAAATGATCTGGGATTCTGTGATGGGACATGATCCAGCCAGACAGAGTGATAGGAACAGACAGGTAGAGATCATGCTCAGGCAGACAGAGCCAAGGAAATGGGCAAGACAAGGTGCAGCAGGTTTAGCAAGTCAAAGTTGAGATCGAGTTGGTGGGGAAAGAAGAAATTTGGAGACAGAGCCTGGGATTGCTCCAGGGGCTCTGATTGTGTGGGCACAAGCCCTTTGCCCTCAGCTGAATCTTATCTGAGGCGGCACAGCCCACAGGGAAGCCTTCTGTAATTAAAGAGCCCAGGTGATATTACTTTCTTTGGGTCTAAAGCTAGTCCTGTGGGTGGGTAGTTGAGGTGAAGGGTTCAATCAGGCAAAGGATGATTTCCAAGGTTTCTTTGTGGCCAAGCTCTTTTCTCAGGGCCTGGATAAAAGTATCTGCTAAGAAATAGCTTGACTAGAAGTCAAAGTTGTGTGAAAGACATTTTTCCTTTTTTTTAAATCTCAGATGATAATTTTTCCCATATTGAAAGCTACTGAGCTACTACTAAACTCTTGGTTAAGAGCACCAAGTCTGAAGAATCAGAGAGGCCAAGCCTATGGCAGGCCATAAGAACCACTAGGTGACAGGACACTTTCCTGATGGACTCGGCACCTCTTATTCCTCTGATTCTCTATCTCGTGCCTCAGAGAGTTCTCAGCCTCATTAGTTGTTCTTTAGGGGTTTAGATCATGGTGTGAAGGAAGTAGGGAATGATAGGTTTTGTTTCTGCGTGGATCAGGGTATTTTTTTTGCTGCATGGTGGCCCCTTATGCTGGCCACCAAGTGTGGATATTGATCCCAGGAAGGACTCAACAGGCATTACCAGATCCATTGGCAACACTGGAAAAATAAAATCTCAGGAACAAAGGTATACTTCAAGTATCCTTCTCAAATATGAAGGACAAAATGTTTTTCTATGCTAGTGGTTTCCCAAGTATTTTATCATTTAAAGTCTTCCCCCCTGCTGCCCCGTGTAATCCATGGAAACACAATATAAAAATCAAATAGAAGAGGAGCTGTTGGGATGAACTTTCGGGAGGGACAGAAACCCATTTATTCACCCCCACCCCACTCCTTTGAACTACTGCCAAGAACTGTCTAGGGCTTCAGTGAACAGAATTTTAAAACAACTATATTATGTGTTCTTTAATGCTAGTTAATATTTTTACCCAATTTTAAAGAGGAAGAAACTAAGGCACAAAGGGGCTAAAGAGCTTACTTGGCCAGGACCATAACACGAGTTTGTATCAGTTAGGAACTGTGCTAGGCTGATCTGAAAATTGGTTTAATGAGACAGAGTTTTTATTTGCCTCTCATCTAATAAGTGGGCAGCACAGGGCAGATGTTGTGGTGCCATGAGGTCTTCAGGGGCCCAGGCTTTTTGTGGCTCACCATCCCATGATCCCTTGGACAGATCCTCATTCTCATGGTTATAGTATGGTTTCTGGACCTCCAGCCATCTGACCAGACCCCCAAGAATATAGAAAGAGGAAGGACAGAAGGGGCCTGACAGCTGAGTCTGGAAGCCCCAATGACTTCTGTTTATATTTCATGCAAGTAAAAAAAAAAAAAAAAAATTAAGCTGGGATTATTGTCACTTCCAACAATATAGGGGTTCTGCCAGTGAGGATGGGGAGAGTTGATATTTGACGGGTAATAGTCTGTTAGAAATATGATGTCCATACCCTCTAAGTGAGCATGGTTTGTTCCAATTCCAAATATTCTGCTTGTTCTCCTTATGAACCCACAAAGTCAATATTTCAGCACCTAAATGTATGTATTTCCTCAATCGTTTTTTCTATTCAGCGAAGACTCAAAAATACCTTGTCAGGCCATGTGTCCTGAATTTTGTTTTGGAAAACAAGATGTTCATATAATCACCTAATTTGCTCAAATTGCTTGACAAATATAATGCCTTGTCAAAATATTGTACATCTTTGAATTCTCCTCAGGTCATAATTCTGCTATATGAAGACAGGTGGTCCGTGGGAAGGTACAAGTGGTGCTTGTGACCAAGAGAGGGAGTCAGATTATCCTCCAGGCACACTAATCCCCACCCTTTGGCCCTTTACCACTCGAGGGTCTTTCCTTGTTATGCACTTAGGCATTTCCATCCCCCAAATGCTTTCCTGTTTGCCCCACATGGGTGACAGGGGGCACCACCATTGATACACGGTGAGCTGCCACTGTCCATGGTATGGGACAGAGGACAAATACTGGACATAGATTAAAAAGAACTGGATACAGCTCTACCCCTTACCAGCTATGTGACCCTTAGACAAGCCACTTGATTTCTCCGGGTCTCAGTTTCCCGTTGAATAAAAAAAAAGCTCATCAGACTAGAAGAGTTCTATGGAAACTTCCAAGTCAATTCTTTGCACGTTATGTTTCCTGTTCCCAACCCCCTTCCTTCATCCTCTCTTGGATTGGAATGTGAGGAACAAATGCTGCCACTCACTGGGCAAGGACACTTGGAAGTCGTCAGCCCACCTTCTCTCTCCAGGAAGTACTGCAATCAAAACCAGACTGTTTTCTTTAAGATTCACTGAAGATTTGTTTTCCAGACTCTAAAAGGTTCTCCTAATGTAGGTCTTTAACCAAAATGCCTCTAGTTGTAACTTAAGTGTGTTTGCTCTTGTCCTATTGACTATATGATGCTTGTCTGGTTGTTCACAGGAAGACTTCAGACAAAATAAAAATTGCAGCAGGAAGAAATGGGATCCAGATTGCTTATTGCTTATTGTCTATTCATGAATTCACTTATTAACTTATTAACTCAACCAGTCAAAAAAAACTGGGTGGCTGCTATGTGCAAGAAACGGCACGGAAAACATGAGCTCCCATATAAGTACCATTATGTACCAGGACTGTCCCATGTGCATAATGTTTTTCACAACCACCACAGGATATAGGTATTTATGGAATTCTATTGCTTCTGTCCGTCCCCTCTTTTGACTGGGGAAGGTACCCAAGGTCCTTTAATATTTACTGAACACCTATTGTGTGCTGGTGGAGCCCTGTTGGCACAGTGGTTAAGCACTCGGCTGCAATCTGAAAGGTTGGTGGTTCAAACCCTGCAGGTGCTCTGTGGGAAAAAGATGTGGCAGACCGCGTCCATGGGGCAGTTCTGCTCTGTTCTATAGGGTTGCTATGAGTTGGAGTTGATGGCACTGGGCTTGGGTTTTTGTTGTTGTTTGTTATATGCTAGGCACTGCGGATATAACTGAATAAGCAGACAGGGTTTATATCATAGGGCTGTTAATGTGTTTTTACAGTGCCCTACTATAGGGTCACTATGAGTCCGAATAGACTCAATGGAAACGGGTTTTTCTTTTTTTGGTTTTTACCACTCCCTTCGACGCACGCTTGACCAATCTTGAAAATTCATGTGTCTTTTGACAGTGATTGGTCCAGGGGTTGGGAACATGACCCAAGCAGGGCCAGTCTGAGTCCTTATATATCATATGATCCAATTCTGGTTGCTGGAAAAGAAAGGGCTTCTCTTTATTCATTTGCATCCTAGATCCAAATTTGTATAGTGCCTGTCCCACCGTTATACTTCCTAGTTTCACAAGCAATAAATCCTTTTTTGCTTAAGCTATTAGTTTTAATCGTACGAAATTACTTTTTTTTTTTTTAACAGGTAGAATATCAGCAATTTCATACAGTTTAACCTAATTGTTTGGGTTTCTGCTGATTGAAATTGAAACAGCCTAAGAGTTTATTTGCCCAAGGTCATCTATCGATTAAGTGCAAGGAGAACTAAAACCCTTGTTTGATTTCAAAACCCATGTTCTTGATTATTCTGGCACCATTTCCATAAAGTCATACAAGGACTGGCAGTAGAAGCAGTGCTACTCAAAAGGTGGTCTGTAGGCAGTTGCCAGTCAGCAAACTATCTGCCCTGATCTGTGAGGAAATAAGTATTGTGCCAGAATGCAAATCAACTATGTCACTAAGCACACTGTGCAGTTGAGATGACCTTTTTATACTAAGACTTTCTCAATGAAAGAAGCAGTGCATTGATTTATATTCTGTCACAAGATTCTTATATTTTCCTGGGCTAGTATGAAAGAGTTTTGTGAACTGGCACTTGGAAGAACACTGATGTAGAATACATTTAGGTTTTTTGCCCAATTGACTCCATTTTCTGGGGACTGATTTCCGAAGAAGTTGTGTCAATATCATGTGACCCTGACCCCCACTTCTGCTAATCATAACTGATTTGTTCAGGTAATTTGTTCAGCCAACTTATACCAACCAGATTTTCTTGTCTCGGAATATGGAGTTTTGAAAGGAGAGAGACAAAGGAACCAGGAGATGTTAGTAGCCTAGCTACAGAAACAGCAGAACAAGACCAGAAACTCCCTTTTCCATGTCTCAGGAACTGCTCTGGTTCTAGCACTTCTAAGGTGTGGCTTTTCAACTCTTATGTTTTATGGGAGTACTAATATCCTTTCAAATGAATTCTCTTTTGGCTTAAGCTAGCCAGAGTTTGTTTTTAAAGAGCCTTGATTAATATTATTGAAAAATGTGGGGAAGACCACAAGTTCATAACTCAGGATTCTTTTTATAATATTAACTATTTGCTAGCCTGTATGAGCATGTCTCCCACAACTCTAGGTCCCAGAAATATCTGGAAACATTGGTACTTGAACTTGTGGCCTGAATGAAATGGAGACAGAGACATACATAATCAATTACCCCCCGGTTACTAAAGACTCTGATAAAGATTGAGCAACTTAGTTAAAACAAAAAGTCAACCTTTTCTTACCTGTAAATAAGTAGAACCCAAATGAATGAATTTGGGTTAGGAATATTAGCTACTTTGGGGCCAAGGCACTGATATCTGCGTATCTCATTAGCTTTAAAAGAAACATCTCAACCAGCTAAAAGCAAACAATAGGTTCTTTCGTTCAGACTTGTTTTTGGGTGAAAAAAAACATGATAGAGATACAATCTGAATCTTCTCATGAGTCAGTTATATCTTTTTAGAAGCAATATATGATTAAAAAAAAAAATTGGCTCTCCCCTGAGATCATTTCATTATTAGAAATTCCAAGTCCAGATAGAGTCAATCCATCCCAACCTGGCGAAGGAAGTGGTTAAAATGGAGGGTTGAAGATGCATCCTTACCATCTGGAAGGTGCTGCATGGCGTGGTAGCAGAAGGAGAAAGGAAAAAAACTCAATGCTTCCTGCTACTCTTACTTACAGGGAGAAAAAACGATGCCAGAAGGTGTTTCGGGCGGGGGGGGGGGGGCGAGGGGCTTTCTTATAGGCTCGAACACCTTGATGATTTATTTCTGAATCCACGATAATCATCTCCCTCACATTTTCCCAGAACTTTTGTGATCTTGGTTCTGAATAAATTAATCTATTTTTAAAGGCTATCCAAATGCTATTAAGATAATTCTTGCAATCCTTTGCTCTTTCTATTTAAAAATAAAAGAGCTGATAGTAATAGATATCACTGCCAGCGTAGCCAAGAGGATCACCTACAAATGCTCTCTGGATAGAACAAATTTGAACCTGAAATTCAAATATCTATGCTTACAATTCTTCACATTTAAAACCTCCTCTTCTTAAATAGTCTCTTTTTAAAAATCTAGTGATTTGGGTGCAGAGTTCTTTTTTCTTAATTGTATTGGTGGACATACATTAGGCATAATCTATGTGACTCTCAACATAATATCATCTATCCAGTATTTTTTATTGTACTAAATTCCAGGGCTAATCTCAGTTTAAACTCTTTATTTTAGAAAATCCGTAACAGCAGCTAATTAGCACATCTCATTTTGGATGTATTTGCCAACCAATTTCAGAGACTCATTTGCCTGTTAAGAGACTTTATTGAACACCAGCACCACACACTCTCCTTTTTTTCTAGTAAACAGCTCATGCTTATTATCTTATTACAGGAATGCCACTGGTTAAATCAGGCTCTGAATATAAATAGCCATATTACTGCCATCAGGCATCAATGTTTATTTAGTGGCTGTGAGTCATGCATACCTCTTTGATCGGGTTTGGAATGAGCCATTGCAGTTTTTGTTCAAAAAGGTTATTTGCAATGGCTACAGAAGTATCAGTTAGATTAAACATGAAATTAATCAGCGTGGAATTTTATCAGCCATTTCTGTCATCAAACACCAGGTGTCAAGAGCATGTGCAAATGAGGGCTGAACATAATAAAGCTGGTGGACAGCTTAGAAGGGAGGTCAGAAAACATCCCAAGAGGTCTACCATGCTCACTGAGGAAAGAGGGAGGAAGAAGGAAGGGAAGGAGGGAGGGCGGAAGGAAGAAAGGAGCAAAGGAAGGAAGGAAGAAAATATTGAAGACCTACTGAATCACCTGGAACTACTTAGTGGTTTTACATAGAATTATCTCCTAGTGCAGTATGTGGAATGGGAGTCTGGTAACCTGAGTTAGTTCCAGGCCTAACACTGATCTCCTGCCCAGTGACCTTTGGAAAACTACTTAATGCACACCTGCATTACCAAGAATGCATACATAACATATGGTAAACATGCACAAGGGGGTGGGGTCGAGGGGAGTGCATTTTCTACCTCAATATTTCTTTAGACTAATAATATCAGAGAGAGATTGACCCTAAGACAGATGTCATACGTTTTTAGTTGATGAAACAATGATGAAGGAGACGCAGCTCTTTAAATGGCGGGCTCACTTAAACTGGGTCCATCCATCCATTCAACGTTTAGTGGATACTCAGGCTTGTCAGGCACAATGCTGAGACAGGTCAGTGAATGATTATAACATACGGTGTTTAGTGCTGTGATTACTGCCACTGTTAATTCCTGGTGACCCCAGCCTCAACCGGCTTTTGTCACTGCTCAGTAATTCTGCTACGTTCCCCTGGACAATTCCCCTGCATTGTCTGAAATGCCCATTTCTAGCCTTTTCCACTGTCTTCAAACTTCTGACACCTCGGCTTCCAGTCCCTCTTGCTCTCAGCAGATTATCTAACCTCCCCTACAGTAAAAATAAGTTTACCTACATTCACACTTATCCTTTCCTCTTCCCTTATTCTAATTATAGTGAATTGACAGGCAGTTCTTCTACCTGTAATTTGGATCCTGTTTCTTTTCAGGGTTCTTTATCTGTCCCAGATCTTCAACTCTTCCCCACTAGCCTCTTCCCATCAGCAAATAAAAAATGCTTAGTATTTCAAAATTTTTTAAAAACTCACCTTCAACAGCATCCCTCTTCAGGTATTTTTCTTCCTTGTCAAAGGCAAGCTTCTTGAAAGAACTATGTACCTAGAATTCTCACTTCCTCAGGTTCCACTCTACCTTGGGCCTGATTCCCTGGGAGACTCTGACACAGAGCTATGTATGCAGGTGGTTTATTGGGGAGCACTCTTAGAAACACCAGGTGTGGGGAAGGGGAGAAGGATTGGCAGAGGGAGAAGAACCAGTGTAGATGCAACCATGACATCATTCAATTCTAGGAAACTCTAGAGCAAGGGTGACTTTTCAGAGATGACGAGAATTGAGGCAAAGGGACAAGCCCTGTATCAACAGTCATTGGACCCACAGGGCAATTGCACAAACTTGGACACGACAGCTTCCTTTGATAAGGGATAATTCCCAGAGAGGGATTCAGCTCTGAGCCACCAGCAGGCAATAGTCCAGACAGCTGAGGGAATGAGTGTTTCCACCCGAAACGGGGGTCTAGTCAGTACACAGCCTACCCAACAGCCTAGCACATACTATACACTCACTACCCAACCTTCTGTAACCTGGCTGTCTCTTCTCTTGAGCTCAAGGCTGTATGTATATTCACCTGCCTGCTGGAGATTTCCATCTGGACACCTCGCAAGAGCCAATTAAATGTATTCAAAATTTAACTTTCATTACCTTTTAGGCGGTTTAAATGAGTAATACAGGTAAAAAAAAACTTTGCAGTGTAGGTACATACAAAGCACAATATAAGTTTCAGCTACCATCATCATCGTAATTATCTTTTCATGGATTTTTCCTCCTATTTCCTTCCCCCCACCTCCTGAGAGTTAAAATAGTTTAAAAATATTTAACTGAAAATTGAGTAAATTTCCTATATCTAGCACTCTTATTCCAAAACAAACCAAACCCATTGCCGTCGAGGTGATTCCGACTCATAGCAACCTATAAGACAGAGTAGAACTGCCCCATAGGGTTTCCAAGGGGCGGCTGGTGGAATCAAACTGCCGACCTTTTGATTAGCACCCATAGCTCTTAACCACTGCACCACCAGGGCTGTGCATTCTTATTAGGAAACAAAATACGGTAGAAATCTAAGCAGTTATCAGCCTAAACATTGGCACTGTCAAGCAGAGTTGTTTTGTGTTTGCGTGATAAGCTTTTGGGCACATAAAAGACAGTTTAAAACTTGAAATTTAAAAATTAATGTTCTGTTTAGAAAAGTAAAAATCTAGTTTTCCTTAAGCTTTCAAGTTCAAATTATAATGCTTATTTTATAACTAAATATAATAAATCCAGGGAGTCATTCAATTATAGTTTGACTGACTAATTTCAATAGACCAAATTCCCATAAACAATCTGTCATGTTTACATCTTAATTTATAAGATTCCCTTGAATATTTTAGACTGTATTTGTACATTAAATATATCTGAATTTTAAAAGCACTTCTGCTTCACCTGCCTACCAAAACCTTCCCACTCTAATAAATCTAATTAAAGTTATGAAAGTGACCCATTTCAAATTATCATACGTGTTCCAGTTTTGTTTGCAAGCTTTGTATAATTCTATTTTTCAACTTAAAATCCAAGTCTAAAACAACTTAGTTACTTATTTTAAATTTGGCTCAAAGGCCAGGTTTATCAAGCTGTCTAAAATCACTTACACTCTCCAAACACTTAAAATATGAAATATACACAGATTATGTCTAAATTTATGAAGAAACTCTCAATAATATGGTTTGGTTTATTTCATCATTTCTACATTTAATTTTAAACACTCCAAAGCTGACAGATAGGTTGTGCCATCTCAAGCAAGTTGCAGTTACTTTTGGCCAGGGGTTTTTGGCCAGGATAGAGTTGTAGACTCTGAATGCCAGGGTGGCTTGTCTATGCAGTGAAGGAGATGCCGAGTGCCTTTGTAACAGCCACAGCGATAACAGGGTACTACTCCTTGTTCATGCCTTCCAACTGGCACTATTACAGCTGACCCTCTGGTTTCAAATTAGATCATTATCTAATTCTTTATTCTGATTTAAGCCTGCAGCTCTGGCTATTTTACCTCTTGATTGGAGTTAATTAATCTATTTACCCCTGATTGATTTGGAATTTTATTTTCCATTTAGTTGTCATGTTTGAATATTGGCCACACTGCTAATACACAATATTGTCAGGCACATTCTTTTCATTTGTGTGAAGGGAAAAGAAAAAATAAAGATATATTGAGCACACTTTAGGAGCTATACACACACAAGTACATATACACACGCAATTGTATATTATCTTTTTCACAGTTTTTTATGATGTAAGCACAATTATGTACATGAGCCAGATGAGGAAATTGAGGCTCAGAAAGTTAAGTAGCTATTAAGTAGCAGAGCCAGGAAAAAAGCCTAGCTCTGACTCTGTAATCCACACCTATTCCCTGTGGGGAAATTTATATAAGCCCCCTGAGATGTCTAGCTCCAAAACAAGCTTGGTTTTACGTACAGAAGACCCTGTTTTTGTAACGAAGTCATGATCAAAGTCGTGGCCATTCACTGGAGTCTGACACCCTCTCCTCCCTTCTGTGAGGTATCTCACGTTAGTGAGTCATCTGGTGACCTCAGAGAGCCATCTAAGGACTTGAGGGCAGGAGAGCACAAGCCTTTACCTCAGACCCTCTGCAGGCTGATGCCCTCAGGTGCCAGGGTTTTCCCCTGACCCAGTCAGCTCCGTACAAGCTCCACACAAAAGCCAAGAACAATACCCAGCAGCTTCTACCATTGGCTAGGAGAATGCCAGGTGATTTATTTATTTATTTTTAACTTTTTATTTTGAAATAATTTTAGACTTATAGAAAAGTTATAATAGTACAAAACTCTTCCATATACCGTTCACCCAGATCCACCAATTGTTAGTATTTTATCACATTTGCTTTATCATTCTCTGAACTACTTGCAATTGGGTTGCACACGTGATGCCCATTTACCCCTAAATAGTTCAGTGTGAATTTCCTAGAACAAGGATATTTACTTACACAACCACAGTACAGTTATCAAATCAGGACATATTAATATTGATGTTGTTGTTGTTAGGTGCTATCAAATCGATTCTGACTCATAGTGGCCCTATGGACAACAAAACGAAACACCGCTTGGTCCTGTACCATCTGCACAATTGTTATGCTTGAGCCCATTGTTGCAGCCATTGTGTCAATCCATCTCATTGAGAGTCTTCCTCTTTTTCACTGACCCTCTGCTTTATTACACATAATGTCCTTCTCCAGGGACTGGTCCTTCCTGATAACATGTCCAAAGTATGTGAGATAAAGTTTTACCGTCCTTGCTTCTAATGAGCATTCTGGCTGTACTTCTTCCAAGACAGATTTGTTCATTCTTCTCTGGCAGTCCATGATATATTCAATATTCTTTGCATCAATTCTTCTTTGGTCTTCCTTATTCATTGTCCAGTTTTTACATGCATATGAAGCAATAGAAAATACCATGCCTTGTGTCAGGTGCACCTTAGTCCTCGAAGTGACATCTTTGTTTGTTTTTTTTTTTTTTAACACTTTAAGGAGGTTTTTTCCAGCAGAATTGCCCAATACAATTTGATTTTTCGACTGCTCCTTCCACGGGTGTTGACTGCGGATCCAAGTAAAAGGAAGCCTTGACAACTTCAATATTTTCTCCGTTTATCATGATGTTGCTTATTGGTCCAGTTTAACGTTGATATAATACTATTATCTAACCTACAGACCCTATTCAGATTTCACCGTTTGCTCCACTTGTGTCCTTAAAAAAAATGAATGAATGAATTATAGCAATTTTGCCTTTCTGGCTCAAGATCCAATATACAACTACACATTACATTTATTTTTATGATTTTTTGTTTGCCTTAATCTGAATTGACTCCTCAGCTCTACCTTTCATGTCATTGACGGTTTTTGAAGTGTGCAGACCATTTTTTTTTCTGGAATAGCCCTCAGCTTGGGTTATTTGATGTTCCTCATAATTAGATTCAGGTTATGGCTTTTTGCAGGAATTCTATGTAAGTGATAATTGAGTCCTCAGAAGGCACTTGATGTCAGTTTGACCTATTATTGAAGGTGCTAACTTGATCACTTGAATGAGATGGTATCTGCCAGATTTCTCCACTATAAAGTTACTACTTTTCCCTTTGTAATTAATTAATGCTTTGTGGTTAGATATTTTGAGACTATGTAAATAAGCTGTTCCATATCAAATTTTACCTGCTGATTTTATTATTCATTAATGATTCTTACCTGAGTCAGTTATTACTATGATAGTTGTGAAATGTTGATTTCCTATCTCCATTATTTTTTCTACATTTATTAGTTCACATTTGGTTGTAAGGAAGCACTTACTTGTATCATTAATTAAATCATTATCCATATGGACTCACGGATTTTCATTTTTGTTTAATGGAGTATAATCCATTACTATTTTTACTAATTTTGATGCTCAAATTGTCCCAGATTTGACCAGTAGAAGCACGTTCAAGCTGGTTTTTGCAATCTTTTGACGTGTCTCCATCATTTTTTGAGCACTTTCTTACTTTGTGACACAGCAAAATAGGCCTGACTTATTTTGTACTTTTTCTACCCAAGCCTGGAATCAGTCATTTCTCCAGGGAGCCCTTGATTCCTTTCAGGGGTGAATGGTATTTAGAAACCAAGATTTGGGTGTTAGGCATGTTTAATCGCTATTGGAATGTTAAAGCTTCTAGGCCCTTTCAACAGACAGAAGTAAGAAACATGCACACACAAATACATATAACACACACATCTATTTCTATATCTATATATATTAGGAGCCCTGAAGGTTGGTGTTTCTAACCCACCAACCACTTGCGGGAGAAAGATATGGCAGTCTGACTCTGTCCTGTAGGGTTCCTATGAGTTGGAATCAACTCAATGGCAATGGGTTTTTTTTTTTTTTTTTGGTATGTATATTACAAACAATAAATTCACACTCAGTCCAATAACACAGGATTCTTCCTAGCTTACCCCTATTCCATATTTATTTTCAACCTTTTCAATAGTGAGAAACTTGGTTTCCTACATTTTCAAAATATTTTACTAATTTGCTCAATCCTTCAACACACAGAAAATAACTTCAGAATTGTACATCCATACCATTATGAAAAATGTACTTACTAGAGTTCAATATTTATTTACAGTTCTTTTGTCTTAGATCAAAGCTATATAGTCAGTCAAAGTATTATGTTCAGAAGTTATTTGGGTTTTTTTTTTCCTTCAGTGTAAACCAACAAAAACCAAACCCGTTGCCCTGAAGTCAATTCCAACTCATAGGGACCTATAGCGACCTTATACGACAGAGCAGAACTGCCCCATAGAGTTTCCAAGGAGTGCCTGGTGAATTTGAACTGCTGACCTTTTGGTTAGCAGTGGTAGCTCTTAACCACTACGCCACCAGGGTTTCATTCTTCAGTGTAGTTATGTTATTCACTTGAAATATAGTAAGTCTCACTTGTTTCTGTTTATATTCTATTTTAGTTTTCTCATCCACCTTCATCCTTGTTGTTTATTTTTTGAGTAAATAAAACAATGATATGCTTTCCAAATGAAAATGATACAAAAAATGTATATTCCTGCAACTCTAACTCTGTTCTCTAAACTTTATACCCTGTTTTCACCTAGTCCCTGCGAATAATCAACCTCATAGTTCCTGGTTTATCCTTTCTGTGTTTCTTTTTGCAAAAATAAGCAGATAAGTATGTTTTTTATTTTCTAACACAAGAGGTAGCATGTCATCTATGCTCTTTGCACTTTATTTTTTTACTTAACTGTATACTCTGTAAATCACTTCCTCATTTCACAGAAATGTTCCTCGTTCTTTCCTACAGCTGCAAGTACTCCATTAAGTAGATGTGTCCTATTTTATTCAACCACTCTCCTATGTGTGAGGGTTAGGTTGCTGCCAAAACTTTGCAGTTACAAATATTACTGCTATAAATAATTTTGCCAATATGTACTTTCATAATGGTAGAGGCACAGCTTTGGGATAAATTCATACAAGTGGGATTGTCAGGTCAGAAGTAAATGTATATATAGTTTAGTTCAATATTGCCAAATTCCCATCTGTAAAAGTTGTACCATCTTGCCTTCCCACCAAGGAATATGTGAGAGTGACTATTTCCCCAAAGCGTAGCTAGCAGAATGTTTTGTCAAGCTTTTTAAGTTTTGAGAACTTGATCAGAAAAAAAGATATTTTAGTATTATTTTAATTTGCATTTTTCACCTTATTTTGAAATTGAACATATTTCTACATGTTTATGAACTGTTTTTTATCTTTTCTGCAAATTATCTGTTTATATCTTTTGCTATCAGATTTTTAATAATATATTCCTCAGTTTTTTAGAGTTCTATGTATACTAGGGAGCCAAGATGGCATGGTGCTTAAAGAGCTCAGTTGCTAAGCAAAAGTTTGGCCGTTGAAATCCACCAGTCGCTCCTTGGAAACCTCATGGGGCAGTTCTACTCTGTCCTATGTGGTGGCTATGGGTTGGAATCAACGGGTTTGGTTTGGTATATATACTAGAGGTATTAGGTTAATATTCCTAATATATAAACATTTCTCTATCTCTAAAAAAAAAAAAAAAACTCTTTCTCTTTTACTTTTCTGACACATTTTTATAGTTACATTGTTTTAGAAACTCTTAATGACAAGTTTCCTTGCCTGGATAATTATTGGTGAAAAGATCCTAGAAAGATAGAAAACTATATTCACCTTTGATCCTGAGGTCTCTGTTAAGGTATACATCGCTCCCCTAGCAGACAGTTAAGGAACGCTACCCTGGTGGCCCAGTGGTTAAAGTGCTCAGCTGCTAACCAGAAGGTTGGCAGTTCGAACCCAGCAGCCACCCCTGCTATGCGGCGGAAAGATGTGGCAGTCTGCTTCCATAAAGATTTACAGCCTTGGAAACCCTATGGGGCAGTTCTACTTTGTCCTGTTGGGTCTCTATGAGTTGGAATTTACTCTATGGCAGTAGGTTTTTTGGGCCCATTGGAAAGGAAGGAATAATTTGAAATGCATATTACTGGGCCAGGACACCAACTACGGCTCCGGCCAGGAGGCCCTTAGAGGCCAGGTAAGGATCTGGAGAGGAGCCTGTGTGTCCTGCGACAGTTTGCCTCCTCTGCCTAAATCCTCAAGTAGAGTCACAAGGCTCGTTTTAGTGAAGGACTGTAAGTGAGGCCTTGAAATTCTAGGTTAATGTGAGATTCATGCACATGCATTAGATGAGAGGTGGCTAAGTCATGTCGTTGTTAGTTGCAGTCGACCCAGGTCTGTGTCTACCCCATGCACAACAGAACAAAACATCGCCTGTTTACACTGCATTGCCGTCTACACTATCGTTGGTATGTTCAAGTCCATTTTTGCAACCACTGTGTATGTATTTTGAGTGCCTTCCAATTTAGGGGGTTTATCTCGCATCACTCTATTGGACAATATTCTGTTGTGATCCATAGAGTTTTCATAGACTAAGTTTCAGAATAGATCATCAGGCCTTTCTTCATAGTCTGTCTCAGTCTGGAAACTGCTGAAACCTGTTCACCATGTGTGATCCTGCTGGTGTTTGAAGTACCATTGACATAGCTTCTAGCATTATAGCTACACGCAAGCCACCGCCGTTTGACAAAATGACGGCTGGTGGTGGCTAAATCACAGAATTAAAGAATTTGAGGCCAACAGAAGAGCTTATAGATGGCCTGGACTCGCAATCTGACCTCCTCATTTCCCAGGCAGAAAGCAGAGACCTCGAGATGTAAGCAACTTGTCCAAAGTTACAAGCTTAGTCATAATCAGAGCTATGTGATGTGATATAAAACTAATAAATCTTCTCAAAAGTAATTCATGTTGAAACATTTACATTTATATGAGTTTTATATCTTAAAGTTGGCTATATACTTAATTCTAGCAACCTAGATGCTCAGAGATCTTCTGAATTCTCCCATCAAAGGGGAGCTGAAAACTTGCTTTGGCTGACCTGTATGTTTACTCACTTTTATTTTAATAGTACTGACGTAATTTTTGTGATTTTTTTTTTTATTCCGTTTAAACTTTAGTCAGGCAAGTACTCTTCTGTCAGTACAGGCATTTTTTTGTTTGTTTTTTTTTTTAAACAGATTTCAATATAAATGATTAGGCTTGGTTTTCTTCAGTTTTAAGGACATAGCCCTAATTAACTTAATTGAATGACTGCATTTCCTAAGTCTCCTCAATAACCCATTTCTACCTAGATGAATCCAATCTATCACGGCAGTCAGTGTTTCCCAAACCGATAATCACCTAGGACGCTTGTTAGATATACATATTCAAAGCCACCCCAGACTTCTTCAATCAGAATCTCTACATGACTGGTGATCCACAATTCTAACAATTCAACAAGTATGAAAATTTTGGAAAATGATGATTCTGTATTGGTTTTGAGAGTTTAACTCTCAGCTGGCAGCTTTACCTCCAAATCCTCTTACACTTGGATTATCCCCAGGCTTTCAAGGCAATGCCAAGAAAACTTTTTGGTCTGTGGCAAAATCATTGAAATAAATGTAGAGCTTCCTAACACAGTCAGTTCATCAATACACCGGCAGCTACTTTGAAAGGGAGAGAGTTCCTCAGGACGCTTAGGGTTGTGCATGCCAAATCAGTCACAGGACTTTATAGTCACTGTTCCCAATTAGGCAATGACAGAGGCCATGGGTGGTTGGCTCTCAAGGCTGCCGTGACAGAATTAGATGATCAAGTCAGTCATTCTTTTAGTCATCAAGATCTGTTGAGCAAAGCTCTTATTTATTTATTTATTTATTGTACTTTAGATGAAGGTTTACAGAGCAAATTAGTTTCCCACTAGATAGTTAATACCCATCATTTCGCAACATCGGTTGCCAACCCCATGATACATCAACACTCTCCCCTTCTTGACCTTGGGTTCCCTGCTACCAGCTTTCCTGTCCCCTCCTGCCTTCTCATCCTTGTCCCTGAACTAGTGTGCCCATTTAGTCTTCTTATGCTTTATGTTTTATAGGCCTGTCTAATCTCTGGCTGAGTCAATGACACCAATGAGACAGGTGCTGTTCTGGACAGACTGACATCCTAGATGAGGCTGTGTATCCTCCCACTCACCTTCCCTTATTGCCTTTAGGGCTGTCTGCTTCAAATTCTCATGAAGTCACTCTTTTGATTTCCATCTCTTATTTCTGAACATCTTGTTCTTCCTTCTTTAACATTTAAAATTAATAAATGTTTACTGAATGATTATTTTGTCCAAGGAACAGGATAGAAGCTAAGAAAAATACTTACTTAACCATGTTGTAGAGGTTATAAAAAGGCTGAAGGAACAGATTCTGCTCTAGAAGGAACTTAAGTCCACTTAGGGGATAAAGCAAATAACTATTAAAACTTGGCAATGGGAATAGCCAAGGAAAGACAGGTATAAAGAAAGGATTTTTTGTGCAGCAATTATAACAGTTTAGTTGAGTTACTGATCTGACAGAGACTGGAGGAACCCTGAGGCTATGGCCCCTGGACACTCTGCTAACTCAGAACTGCAACTATTCCCAAAGCCCTCTTTTCAGACAAAGATGAGACAGGCCTATAAAACAAACAATAATGCACGTGAGGAATGTGCTTCTTAGTTCAATCAAATATTTGAGACCAAATGGGCAACACCTGCCCAGAAACAAGACAAGAAGGCAGGAAGGGGCAGGAACTGGATGAATGGACACAGGGAACCCAGGGTGGAAAAGGGGAGAGTGCTGTCCCATTGCAGGGATTGCAACCAATGGCACAAAACAATACGTGTATACATTTTTGAATGAGAAATTGAGCTGTAAACCTTCACCTAAAGCAGAATTAAAAAAAAAAAAAAAACTGGTTCTAGTGCAGGAATAGGTATATTAATGAAGTGGAATAGTGAGCGTAGAAATAGACCCAAGTATATAAAAATAATTCATATTTGATGATCTCACTTCAAATTGGTAGGGGAAATACAGATTATTTAATAAATTATATTGGGACAACTGGCTAGGCTTCTGAAGAAGAATTAAGCTAAATCTTTCACTGCTTATACCAGCTTAATTCCAAATGGACTTTAATGTAAAAAAAAAAATTAAACCATAACTACCTTAAACACAGGAAAGCAGCTTTATAATCTTAAGTATACAAGTTTTTTCCAAGCATGAAACAAAAATTAGAGGCCATTTTTAAAAGGACGATTTTGACGACATAAAAATCTAAAACAGTCCATAAGCCAAGTCAAAAGACCAATGACAATGGGAAAAATATATGAATCACATGCAACAGATAAAGGGCTGATGTTCGTAATATCCAAAGAGCTCTTACAATTTAATAAAAAGACAAATAACTCAACAGAAGCGCAAACAAAAGACATGAATTGGGAATTTGTATTGGAAGAATCGTAAGTGGCCGATAGGAAATACAAAGACTCTTCAGTAATTAAAGAAGTACAAAGTAAAGCAAAAGTGAGTTTGGTTTTTTTTGCCTGTTTGATTGGAAAATATATTTTAATTGATAAAATGCTCACTAACACTTGTTGTGAGTGAAGTATATACTGGTATATATTTTTAGGGAAATTTGACAACATTTGTTTAAAATGCAAATACGGATTCTCTCTGATTCAGAGATTCTGCGCATACACATTTACAGATTTACTCAAATAATTGTGCAAGGGTGTATGTACAAGCTATTCACTGCAGCACTATAAGTTATATGAAAGATCAGCAACAATCAATAAGGTTAAATAGATTGTAGGGCATCCATATGATGGGATAGGATAAAAGCACTCTGATCAGGTGAGATGAACAATGGTTAGTTGATAAATTGAAATTTTTGTCAAAATGGGAAATCATAAAAAAAAGGTACATATACATCTTAAACATAGTATTTTAACTTAAACTATCTAAATGTAGAATTGTTAATCTTTCGTTGCTGAGACAAACACTTCTTTGAGAAAGGGTTTGCTCTCTAGAATCCCACTTACCCTTTTGCATACAGTGCTTTATCTTTATCCAGAAGATCTTAGAGACAATTGAAAAGCTATCTGTGTCTATAATCCTTCTAAAATTCTATTAATTTTTCCCCTAAAATCTTTACAATTGTCTTGTCCACATCATGTAAACTGCATTTTATTTTTTCATGTGATTTTTCTTTATCACACCACAGAGTAGCCCAATACCTGGCAGCAGTCAGTATGTATGGTACCAGAGTCAACAAGTCTCTAGCAAGTCAGTTAGGAAGCAGGTAAGAGTGCTTCTGAACCACAGTAATGAAACGATGTGGAAAGATGTCCAAGGTTGTTGACATAGGAATAAAGCAAATTACGGAAAAATATATATAGTATGATGCGCAATTTTAAAACTGTGCCTCTGGATGTGTATATGTATGCACACATGAACTTCAAAAAATGTATTTTTTAAATCATGAAAAACCACTATAAAAGTTCGAGGGAGGTTTTCGGATGTTCAGGAAGGGCTGCTTGGTACAGTTTATCTACTTCCTTGATTTCTCCCTTCTCAGAAATCAACTTATCTTTTTACATTTTCAAGAATTAGGCTCTTTGCCTCTATCCTTCTTCAGGTGTTTGCCTCTTTACTGAATCGTTTTCATTAGCATACAACCAGAACAATTCGCATTCATCTTAAAACAAAGAAAAACACTCCCTTGAGAGTCCACATTCTCCTTAGCTATCACCCTATTTCTCTGTTCTCTTTTTAGCAAAACTTCTAGAAAATGTTGTCTACACTTGCTGTCTCTGTCTCCTTGCACTCACTGAACCATCTCCGGTAGGTTTTTATTTTCGCTACCTTATTGAGTCTTTCTTGACAAGGTCACTTTCAACCTCCAGGCTGTCAATCCTATAAATTTGTATACTAGTATATTCTGTATAGCAATAGATGCAGTTGACCCATGTTTTCCTCCTTGGAATGCTTTTTTCTCTGGGTTTCTGTGACACAACACTCTTCTGGGTGTTCTCGACTCCTGTCTTCTCTGCTGTCTTTTGGCTTCTCCTCCTCTCTCCAATCTGTGGATATTGCAGGGCATCTGGGCTCACTTCTCCTTCTAGTCTCTTCTCTAAGTCTCCCTTCTTCCCATGTGGCCTGATCTAGTCTCGTGGCTTTAAATACTATTTAAATATTGATGACTCAAATATTAATGTACAGCTCTCACTTCTCCAAGCACTAAGCTCTCCTTCTATTCTGTGTTTGAGTCCTCGCTTTGGATGTCTAAAAAAAAAAAAAAAAAACCCAAACCCATTGCCATTGAGTCAATTATGACTCATACCAATCCTATAGGACAGAGTAGAACTGCCCCACAGGGTTTCCAAGGAGCAGCTGGTGGATTCGAACTGCCATCTTTTGGTTGGCAGTCAGGCTCTTAGCCACTGTGTCACCAGAGCTCAAAATGCCCAAAATCAAAATCTAGGTTTCTACTCTTAAATTTGTTCTTCCTTGGTCTCACCCTGTCTACCCAGTTGCACAGGGAAAAACTTACGAGCCATGCTTGAGTCTTCTCTTTCCTTTATTCCCCACATTTAACTCATCAAAAAGTTCTGTCAGTTTTATTCCTAAAGTCTCTCAAACCTATATTGCCATCCCTGTAGTTCAAGCCATCATCTCTCATCTGTAATTTTCAATATCCTCCTAATTTCCTTGTGTTCTCTCTTGCCCCCTCAACCTATTCTTCATCTTTCAACAGCATAAATCAGATTATGTCACCCCATTTCTTAAGTGCTTCAACAGTTTTATTATATGAAGAGCGACTTGGTATCAGGATTGGAGGAAGATTCATTAACAACCTGCGATATGCAAATGATACAACCTTGCTTGCTGAAAGTAAAGAGGACTTGAAGTACTTACTGATGAAGATCAAAGACTACAGCGTTTAGTGTGGGTGGATTATACCTCAACATAAAGAAAACAAATATCCTCACAACTGGACCATTAAACAACATCATGATAAACAGAGAAGAGATTGAAGTTGTCAAGGATTTCATTTTACTTGGATCCACAATCAACACCCATGGAAGCAGTAGTCAAGAAATCGAACGACGTATTGCATTGGACGAGTCTGCTGGAAAAGGCCTCTGTCTTGGTTAGGTAGTGCTGCTATAACAGAAATACCACAGATGGATGGCTTTAACAATGAGAAATTTATTTCTTTGCAGTAAAAAAACCAAAACCAAACCCACTGCCGTCGAGTCGATTCTGACTCATAGTGACCCTATAGGACAGAGTAGAACTGCCCCATACAGTCTTCACAGTAAAGTCGGCTAAAAGTCCAAATTCAGGGTGTCAGGTCCAGGGAGAATCTTTATTTATCTGCCTTCTCATCAATCTTTCCCCAGGCTAGGATCTTCTCTTTCCTGGGACCCCAGGTCCAAAGGACGTGCTCTGCTCCCTGTGCTGCTTTCTTGGTGATATGAAGTCCTCAACTCTCTGCTTGCTTCCCTTTCCTTTTTATCTCTTTTAAGATAAAAGGTTGTACAGGCCACACCCCAGGGCAACTCCCTTTACATTGGATCAGGGATGTGACCATAGTAAGGGTGTTATAATCCTACCTTAATCCTGTTTAATGTAAAATTACGATCACAAAATGGAGGACAGCCACACAGTTCTGAGAATCACAGCCTAACCAAGTTGATACATAATTTGGGGGGACACAATTCAATCCATGACAACCTCTTTAAAGTAATAAAAAGCAAAGATGTCACCTTGAAGACTAAGGTGCCCCTGACCCAAGCCATGGTATTTTCAGTTGCCTCATTTTTTCATATGCATGTGAAAGCTGCACAATGGATAAGGAAGACCAAAGAAGAATTAATGCCTTTGAATTATGGAATTGGCAAAGAACATTGATTATACTACAGACTTCCAGAAGAATGAACAAATTTATCTTGGAAGAAGTACAGCCAGAATGCTCCTTAGAAGAGAGGATGGTGAGACTTCATCTTACATGCTTTGGGCATGTTATCTGGAGGGACCAGTCCCTGGAGAAGGACATCATGCCTGGTAAAGTCGAGAGTCAGCAAAAAAGAGGAAACCCTAATCGAGATGGATTGACACAGTGGCTGTGACAATGGGCTCAAACATAGCAACAACTGTGAGGATGGTGTAGGACCAGGCAGTGTTTTATTAGTTGTACATATGGTCGCTATGAGTAAGAACTGACTTGATGGCACCTAGCAACAATATTAATTAAGAACTGTGTTTGACCTCTAATAACAACCATGTTGTTACATATAGGTGCAGATTAGACTTTTCGTTGCTGTTCAGTAGTGGTTAAAGTACTCGGCTGCTAACCAAAAGGTTGGCAGTTGAAACATACCAGCCACTTTTTGTGAGAAAGATGTGGCAGTCTGCTTCTGTAAAGATTTATAAACTTGGAAGCTTTGGGGAGCAGTTCTACTCTGTCCTAAGGGTCGTTATGAATTGGAATTGACTTGATGGCAATGGGTTTGGTTTTGGTTTTATGAATGTATATAGATTTATTTTTCCAGTTTCCTACTGATGGACCTTTGTACTGTTTCTAGGCTTGCACCACTATGAAAAAAATCTGTGAAAATCATGTTCGTATTTTTATATCGGTGGATATATACATTTATTATGCTGGGCATATCACTCAAAACAAAATTTTGAGTCATAGTTTATTTTATAATGCCAAAATAATCACATAGCCAGGTCCAGTCACAATGAAGACTGGGAAATGCCTTATTTTAGGTGAGCATATTGCCACCCTGAATAAAACCATGCTGGATAAAAATCTTACTAAGGAAGATGAGACAAAGACATTGGGTAATTAGAAGTTTCTGCCACATCTCCTCAACGCAATTAGAATAAAACCCCAACTTTATATCTTTTTGGTCAGCAAGGCTCTGTACCATTTGGCCTCTGCTCACCTCCCCGATCTTGTCTCCTAATTCTATCTACCTTGCTCACGCTGGACTCCTCTCTGTTCCTCCAGCATGCTAAACTCTCATTTCATGTCCTTCACACTAACTATTCTCTCTTCTTTTCTTTTCCTGCCTCTTTACATGGTTGAATCTTTCTCATGTTTTAAATCTCAGCCTAAATTTCATTTCTTCAGAGACATCTTCCCTAATATAAAATAACCTCCTTATATGAGTTGGGTGACTTTCCATGCAAGTAATAGAAAACTTAGGTTAAAATAACATACATTATAATTTTTTTTTTAATTTTTACTGTGCTCTAAGTGAAAGTTTACAAATTAAGTCAGTCTCTCATACGAAACCTTATATATACTCCTAGTTGCTTTCCCCCTAATAAGATAGCACACTCCTTCCCCCTACTCTCTATTTTCATGTCTATTCAACTAGCTTCTGACCCCGTCTGCCCTCTCATCTCCCCTCCACACAGGAGCTGCCCACATAGTCTCAGGTGTCTACTTGATCCAAGAAGCTCACTCCTCACCAGTATCATTTTCTATCCTGTAGTCCAGTCCAATCCCTGTCTGAAGAGTTGGCTTTGGGAATGGTTCCTGTCTTGGGCTAACAGAAGGTCTGGGGACCATGACTTCTGGGGTCCTTCTAGTCTCAGTCAGACCATTAAGTCTGATATTTTTATGAGAATTTGAGGTCTGCATCCCACTGCTCTCCTGCTCTCTCAGGGGTTCTATGTTGTGTTCCCTGTCAGGGCAGTCATTAGTTGTAGCTGGGCACCATCTAGTTCTTCTGGTCTCAGGCTGATGTAGTCTCTGGGTTATGTGGCCCTTTCTGTCTCTTGGGCTCATAATTACCTTGTGTCTTTGGTAATCTTCATTCTCCTTTGCTCTAGGTGGGTTGAGACCAATTGATGTTAAAAATATAATTTTTATATTTATATAATATTACTGGCTCAATAACAAAAGAGTTGAGTCCTAGATCTGGCCTAAAATTACATTATAGGCACAGCTCAAACTAAGTAACCAAGATCTGTTTTCTTTCTCTTCATTTTTCACTTTCTTAGTGTTGGATCTATTCTCCCTTCTCTTGTAGTCACCAAATGGCTGTCAAAAATTCATCCAAATTCTGGGTATTGTGATGAATATGCATTAGCTCTGACAGTCCTGACTTGGGTCTGGTGCCCACTTGGGTTCCCCAGAAGCAGAGCCTGAGGCAGGGATTCAGGTGCATGTGCTAAGTGCTCTTCAAGAAATACCTGTAATGGAGAGAGTGAGGCAGGTTAAGGAACAGGAAGAGGCTGATCAAGGACACAGTCTCAGGTTAACTCTAGCCTTGACATGATCCACACGAGGAGGAGGGCCCTTGAGTGTATGCAGAGATGTTTCACTTCAATGCAATGGGGTTGGTTGGCCTTCTATACCTGTGTATTAGTCAGTTATTGGGTGAGGGCTACCACCAGGTAAGGCAACTTCTGTCAGCCAGCAATTCTCTGGAAAAAAGGAGCAGCTGGGAGCCTTTGCAATCAATGCTTTCAGCAGCTGGAGGATGTGTGAGCTGCCCAGTAAAGAGGATCTGAGCTGGATACCACAGCATCTGTCACACCACTGGGCCAGGAAGATTGTTGTACTAATTGGCTAAAGCCAGTCAGAGTCTCCCTCTGGAGCTGTGGGTGGGAACAGTCCTACCTAATCAACATGGCTGAGAAATTCATGGTAGTTTTAGAATGGGGAAAGGGGAGAATGGATGGTGTCTTAGTCATCTAGTGGTGCTATAACAGAAATATCACAAGTGGATGGCTTTAACAAAAAGAAATTTATTCTCTTTTAGTCTAAGAGGCTGGAAGTCTGAATTCAGGGTGCCAGCACCAGGGGAAGGCTTTCCTCTATTGGCTGTGGGGGAAGGTCCTTGTCTTCAGTCTTCCCCAGTCAAGGAGATTCTCAGCACAGGGACCAAGGGACCAAAGGACATGCCATTCTCCTGACTCTTGTTTCTTGGTGGTGTGAGGTCCCCCTGTCTCTCTGCTTGCTTCTCTCTTTTATACTTCAAAAGAGATTGACATAAAACACAACTTAATCTTATAGATTGAGTCCTGCCTCATTAACATCATAAAGGTAGGATTTACAACACGTAGGAAAATCACATCAGATGACAAAATGGTGGAATCACACAATACTGGGGATCATGGCCTAGCCATGGCACACATTTTTGGGGGACACAATTCAATCCATGACAGATGGTCACTAAGCACCCAAGAAACGTTTATGTACTTCCCACTCTTACTGACTCATGATTATATCATCCTGTTTAATTCCTTCAGAGGAGTTTCTATAACCTGTAATTGTCTTGTATATTTGTTTATTTATTTATTGTCCATCTGACTACTAGAATATAAATTCCATGAAGATAGGGAACCTTGTTTTTCTTGTTCACTGCTGTAGCCTAAGAATCTATTGGACTATCTGGTACATAATATGAACCCAACATTTACCGTATTCCAGGTAGGACTCTAAATGTGCAAAGGCACAGAGATAAGAAAGAAAAAAAGTGTATAGGGAAGAAAGAGAAGTCTACACCAGTGGTTCTCAAAGTGTGGTCCTCAGACTAGTATCATCAACATTACCTGGGAACTTGTTGGAAATGCAAATTATTGAGCCTTACTCCAGCCCTGTGGAATCTGGAACTCCGGGGGTGGGACCTAGCAATCTTTTTAGCAAGCCCACTGGGTGATTTTGGTGCACAGTTTGAGAACCATTGCTTTAGACAAATTTGCTTAAAATAAATATGTGGATATTGCAGAGTTAATAGTGGTAGATAAAGTGGTAAGGGCAATTTAGAGCCACGTTATTGTGACAGGACAATATATTAAAACTTTAAAGTAGTGATTACCCTGTGCATGGTTGGTTTGTTTTTATTTCCCTGAAACAACAATCAAAAAAAGAAAGAAAATGTAATTTGTCTTCCTCTTTTATTGGAAGAGCTATTAGTTCTTTGGATTTTGGACTCCCTTGCTAGTGGTTGGGGAGTGGGAAGAGTTGATGTTTTTTTAAATTTTTCAGGCCAGGAGGGAATGTACCACCTTAAGGACACTCCTGAACACTCCCATTTTCACCCCATCCTCAACCAGCTCCTTGCTCTATGCACACACAGTTTTGTTTTTTTAAAAAATACTTTAGTTTTTAGAAGAATGCTAGATTTACAGAAGAATTGTGAAGTATGTGTAGAGTTCCCATGTGTCACTGCACCCAGCTTCCCGTATTATTAACATCTTACATTAATTAGTATGGTAAATTTGTCATAGTTAATGAGCCACTATTGATACCTTATTATAAACTGAAGTCCATACTTTTTATAGACTTCCTTAGTCATTGTCTAACTCTTTTTTTTGGTTGTAGCATTTCAGTGCTACGGCTGCTAACCAGAGGGTCGACAGTTCGAATTTGCCAGGTGCTCCTTGGAAACTCTATGGGGCAGTTCTACTCTGTTCTATAGGGTTGCTATGAGTCAGAATCGACTCGATGGCACTGGGTGTTTTTTTTTCTGGGAGGATTTCAGCCAGAATACCACATTATGTTTAGTCATCGTGTTTCCTTAGCTCCTCTTAGCTGTAGCAGTTTTTCAGACTTTCCTGGCTTTTGATGACCTTGACAGTTTTGAGATGTATTGGTCAGGTATTTCGTAGAATGTCCCTCAGTTCAGAATTATCTGATGTTTCCCTTATGATTACACTGTGGTTATGGGTTTTTTGAGAGAAAGATCACAGAGGTAAACTGCTGTTTTCATCATATATCATGGATACATACTATCAACATGCCTTATCACTGCTGACGTTGATCTGGCTGATGTAGTGTTTCTTCACTCTAAAGTTACTTTTTTGTTCCCCCTTTCCATTCTGTACTTTTTGGAAGGAAGTCACTATTCACAGCCCACACTGAAGAAGTGGGGAGTTATGCTCTACCTTCTTGAGGGAGAAGTATCTACATAAATTATTTAGAATTATTCTGTGTGGAAGATTTGTCTATTCTCCCCATTTCTTTGTTTAATCACTTATTATACCAGTATGAACTCATGGGTAGTTTGTACTTTGGGTTATAAGCCACTACTACCTTATTTATTTTTATTGTTCAAATTATTCCACCTTTGGCCACTGGGAGCTCTTCCAGTTGGCTCCTGTGCTACGTTGACATACCCTCATCATTGTAGAGGTTTCTTTCTGGCTTTCTCTCTCTCTCTCCCCCTCTCTTCCTCCTTTCCTTCCTTTTCTTTCTCTCTTCTTCTCTTCTCTCTTTCTGTCTTCCTTTCTTTTGTACTTCTTTACTTTCTGGTACTATAAAATGCTTCAGGCTCATCTCATACATTTTCTGCTCCAGTCCTTGAATCAGCCATTTCTCCACAGAGCTCTCACTCCTTTTATTGGAGAACAGTACTAGAAACCAATATCTGGGCATTAGGTATGTTCATTGCTACTGGGGTGTCATTACTTCTAGGTTCTCTTAACTGAACGAGCAAATATATGTGTGTATACTGACCCCAGCATACACACCTACCTATAAATACTTCTATATATAACCATCTGTATCTATATTAAGATAAATATGAGTTCATACTGAGGTTTCCAACTCCAGTCTATTACCACATGGATCATTCTAGCCCCCTTCCTTTGCTTATCTGTAAACTCCCACTCCTACAGTGAGAAACCTAGCTCTGTACACACAGTTTTTTGTTTGGAAATGTCTGTAATAAAGGCTGTCCACTTGCCCAAAACCAAACTCCTTGCCACCGAGTTGATTCTGACTCATAGCTACCCGATAGGACAGAGTAGAACTGCCCCACAGGTTTTCCAAGGCTGTAAATCTTCATGGAAGCAGATTGCCACATCTTTCTCCCGAACAGGAGCTAGTAGCTGAGTGCCTAACCACTGTGCTACCAGGGCTCTTTCATTCACTTGCAGTCACTGCTAAATACATCTTGCCTAAGTTGAGTTGTTTGTTGTTGTTTTTGCCTGTATGAGTTTTGTTTTTCTTGTTTATGTATGTAAGCAGGCATGGTTCTCTGTGTTTACCTCAGTTATCACTTTTTATTGGTGACTACCCAGCTAACCTCATGCCTTTAGTTTACCTGCCTGGACTCTGTAGCCATATGAGTTTGTTTCCTCTGATTTATGCCTACCAAGGTATAAAGCTGAATTGCCTGTGAGGGAAAGAGGTGAAAGGCTGTACAGTACAGACTGGAAGAGGGAGGATGAATTCCCTGAGATTCAGAATTGCATCCTCCTGCATGTTGAAGAGAATGGGATACTGAGGTGGTTGGCCCTGGATGGACTGGCAGAGTCAGAACGCCAAAATCTATGAGTGAGCCTGTGAGGACTGCTGCCATATCTCAGCCAGAGCACCAGGGGCCCCTCGAGGGTGAAAGACCAGCCATGGAGCCACAGGGGAAACAGCAACAGAAGGGGCCACTGTGAGACTGAGTGAGTCCTCACTCACGAAAGCCTCAAGGTAAGCCAAAGCGGGAGCACAGGTACAAAACATATCATCAATCTCAGTAGACTAGGACTTGGGGAAGATTTAATTTGATCTGGAAAAATCAAGGTCGTAATTTTTTCACTCTAAATGTTGTGGAGTCATTCATACAGGTTTGGTCATGAAAGGCCTTGGGCTTCAATGCTAGACTAAGAAATTAGGGCTTTATTTTGTAAGACTCAGTCGTCTTCGATAGTGTAGGAGCAGGGGAGTAAAGGGACTTGAGTTGTGTTTAGGAGAAGTCACCTGGCAGCCGTAGATGAGGGGCAGATGTATGGTGTGGCAGGCAGCCTCTGAAATTGTCCCCAATCATCCTCACCTCCTGGTATGCCTGCCCTTGTATAATCCTCTCCCCTTGAGTGGCGTTGGATCTAGTGCCTCACTTGTAATGAATAAAATAGGTTATAAAATTAGGTTACAAAGATTAGGTTACAAAAGACTTTGACTTCTTTCTTGCTGCTTTCTCTTGTTTCTCTTTTTCAGAGTCCTTGCTCTGAGGGAAGTCAGCTTCCCTGTTGTGAGTAGCCCTATGGAGAAGCCCACATGGCCAACAGCCAAAGAGAACTTGAGGCCTGCCAATAGCCACATGAGTGAGCTTGGAAGCATACCCTTCCCTAGTCAAGTCTTGAGATGACCATTGCCCCAGCCCACAGCTAGTGAGAGACCCTGAGTCAGAGGTTCCAGCTAAGCCGTACCTGGATTCCTGACTCACTGTGACCTTTTAGAAGCAGATCACCAGACCTGTCTTCCAAGGCACCTCCAGATCAGTTCAAACCACCAACCTTTTGGCTAGGAGTCAAGTGCTTAATGATTTGTGCCACCAGGGGCTCCTGTTGACTTACAGAAACTATGAAATAATAGGTGTCGTTGTTGTAAGCATTTAAGTTTGGGGCAGTTTGCTACATAGCAATGGATAATCCATGCGTACAGCCTGGAGTCTAAGTTAGGGTAGTAGCATGGAAGGAGGATGAATTTGTGAAATGCTACACAGTATGGGTTTTCAAAAGTTGACATTTACTTAGATTTGGGGAGGATGGTTGAGGTAAAAGGAAACAGAGAGGGGGGAGTTAAAACTTTTGCTGGGTTTTCTAGCATGGGTGGCTCAGCACACGGTTAGCATTTGACAGAGATACAGTTGAGGTGCTAGTGATCTGTCCAGGTAAATAAACCTAGTCTGTTGTTGACTCTCCCCTCCCTCTGACCCAGAAGCTGAGGGAAGGTTAGGGCAAGGGGTTGACAGGGCTGAGGCTCTGGAGCACAGGGGTAGGTAGTATGATTGTCACAGAGCCCCTCCTGGCTGCATTAGCCACTCAGATCAATCAGGAGGGTCTCCAAGGAAGAGTTGTAAAGTCACCTGGGATGGCGTCAGGATCTGTCTAGGGCCCTGGACTCTGAATTTTGGGGTACAGTGGGAGGTGGCAGGGGGCATTCGCCAGCATTCTCCAAGGCACGTGGCTGAACAAGTAGTGAGTGCCAGAAATCAATTAGAAGTATAGCAGAATTTTTTCCAGATGAAAACAACTAGCCACCCGTTGTATAAGACACATTTGCCCATGGAAAGAAACATGGAAGGATATACATCAAAATGTTAACAATGTTTATCTCTGGGTGGTGGGATTCGGGATGATCAATACTTCCTTCTTCATGTATTTTCCATTTCACCTAAGTTTCTTTTTGCAACCTACATGTGTCACTTTTATACCAGCAAAAATAAAAACAAAACAAAAAACCGTCCCCGTCACCAATAAAGCTTGTTCAACAAACTGCATTTGGTGAAGGGTCAGTGCTGTTCTTGGAACATACAGGAAAGTTTACTTATGCCAATGACCGTGCCCTGTGCCAGGAGCCTCCTCGCATTGTTGAAAAGACAGGGAGGAGGCTGCAGATGCCTGAGGAAGAAGTCTGGGCATCTCCAGTCAGGCCAGGGCTGAGGGAACGGAGTGCTCTGTCTTGCTGTGGGGTGGGGTGCTGGCTTCCTAGGTATCGGGCTTACCCAAAAAGACCGTTCAGCCTCCCAGAGGCAGCACCCCCTTCCTGAACAAACACAGGAGGGCAGCTTGGAAAAACATGACTGTGATAAGCGAAGCCACATTCACCCTGACTGGATAAACACTCCCTGGAAGTCAGACACTGTTTTCCTGGCCTCTTGCAGGTACCCAAGCCCTGTGGGAAGGTGATTTCTCCCATGTCAGCCACACCCCAGGTTGTCCTTTATTAGTCACAGCACATGCTTAACTCAGCTTGGTTATGTTCTCCTGACGTCCTGCACGTCCCAGCATCCAGCAGTGCGTGCTTACCCCTCCCCAGGGCTAGTTTGACTGAACATCTCGTGCAACCCATTTCAAAGGAGCAGCTGGGAATCAGGTTTAAATATTGGATTTTCAGCACAACTGAGTTAAAAAAAAAAAAAAAAAAAATCCCTGAGACACTTTTATTATGGTGCCAGAGAAAGCAACCAAGGGAGAAAGAGGGAATTCTTAGTATACTCATCTTAATCCAAAATTCGGTCAGCTTCCTTCAGAAGGCACTCGTTTCAGAGTGATTTTTTTTTTTTTTTTAATGGAAAGGATCCTGTTTGGAGATTGGGCTTTCAGTGGACAGTTTTGGATGTTAAGAAACGAAAACACAACTGGCTCTTTAAGGTCAGGAGAGGGTGTTTTTTCAAAAAACTGTTCCTAGGCCTAAAACTTTTGTAGAATGTCAATATCAAGTTCAGTCCCACAAGATTGAGCCAAAGGCTTTCATCCTTTCCCACAGAGCTATTTAACCCTTTACTAGCGTAAAGTACAACCGTGGGATAAGAAACAGGTTTCAGCAGTTATCAAAAGACATCTGTTCCTGATCTACACCTAGCCACCATTTACTGAGGGCTCTTTGGGTACCACTGTGCTAAATGTATATATCGTCCTATTCGCCTTCCTGGGTGCCACTGTGCTAACTGCTTTGCATGTATCATCCTATTCCGTCTTCCCAGCACCATTATTATTCCCATTTCACAGGACAGAAAACAAAGAAGTTGAGTAACTTGCCCCAAGTCATAAACCAGTTGCCGTTGAGTTGTGATTCATGGCGATCTCATGTGTGACAGAGTAGAACTGCATTCTATAGGGTTTTCAGTGGCTGATTTTTCAAAAGTACATCACCGAGCCTTTCTTCCAAGGTGCCTCTGGGTAGATTCGAACTGCCAACCTTTCAGTTAGCAGCCAGTGTGTTACCTGTTTGCACCACAAATCATAAAAAAAAAAAAAAGACCACAAATCATAGGAGTTGACAATTCAAGGCTGGGTGTGGATGATTGCAAAGCCTAGAATCTTTTGACCACTACATTAATCTGCCTCCCAAAGAGGGCAACGCCCATAAAAGTGTTCTCATTGGAGGCTGAAGAGAATGGTAGCCATTCATAGAAATGAGTTGGAGACTCAGTTTCCATTTCCTTTATGGCTTACTTGCTGTGTGACATTCAATATCTCACTTAATTTTGAATACTGTAGGTGACCTACTTGCAAAGCAGGAATAGCAGCACGGTTTTCTCTCTCAGGAGTTCTACTGTCATCTGGTGTTTCCCTAGCAGGCAATGTGCCATATTTTGGGAGGCTAGGAGTTGAAAAAGGAACCTACAAAGGATATACACTGGTAAGCCTATGTTTGGGGCAGCCTTGGCCTACACTCCCGACCCCTGGCCAGTGAAAGTGAATTAGAACATAGAGAACCTGAAGAGCCAGCTCCGTTCTCTCTTGTAACCAAAGGTCATGGGTGTGCAAGCCTAAGACATGCCCACCTGGCTTGCCCCTTTTCTTTCCTTCACTATAACACTTACCTGTGAAGTTGTCATTATTTTTAATTTAAATATGCAGAAAAGTACAAATGAAGAAGTAATCATCAACCATATTCCCAGAATTACCCAGTGTTGACATATTTGCTTCCAGTTTTCTATCTATACCTTAAAAAAAAAAGCTATATGATATATAAGTACATTGTCCTCTAAAACAATTAGTAAAACATGCAATAAACTAAATTACTACTGACTACCATTTCTAATCCTAATTCCTCCCCCCACCGCACCTCCCCCCCGCCCCATTCAGAGATAACTTTGTTTGGTGTGTGTTCTTCCAGCATTTTAAAAATACATGTGGTTGTTGTTAGGTGCCATTAAGTCGATTTTGCCTTACAGTGACCCTACGTGACGGAGTAGAATTGCCCCAAAGAGTTTTCTGGGCTGTAATCTGTAGTTGAGCAGATTGCCAGGCCTTTCTTCTGCAGAGCTCCTGGGTGAGTTTGAACCGCCAACATTTCGGTTAGCAGCTGGACACTTGGGCTCTCTTGTGTGTATGCTTTCTTTATATAAATGACATCATGCTGCCTGTATCATTTTGCAACTCGTTTTTTTTTTCATTCAGTATATTTTTGAGATGTATCCATTTTGATACACACAGGTTTAATTTATTCCTTTTAATACCTCTAATATAACTATTGTATAAATGTATCACATTTTATTTATTAATAAGTATACTTGAATTTCCACTTGTTTGCTTTAGAACAGTACTAAAATAAACGCACGTGTACTGAGGACTACCACGCTGCACAGCTCCAGAGAGCTCTGTGTATATCTAAATAAGTGTACCTTCTAGGGTTGTGCAGCCCATGCCTGCTCTGCTGTACTCGGCAGCCCTGACTGTGATTTCATTCATTCTTTTAACAATATCACTGGGTGCTGGTGCTGTAGTGGTTAAGACCTACGGCTGCTAACCCAAAGGTCGGCAGTTCAAATCCGCCAGGCGCTCCTTGGAAACCCTGTGGGGCAGTTCTACTCTGCCCTATAGGGTCGCAATGAGTCAGAATTAACTCGATGGCAATGGGGTTTTTTTTTTTTTTACTGAGTGCTTGCAGCCCCTGGGTGGCACAAATGGTTAGGCACTCGGCTGCTAACTGAAAGGCTGGAGGTTTGAGTCCACCCAGAGGTGCCTTGGAAAAAAGGCCTGGCAGTCTACTTGCAGAAAATTAACCATTGAAAACTCCATGGAGCCCAGTTCTACTCTGACATGCATGGAATTGCCAGGAGTCAGGATCTACTCAATGGCAACTGGTTCTGGTTCTTTCTGGTTATTGAGTGCTTACTGAATGCAGGAGGGCTTTGCTTCTATTAATGTTTTTACTTCTTCTACAAAAAGTACTGTTTTCATCATTCTCTTTTTTAAAAGAGGGGAAACTGCAGGAGGGTGTGTGTGTGTCAATCATCTGGCTAAGGTCACAGAGTCTATAAGCAGCAGAGCTGTCATTGGGATCTGGACAGCTTGACTCCCGTGTCCCATTATATTAAGTCTCCCTTAAGTTTAACTCCTGACTTAGTTGATACCTTTCACTAAACTGTGAGCCCCTGAGAGCAGGGACCATGCAGCAGAACCCCTTATCTTGCATTTCCACTGCCCAGACAGTGCGTGACATCTGTTAGGGGCTCCGTAATGTTCTGCTAGTCTCTTCACTCATCGTTCAGTACTCCTTTCCTTATCAACACCCTTCCCCTCCACTCCACTTTCCCATTGGTCTCTTTCCCTTCCTAAACATCCCCCTCCTGTTCCTCTCTTCCCCTAACATCCCAACCCCTTGCACAGGCTTTGAAAAAGTAACATTTGCACATTGCAGATGTATGAAGAGGAAAGCTTTAAAAAGTGCCCTAACCTGGGAAATAATGTTTCACCAAAGCGCAGAGGAGGACTTGGAATTTTTTTCTGCCCTGAGGAGGCCAAGTCTTGCAACCCTGCAGGTCTAGAGCTTAACAGGAGGTACTGCTATGCTCACATGTTTAATAAAGTACTTCTAATTCTGCCCTTCGGCCGCCAAGCACGTAGGCAACTTCCTCTTGGTTTTTGTGACTAAACAGGTGCAGATTTGCGGGAACATAGGTCAAATCGGATAGGTCCTCATCGCATGTAACATTAGGTTAATAAGGGACGCCCCCTCCCCCGACTTATTGGCCTTAGCCTCCCCAGGCAACCCTGGGCACGACCCCCTGAGCTACCCCACACCCCTTCTCAGCCTACCTCCCTGATAGCTGGGGAAGATGCTCCAGTCAGGGCAAACATGTGAGCGTGTGGCTCAAAAAGGGAAAACACAATAGACCTCTCTGGGCTCTGCCCTTCTCCTCGCCCTCCAGACCCTCCTTTCTGGCCAGCAAGCACCCATGGGGACTTGGTGGAGGAAAGGCGAGCCCAACACCCACGTGGCCTCCAAGGGGGACAACCCTGGGCACGTAGGGAAGAACGGGGTACCCCAAAAAGATACATCCCTACTGCAGAGAAAGAGAGGGCGGCTAGTGAGAGGGCTCAGGTGAGTGGGACACGTCCAGCGCCCTCTCGCGTGGCATCCGGGGTGGGGGCGTGAGAAGTGCTTGCAGACGGGCCTCGCCCGACCCACGCGGAGCCTCACTGGCCGGACAAACGGCGGCAGTAGCAGAGCGGCGGTACGTGCGGGCAGCTGGCTCGGCTCGAGGAAACCCTACCCCGGCTTACAGCAGCGGCCGAACCCGCTGACTCACGCTCTCGCTACGTGCGCTGCGAGCGGGACCACGCCCGGCTGGGTGCCCAGCCCGGGCCGCCCGCGCGCCCGCGCGCCCGCGCGGTTGTTTACTCGGATGCAGCTGCGAGCGCAGGCGCGGTGCAGCCTGGCGTCGAGCCACGGTACTGCTAGCCAAGGGGGACTTTACTCCCCGCCTGGCCCCTCGCTTCCTGCAGCTGCACTAGTGGGGATTTTGATCATGGATGAGAGCTCAGGGGCTAACCAAAAAGGTCAGCGGTTCGAGTCCACCAGTCGCTCCTTGGAAACCCTGTGGGGCAGTTCTACTCTGTCCTATAGGGTCGCGCTATGAGTCGGATTCGACTTGACAGCAACGGTGTTGTTTTTTATGGCTTTATGGCTGCAGTGAGGCTGTGACCTTTGATCTGAAGCAATAGCACCAGGGAATTTCTGCGAGGCCAGAGCAGTCAGAGTCACGTCTGCATTGTCAGAAAGGCCTTTCTGATTAGCTTGTCATTGGCTCCTTGGGAGTCCACAGAGGCACGAAGCCCGGCCTCTGGGTTCGTGTTTTATAGCATCTTACCTAAGTGAGGAGCCATTTAGTATTCCACGTGCGCTCCCTCACTGTTTTGTACTTTAGTTGATCCTCAACAACCCTGTGAAGGGCAGCCGCTGTTCTATCCATGTTACAGATGAGGGAACTAAAGCTTATGAAGGGTTTAGGGATTTTGTCTCCTGACAATACAGAGAACAGCTTTTTGCTATACCTTTGGTATACAGAAGGCTTAGCTCTTGGATAATCAGTTTTGGTGTAGACACAGCTCATTTTCGCAACTTCTCCCACTCTTCTGTGTTCACTGGAAAGAAAACGCGAAACAAAAAGGGCAGGAGGGGGGAAGGTTTGTGTTAATAGATGTGAAATTCTCTCACTGTCTTCACCATTCTGTAGCTTCTGTTGTTGTTGTTGTTAGGTGCTGTCGAGTTGGTTCCGACTCATAGTGACTCTATGCACAACAGAATGAAACACTGCCCGGTCCTGTGCCATCCTTACAATCGTTGTTATGCTTGAGCCCATTGTTGCAACCACTGTGTCAGTCCACCTCGTTGACGGTCTTCCTCTTTTCCGCCGACCCTGTACTTTGCCAAGCATGATGTTCTTCTCCAGAGACTGATCCCTCCTGACAACATGTCCAAGGTATGTAAGATGCAGTCTTGCCATCCTTGCCTCTAAGGAGCATTCTGGTTGTACTTCTTCCAAGACAGATTTATTCGTTCTTCTGGCAGTCCATGGTATATTAAATATTCTTCGCCAACACTGTAATTCAAAGGCATCAGTTCTTCTTTGTTCTTCCTCATTCATTGTCCAGATTTCACATGCAATGCATCTTTTGATTTCTTGACTGCTGCTTCCATGGCTGTTGATTGTGGATCTAAGTAAAATGAAATCCTTGACAACTTCAGTCTTCTCTCCATTTATGATGATGTTGCTCATTGGTCCAGTTGTGAGGATTTTTGTTTTATGTGAGTGCAATCCATACTGAAGGCTGTGGTCTTTGAAATTCATTAGTAAGTGCTTCAAGTCCTCTTCACTTTCAGCAAGCAAGGTTGTGTCATCTGCATAACGCAGGTTGTTAATGAATCTTCCTCCAATTCGGATGCCCCGCTCTTCTTCATACAGTCCAGCTTCTCAGATTATTTGCCCAGCATACAGGTGTGGTGAAAGAATACAACCCTGGTGCACACCCTTCCTGACTTTAAACCAATCACTATCCCCTTGTTCTGTCCGAACAACTGCTTCTTGATCTATGTAAAGGTTCTTCATGAGCACGGTTAAGTGTTCTGGAATTCCCATTCTTCGCAATGTTATCCATAATTTGTTATGATCCGCACAGTCGAATGCCTTTGCATAGTCAATAAAACACAGGTAAACATCCTTCTGGTATTCTCTGCTTTCAGCCAGGATCCATCTGATATCAGCAATGATATCCCTGGTTCCACGTCCTCTTCTGAAACCGGCCTGAATTTCTGGCAGTTCCCTGTCAATACACTGCTGCAGCCATTTTTGAATCATCTTCAGCAAAATTTTGCTTGAGTGTGATATTAATGATATTCTGTAATTTCCACATTTCGTTGGATCACCTTTCTTGGGAATAGGCATAAATATGGATCCTTCCAGTCAGTTGGCCAGGAAGCTGTCTTCCATATTTCTTGGCATAGACGAGTGAGCACTTCCAGCGCTGCATCCGTTTGTTGAAACATCTCAATTGATATTCCATCAATTCCTGGATCCTTGTTTTTCACCAATGCCTTCAGAGCAGCTCGGACTTCTTCCTTCAGTACCATCGGTTCCTGATCACATGCTACCTCTTGAAATGGTTGAACATCGACTAATTCTTTTTGGTATAATGACTCTGTGTATTCCTTCCATCTTCTTTTGATGCTTCCTGCATCATTTAATATTTTCCCCATGGAATCCTTCACTACTGCAACTCGAGGCTTGAATTTTTTCTTCAGTTCTTTCAGCTTGAGAAAACCGAGCGTATTCTTTCCTTTTGGTTTTCCATCTCTAGCTCTTTGCACATGTCATTATAATACTTTACTTTGTCTTCTTGAGCCGACCTTTGAAATCTTCTGTTCAGTTCTTTTACTTCATCAATTCTTTTTGCTTTAGCTGCTCGACATTCGAGAGCAAGTTTCAGAGTCTCCTCTGACATCCATCTTGGTCTTTTCTTTCTTTCCTGTCTTTTCAATGACCTCTTGCTTTCTTGATGGATGACGTCCTTGATGTCATTCCACAACTCATCTGGTCTTCGGTCACCAGTGTTCAACGCGTGAAATCTATTCTTTTGATGGTCTCTAAATTCAGGTGGGATATACTGAAGGTCATATTTTGGCTCTCGTGGACTTGGTCTGATTTTCTTCAGTTTCAGCTTGAACTTGCATATGAGCAATTGATGGTCTGTTCCACAGTTGGCCCCTGGCCTTCTTCTGACTGATGATATTGAGCTCTTCCATCGTCTCTTTCCACAGATGTAGTCAATTTGATTTCTGCGTGTTCCATCTGGCGAGGTCCATGTATATAGTCGCCGTTTATGTTGGTGAAAGAAGGTATTTGCAATGAAGAAGTCGTTGGTCTTGCAAAATTCTATCATTCGATCTCCGGCATTGTTTCTATCACCAAGGCCATATTTTCCAACTACTGATCCTTCTTTATTTCCAACTTTCGCATTAAAATCACCAGTAATTATCAGTGCATCTTGATTGCCCATTTGATCAATTTCAGACTGCAGCAGCTGATAAAAATCTTCTATTTCTTCATCTTTGGCCCTAGTGGTTGGTGCATATATTTGAATAATAGTCATATTAACTGGTCTTCCTTGTAGGTATATGGATATTATCCTATCACTGACAACATTGTATTTCAGGATAGGTCGTGAAATGTTCATTTTGATGATGAGCGCAACACCATTCCTCTTCAAGTTGTCATTCCCCGCATAGTAGATTATATGATTGTCCAATTCAAAATGGCCAATACTAGTCCATTTCAGTTCACTAATGCCTAGGATATCGATGTTTATGTGTTCCATTTCATTTTTGATGATTTCTAATTTTCCTAGATTCATACTTTGTACATTCTGGGTTCCAATTATTAATGGATGTTTGCAGCTGTTTCTTCTCATTTTGAGTCGTGCCACATCAGCAAATGAAGGTCCCGAAAGCTTTACTCAATCCAGGTCATTAAGGTCGATTCTACTTTGAGGAGGCAGCTCTTCCCCAGTCATCTTTTGAGTGCCTTCCAACCTGGGGGCCTCATCTTCCAGCACTGTATCAGACAATGTTCCGCTGCTATTCATAAGGTTTTCACTAGCTAATACTTTTCAGAAGTAGACTGCTGGGTCCTTCTTCCTAGTCTGTCTTAGTTTGGAAGCTCAGCTGAAACCTGTCCTCAATGGGTGACCCTGCTGGTATCTGAATACCAGTGGCATAGCTTCCAGCATCACAGCAACACACAGGCCCCCACCGTACGACAAACTGACCGACACGCGGGGGTCTGTAGCTTCTGGGTAGAGTTAAATAGACACAGCTGCTCTTACAGTAAAACCAGTGTTTGCCAAATAACTGGCCAGCCCTCAGCTTCACCAAGTGGGTCCCTGGATGCCATGGGCCGGGGGTCCTACAAGTACCATGGATAAGGGCCAAGCCTGGAGTACCTAGGCTGGCCTGAGAGTCCTGAACCTCTGGTCACGGCCAGTGCTTTGGGGAGGTCGGCTGACAGTCCTGAGCTTCAGTTTATCCTCACTTTGCCCCTTCTCAGGGTGGCTGAGAGGCTCACGGTGAGAATTCACGTGAAGGAGTTTCCTTAACTACCAGTGGCCCATAGGAATAAGAGGGGGGGATTCTTTTCCTTGGGGAACAGAGTTGGGAGGTGAGGGGGAGTGAGAGATGCTGTCCGCCTGGGAAAAGTCTCCATCACCCTTGTCTGCCTGTTTTGGGTAAGCCATGTGGAGCTCAGATTCTGTCGAGTCAGCAGGTAAAAAGATAAGGCTAATTCACACAGAACTTCTGCCATTTTGACAGAGCCCTAGGCTACAGGACCTTGACTGATACATAGAGCTAAACCCTTTGCAGAGCACTTTTCAGTTTTGCCCATTTTGGGTTGTTATTGTTCTGATTTTTTTTTTTCTTTTTTTGGCTGAGGCTGAGCAAATTCTTTCTAGGTTATAAAATTAATACATGATCTCATAAAGACAAATAGGCTATAATACAAAGAGGAGAAAACCTTCCACAATCTCCACACTAACATACAATAATGTTAACATTTTGGGTGCGTATCATCCCAGGTGTTTTAAAAATTCATTTTAACGTGATATACTATGTATATTATTTTTATTCTGTTTACTTTGCTTAATACTGTATTATACACATTTCTTCATGTCATTAAAACTCTTTATAGCCAATTTTATCAATGAATCCTATTTTTTTCAACAGTTCCCTTATTGGAAATTTAGGTTGTTTCCATCTTTTGGTTAAGCACTACTGCAATGAATATCTTTGTGTACAAGTATTTTTTTTTTTTGGTTCTTTATTGTGCTTTAAATGCAAGTTTACAATTCAAGTCAGTTTCTCATATAAAAACTTATACACACGTTGTAATGTGACCCAAGTTCCTATCCCTACAATGTGACAGCACATTCCACCCTGTATTTCCCATGTCCATTCAGCCAGCTCCTGTCCCCTCTGCCTTCTCATCTCATCTCCAAACAGGAGCTGTCCACATAGTCTTGTGTGTCTACTGGAGCTAAGAAGCTCACCAGTATCATTTTATGCCTTATAACCCCAGCCCACTGCCATTGATTCGATTTTGACGCATAGCAACCCTATAGGACAGAGTAGAACTGCCCCATAGAGCTTCCAAGGAGCACCTGGTGGATTTGAACTGCCAACCTTTTGGTTAGCAGCCGTAGCTATTAACCACTACACCACCAGGGTTTCCTTATGTCTTAGTCCAGTCTAACCTTTGTCTGAAGAGTTGGCTTCGGGAATGGTTTTAGCTTTGGGCTAACAGAGAGTCCGGGGACCATGACCTCTGGGGTTCCTCCAGTCTCAGTCAGACCATTAAGTCTAGTCTTATTACTCGAATTTGAGGTCTGCATCCCACTTTTTCTCCTGTCGCATCAGAGATTCTCTGCTGTGTTCCCTGTCAGGGCAGTCATTGGTGGTAACTGGGCACCATCTAGTTCTTCTGGTCTTAGGCTGGTGGAGTCTCTGGTTTGGTTTATGTGGCCTTTCTGCCTTGTGGGCTCATATTTTCCTTTTGTCTTTGGTGTTCTTCATTCTCCTTTGCTCCAGGTGGGTTGAGACCAATTGATGCATCTTAGATGGCTGCCTGCTAGCGTTTAAGACCCCAAACACCACCTACCAAAGTGGGATGCAGAACATTTTCTTAATACGCTTTGCTATACCAATTGACCTAAATGTCCCCTGAAATCGTGGTCCCCAAACCCCCGCCCCTGCTACTCTGTCCATTGAAGTGTTTGGTTGTATTCAGGAAACTTCTTAGCTTTTGGTTTAGTCCACTTGTGCTGACTTCCTCTGTATTGTGTGTTGTCCTTCCCTTCACCTAAAATAATTCTTCTCTACTAATTAGTGAATATGCCTCTCCCTCCCCTCCTTCCTAACCATCAAAGAACATTTTCTTCTGTGTTTAAACCTTTTCTTGAGTTTTTATAATAGTGGTCTCATACAGTATTTGCCCTTTTGCGACTAATTTTACTCGGTATAATGCCTTCCAGATTCCTCCATGTTTTTAGATGTTTCATAGATTGGCCTTTGTTCTTTATCGTCGAGTAGTATTCCGTTGTGTGAATATGCCATAATTTGTTTATTCATTCATCCATTGATGTGCACCATGGTTGTTTCCATCTTTTTGCTATTGTAAACAGTGCTGCAGTGAACACGGGTGTGCATATATCTATTCGTGTGAGGGCTCTTATTTCTCTAGGATATATTCCAAGGAGTGGGATTGCTGGATCCTATTGTAGTTCTATTTCTAGCTTTTTTTGTGTATAAATATTTGAGCACATTATTTATTATCTCCTTAGAATGGATTTCCTGAAGAGGAATTTTTAGGTCAAGTGATATAAACATATTCATGAGGAGACCTTATTGCTAAGTGGCAAGTCCCTTGAGTGCAGAGACTATGCCTGCCTTCTTTATTTCTGCATTGCCAGTGTCCAGCCCAGAGTTAGTTCACAATATGAATTGTTAAATGAATGAACGAATGCATGAAAAGAAAAAAATTCCCTTACAGCAGAACTTGCCTAGGAAATACCAAAAGTAAAATTGTGCTTCATTGCAAGTGGTTTTAACCAGTTGAAGCTGATGAAGAAGCAGGAGGAACTTTAAGGACTCTGGGAGGCCAGAGCCTTAGTGGACCTGACTGAAGAGTCTTTCCTGACCAATGAGCAACAGGACTTGTTTAAACAGCTCTGATCCAGAGTGCTAGCTTTCAATGCTTAATTAGAATAACCACCAGCTGCTTCACCTTTGTAGCTTAAAAAAAAAAAAAAAAATACAACTGACATTTCCCCCTTTAGGGAACTCTCAGTAAATTTCTGTACTGGTGTATAATCCCTTGCCTGGTAAATTCATAGGCTCAGCTGTGATTTTTTAAATTCCTCTGGTGATTTTGGTTTTATTCTTTGACAAGTGAATATTGGTGAATTGAAATACATAAAATTTGTACCAATCTACAGTTCTACTACCGGTTTATAAACATCTGTCCCATTGCTCCTTTGCTAATACTGCATATTACCATTTTTATAACCTTTGTTATTTAATGGATTAAAATGTGAGGACAATTTTTGCTATTGAAGGAGTTAGTCTGAATGCTTTAGCACACATGTTGTTATTATCTATGTTTTTACTTTTTATTGAAATCTCAGTGATTTCCTTAGTTTATATGACCCTTTTATATACTAAGGATATTACAGAGTAAATTCTTAATATTTTTAAAGTGAAATGATGCTAGGAAGATCCTGACACAACATGTTATTGTGATGTATTAAATTTTTGAAGTAATTTGTATATTTAAATTACTTAATGCTGGAGGTGTTCTAAGATGGAAAAGGTGGTTTCCGGCCACTGGAATTTATCTAAGTAGAGGCTGTTTGATCCCTTGGGAGGGATTCAAGCATCTAATGAGAGGCTGCACTAGTGAGCTTTCCCTAAAAACCTTGAGATTTTATGATTCTTAAACTTGTCCAAGAAAATAAGGCTAATAAGGTTTCAGGGGCTAGTTTTCTTTCTGTTACTCAGTAAGATCAACAGGATCCTACAGGAGCCTAACAGCTAAAAGAACCAAAGGATAATTTCCTGAAGCTGTTGCCTTTATTTACAATTTTAAAGAAAAGCCCAGGGTGGTTGAAGAGTGTGAACGTGCTTTGCATTTCAGCAATATCCTAGCCCTTTAGCGCTTTATTTACCAGAAATAAACATGCATTTCCACCAAAAATTTTTACACAGAGAACATCTGTTTTGCGACATTTTTCTATTTCAACTTTTTGTCTTTTCTATGTAATAAAAATATGTGAATTTATATTTTGCATATTTACTCTATTAAATATTCTTTATTGTTGTATATTACATATTTACATATAAAAAAACCACCCAGTACAAAACTATAAATGGTTGTACATAGAAACCATGTATACTATAAGTTGTACATCTGTGATACAGTGACTTGACCGAAAAACAAAAACAAAAACCGTATGTACTGTATTTTGTAGATAATTTAAGGGATTTTTTTTTTTCTTATAGATGACTGTAGTTTTCAGTTTATGTGCCAACTTTGAAAGTTGCCTTCGACATGAAAATCAGCTCCGCTGTGGTGTGTCCATGTAGATTTTTATTGCTGATATATGTGACTCCTGTGCCTTAGTATAAATGATGTAGATCTCATATATGTCTTTATTAGATAATGTGAGTGCAATATGTATTCTGACAGCCCCTGTATTTCCCTTATTTGAATGCTCATTGCCCATTGTAATTGCATATCTAACTACCAGTCTCCCTTACTGTTGTTAGTTGTGGTGGAAATGGGTTCGTGTACAACAGAACGAAATGCTGCCAGTCCTGTGCCATCTTCTAATGGTTGGTATGTTCTAGTTCATTGTCGTAGCCACTGTGTTTTTTGAGTTCCTTCCAACCTTTTTTTTTTTTTTTTCCCAACCTAGGGACCTCATTTTCTAGCACCATATTAGACAATCTTCTGTTGTAATCCATAGGATTTTCATTGGCTAATTTTCAGAAGTAGTTGGCTAGGCCTTTCTTCCTAGTCAGTCTTAGTCTAGAAGCTGTGCTGAAACCTGTCCACCATGGGTGACCCTGCTGGTATTGGAAATACCAGAGACGTAGCTTCCAGCACCACAGTAACACGAAAGCCACCACAGTCCAGCAAAGTGACAGATTGGTGGTATGAAGTTCTTCCCTAAAGGGAGCAAGTGCGGCCTGATTCTGTTGTAGCTCTAGTTCTCAGCTTAGTGCTTGGCATTCTGTAAAATCCTTGTTGAATTGGATTCAATGTAAGAAATTGCATGTAAAACTCAGACGTGAAAATGTACAAGAAGTTATGGACTTAGTGTTGATTGGGAAAGCTGGCTGTGTATACTCTGGACATGTGTTGGGTAATGCTGAGGGGAAGCGTAATGATTTGAGTGCCTACCAGCAGCCAGACGTTAAGGTGGCACGCTGCGTGTTTTATCTTCTTTAATCCTCACAACTACTGTTCGAGAGTTTTTGCTTTTGTCTTTGTTTTGATTGTACATTGTAGAGAGGAAGAATCTGTGGTGCGGAGAGGTAAATTAAATTAGTTGACTATCAGGTGGTAGAATTGAAATTTGCTCTTATTTTGGCTTGAAAATCCAAGCTCTTTTCTCTTGACCAAGATTGATGGCGGCAGAGCTGGGGAAGAAAGATATGATGATTTAGAAAAGGATTAGGTCCCATCAACCTGGATGAATTTTGTCTTTGCAACTCTCTTCTCCATGCCTTTTCTCCTTCTCCATGCCCTCTGCTTCAGCTTCCTTCACCCCCGACCCCCGTGAGCCCAGTGCCCTTGCAGTGTCCCCTTTTATAGTGCCCCCTTTTGTCGTTTTCTCCTAAACGTGTCTCATACTGTCTCCTCCCCATCCAGTTATAGTCTCTAGTATCTCACCTCCATTTAATCTGAAAAACTCTTGGAAAAAGAAAAAAGGGAAGGGGGTGGGGAATAATATGTTTCCCCTCCTCTTCATGTATTCTTTTTTTTTTCACACAAAAACTTATGTACACCTTGCTACACACTCCCAATTACTCTCCCCCTAATGAGACAGCGCGCTCTCTCCCTCCACTCTCTCTTTTCGTGTCCATTTCGCCAGCTTCTAACCCCCCTACCCTCTCATCTCCCCTCCAGGCTGGAGATGCCAACATAGTCTCAAGTGTCCACTTGATCCAAGAAGCTCACTCCTCACCAGCATCCTTTTCCAACCCACTGCCCAGTCCAACCCATGTCTGAAGAGTTGCCTTTGGGAATGGTTCCGGTCCTGGGCCAACAGAAGGTCTGGGGGCCATGACCACTGGGGTCCTTCTAGTCTCAGTCAGACCATTAAGTCTGGTCTTTTTATGAGAATTTGGGGTCTGCATCCTACTGCTCCCCTGCTCCCTCAGGTGTTCTCTGTTGTGTTCCCTGTCAAGGCAATCATCGGTTATAGCTGGGCACCATCTAGTTCTTCTGGTCTCAGGATGATGTAGACTCTGGTTCATGTGGCCCTTTCTGTCTCTTGGGCTTGTCATTGCTTTGTGTCCTTAGTGTTCTTCATTCTTCTTTGGTCCAGGTAGGTTGAGACCAATTGATGCCTCTTAGATGGCCGCTTGCTAGCGTTTAAGTCCCCAGATACCACTCTTCAAAGTGGGATGCAGAATGTTTTCTTAATAGATTTTATTATGCCAACTGACTTAGATGTCCCCTGAAACCATGGTCCCTAAACCCCTGCCTCTGTTGCACTGGCCTTCGAAGCATTCAGTTTATTCAGGAAACTTCTTTGCTATTGGTTTAGTCCAGTTGTGCTGACCTCCCCTGTATTGTGCGTTGCCTTTCCCTTCACCTAAAGTGGTTCTTATCTACTATCTAATTAGTGAATACCCCTCTCCCACCCTCCCTCCCTCCCCCCTCTTGTAACCACAAAAGAATGTTTTCTTCTCAGTTTAAACTATTTCTCAAGTTCTTATAATAGTGGTCTTATACAATATTTGTCCTTTTGCAACTGACTAATTTCACTCAGCATAATGCCTTCCAGGTTCCTCCATGTTATGAAATGTTTCACAGATTCCTCACTGTTCTTTATCGATGCATAGTATTCTATTGTGTGAAGATACCATAATTTATTTATCCATTTATCTGTTGACGGGCACCTTGGTTGCTTCCATCTTTTTGCTATTGTAAACAGTGCTGCAGTAAACATGGGTGTGCATATATGTATTTGTGTAAAGGCTCTTATTTCTCTAGGATATATTCCGAGGAGTGGGATTGCTGGATCATATGGTAGTTCTATTTTTAACTTTTTAAGGAAGCGCCAAATCGATTTCCAAAGTGGTTGTACCATTTGACATTCCCACCAGCAGTGTAGAAGTGTTCCAATCTCTCCACAGCTTCTCCAACATTTATTCTTTTGTGTTTTTTGGGTTAATGCCAGCCTTGTTGGAGTGAGATGAAATCTCGTTGTAGTTTTGATCTGCGTTTCTCTAATGGCTAATGATCGTGAACATTTCCTCATGTATCTGTTAGCAGTCTGAATGTCTTTAGTGAAGTGTCTATTCATATCTTTTGCCCATTTTTTAATTGGGTTATTTGTCTTTTTGTAGTTGAGTTTTTATAGTATCATGTAGATTTTAGAGACCAGGCACAGATCAGAAATGTCATAGCTAAAAACTTTTTACTCTTTTGGTAAAGTCTTTGGATGAGCATAGGTGTTCGATTTTTAGGAGCTCCCAGTTATCTAGTTTTTCTTCTGCATTCTTAATAATTTTTTTTAAACTGTTTATGCCATGTATTAGGGTTCCTAACGTTGTCCCTATTTTTTCTTCTATGATCTTTATTGTTTTAGATTTTATAGTTAGGTCTTTGATCCATTTTGAGCTCGTTTTTGTGCATGGAATGAGGTATGGGTCTTGTTTCATTTTTTTGCAGATGGATATCCAGTTATGCCAGCACCGTTTGTTAAAAAGACTGTCTTTTCCCCATTTAACTGTTTTGGGGCCTTTGTCAAATATCAACTGCTCATATGTGGATGGATTTATGTCTGGATTCTCAATTCTGTTCCATTGGTCTATGCATCTGTTGTTGTACCAGTACCAGGCTGTTTTGACTACTGTGGCATTATAACAGGTTCTAAATCAGGTAAAGTAAGGCATCCCACTTTGCCTTATTTATCTGGAGCCTCTTTCCCTTCCATATGAAGTTGGTGATTTATTTCTCCATCTCATTAAAGAATGTCATTGGGATTTGGATCAGAATTGCATTAAATGTATAGATCGCTTTTGGTAGAATAGACATTTTTATAATGTTAAGTCTTCCTATCCGTGAGCAAGGTATGTTCTTCCACTTATGTAAGTCTCTTTTGGTCTCTTGCAGAAGTGTACTGTAGTTTTCTTTGTATAAGTCTTTTACATCTCTGGTTAGATTTATTCCTAGGTATTTTATCTTCTTGGGGGCTACTGTAAATGGTATTGATTTGATGATTTCCTCTTCGATGTTCTTTTTGTTGGTGTAGAAGAATCCAACTGATTTTTGTATGTTTATGTTGTATCCTGATACTCTGCTGAACTCTATTAGTTTCAGTAGTTTTCTTGAGGATTCCTTAGGGTTTTCTGTGTATAAGATTCTGTCATCTGCAAAGAGATACTTTTACTTCTTCCTTGCCAATCTGGATGCCCTTTATTTCTTTAACTGACTTAATTGCCCTGGCTAGGACCTCCAACACAATGTTGAGTAAGAGTGGTGATAAAGGGCATCCTTGTCCGGTTCCCGATCTCAATGGGAATGTTTTCAGGCTCTCTCCATTTAGGGTGATGTAGGCTGTTGGCTTTGTGTAAATGCCCTTTATTATGTTGACTCCTTATGTATTCTTAAGTACAGATGCTAGTTGTAGGCATTTCAGGCTGTGGGGGGTGGGACATTTGGGCAAAAGGATATTTTGTATCTTCAAGTAAAACCATAGGAGGCAGCCACTTAGATCTCAGTGGTACTAGTAAAAGCTAACATTTAATTCATTCAGTTAATTCATGTGAGGGCCTACTACGTGCCGGTAGCCCCCGACTTATGACAGGGTCTCCATCATTGGTCAGTTCTCACATAAGTTGAAAACCACTTTTTTCTTTTGGTTTTCATTATTATTGCCTTTTATTATCAGTATCTTTATAAATCTGATCTTTATTTGTCTTTAGGCGTTGGAAACATTAGCTATAAACTGACACCAAAACAATAAACTGACAGATACATTTTAATACATACACACATAAAAAAATACACAAATCATAAAAATTTACTCCAACAATGAAGAAGAGTTGAACAATGTTGGCATTTTGTCAGTTGTGGTAATAACTCCACTTGTGGGAGGTTCTGGATCATCTGAATTATCCCTAGGAATGGGGATGATGTTTCAAATCAGGAAATTAGAGAGTTGTCAGTGTGGTCCTTTTCTGTTTTTCTTCATCTATTTCGTGGTAACATCTCACTGCTTCCTGAATCTGCCTGTCGACTTAAGCAAAATGATCAGCATTTGGGTCCATGTTTTCAAGTAACTGAAGGCCCTGATTTAGTTTAGGAAACTAAATCCATAGGGCAGTGTTTTGAACAGTAAGTCACAAAACTGAACATCTCTGAGTGAACTTCTGAGAATGATAACAGCAGCAAATTACGTGCTGCGATATTGCATGTAGCACATATTACTAACAATAAACTCATTGCTGTCGAGTCAATTTTGACTCATGTGACCCTACAGGACAGAGTAGAACTGCCCCATAGGGTTTCCAAGGAGCGGCTGGTGGATTCAAACTGCCAACCTTTTGTTCAGCAGCCAGCCATAGCTCTTAACCACTGAGCCACCAGGGCTCCTTACTAATGATAAGATGTACCCAAAAAAAGGACAGTTGTAAATGCTGTTCGTGGTAAATCAAATATGTCATAAGTTGGGGACTACCTCTATTAGTTACTGATCTAGGTGTTAACATACATTAACTCATTTAATCCTCCTAACACCCCAATCAGGTCGGTATTAATTTTGCCCATACAGTTGGTGAGGGGAGGATTCAGACTGGAACCCTGTAGGTTTAGCTTGGGAGTCCTAGGACACTAAGATTAATATGGGAATGTGGGAAGGCAGGGGAGAAGGGGAAGGAGAGAAGGTGAAGAAAGGGAGAAGAAAAAAGAGAGAAGCTTTTGACAATGGCTTAGAAATTTGGAGATGAAAAAAAAACAAGGTTTGCTAGTGAGCTGTTTCAGAATCCATTAAAGAGGGAATTTAGAGTAATTAGAGTGGGTGAAGAATTAATGCGTGTGCAGGTGCCAAGGGGGCAGTTGACAATTGTTTGGGCAGGGTCTGCTTGAGCGTGTCCCCAAAGGAATGGGAATACCACTGGGCAGGGATCTGCCACTCAGGGTTATTACAGGTAATTAATTATTGGGCATAACTTTCTGGAAGCAACAGCTAGTCTGGCGGGAGTGAGTGCAAGGGAGAGTCTGCCAAAGGGACGTTGTTGGAGGAAGGTTCTAGACTGGGAGTGTGAGGCAGAGGGAGGGAGGAAATAAGCCTTTTCTCGTAGGTGGATTCCACACTAATGAGAATCCAAGTATGGGCCTCCCAGAGTGGGAGGACTGTAGGTAGGGAGACTGGTGTGACTGCGAATTCCAAAGCCAGGACCATTCGTAAGCTGAGTGGGTGTGGACTCCTGGGAAGTCTCATCATCATTTCAAAGCATTTGTTAAGTTCTAAGATTTGCTGATTTATTGAAAATGAATATTTCTGGAAAAGATTTGGAAAGTACGGGAGGTAGGGTGGGAGAATTATCTTCCTAAGTAAGTAGCTGAGGGCAGGTAGCCAGCACCATTTCTATGCCAGAGTGATCCACTGGCATAGAACTGTCCTAGTTATTACACCGAAAATCCAGCCCCCTTCAGAGCATTCAGGACTCTGCTTATGGGCCACTTCTTTATAGAGGCTTTTGCTTAATCATGTGAAATACCGCCCATCCATCCCCACTGGCTGCATCTATTCTCATATCCTGCTTTATTTTTTCTATAACACATGTGATTCTCTAAAATCATCTTGCGGTTTGTTTTATTGTCTCCCTCCAAACCTAGAATGTAAGCTCCAGGAAGGCAGAGATTTTGACTTGTTTGCCATTGTATTCCCAGCACGTAGGGCACGGATGGGCACACAGAAGGTACTCATTCAATATTTATTGAATGAATGAGCGCTTTTTTTATTTTCAAGCACTATGCTCAGCTCTGGATATACAATGGTGAGCCAAACCTGAAATGGTCTTTGCACTCATAAGCACAGAGTTTAGTGGAGGAGAGAGACATTGATCACGTTTTTTTCACATAAACAAGCAAAATTGCAACTGGGATTAATGAACAAGTGAAGAGGACATTAAGGAGAGGTACTGATGCTATGAGAAGGTATAATGCTGGGTGGAGTCTGGGCCAAGGGTCAGTGAAGCTTGCTCAAGGAAGTAATGATTGAGTTGAAGCTGAAGGATGGAGAAAAAATGCTTTCTAGGAAGAGGGAACTGCACATGCAAAAGCTCTGTAGTAGAATAGAGCAGGCCTGTTTGGAGAAGTATAAGAAGGTTCCTGGGGTTGGAGTTCAGAAAGCAAGGGGGACTATGGTATACTGTGAGGCCAGGCCACACAGGGCCTTGTACATTGGAGGCCTTGCTATGGCTTTGAATATTTTTCCTAAGAGTGATGAGAAATCATCAAAGGGTTTCAAGTGACTTGTGTGTGTGTGTGTGTGTGTGTGTGTGTGTGTGTGTGTGTGTGCGTGCACGTCAGAGCTTTGAACTGATTCTCATTCATGGCTGAGGGAGTGAAAAAAAAAAACAGACCTGAATTTTTAATATCTGGGTGAAGCAGAATGATAATCAGAATGAGAAAAAATATGGGTTGAAGCCGTGCCAGAAACCTAATCTCCCTCTTAGAAAACAAGGGAGCATACATGTTGCACAGTAACCAAATCTCTTGCCCATCAGATTTTGAGCAGAGTTGGAAAGAGTGGTGCCCTGATCAATGATGGTGGCTGACCACTCTATTTTGAATGTGTATCGCTCTCCATAGTCCTGCCAATAACCCGGTCTCATGCATCAGGCTCCTGAAAGGGCTCACTACACCTCTTCTGAGTCTCCCATTCTAGGGCTTCAACTCGTAATTTTTCCTGTTCTGGATCACCCAAATTGTAAAAATTTGGGTCTCTTCCAGTTTCGCTTTGTCAGCCATGACTGAATCAGTTTGAGCCCGGTTCAAAGCCCTGGTGTGTGTGTGTTTTAATTGTACTGTCCCTGATAATCTACTGAATGTGAGCATTCAGTAGATTATCAGGGTTCATTCATTCTAGTGTTCAAAAAAAATTAAAATGGCTAAAATTAATCAGGGACAGTACAATTAAAATAATAATTACAAAAGACAGCTTCTGCCCTTAGTTCTTTTCCTTTTCTCGCTGCTAATAGACTAAATTACTGGGGCTTTAATAAAGGCAGAAGAGTGGAATGTACAATCTACGCACAAATAGGAATCATTCTAGAACTTGGTACTCAATACAGAGCATAAACTGTGTAGCCAGTGTGTTCAAAGCACTCTTCTAGGCTCTATGGGAAGAAAAAAAGGAAACCACATGAATGTTCTTCCCCCTCAGGGAGCTTTGATGTTTAATGAGAGGTGTGCAAATGAAAAAGTTACAGGATGGACCCATAAACACGTTCAACAAGTACTGCTGCCTAAAGATACCCAGGCATATGTTAATGTACAACCTCCAGAGAGCAAGGTCCGTGTGTGAATCATTTTTGTTCCTCCCACAGAAGTTAGTCTAGTGTCTTACCTAAGGGATGTACCAAATGAAGCTGAGCCTGACTGCCTCAGGAGAGAAAAACAATTAGTCAGTAGGCAAGTCAGGCCTCTAGTGACACTTCCATTATAAAAATTGCTTCTAAAAGAATGTAAGCTCCATGAGGACAGATCTTCCTGTCTTCTTTTGTTTTTGTTCACTGCTGTGTCCCCAGTGCCTAGTACATTGTCACTCAATAATATTGATTGAATAAGTGAATTTATTAGCCTAAGTAAGAGCTTCAGAAATTATCAGAGGGCTTAGTGAGGAACTGGTTAAAGTAAATTAATGGTACTATTCAGCGTCGGAAGGGTATGTCACAGAAGAAGGCTTATTGATGAGACAGTATAATGAAAGCACGGGCTTTAGGGGCAGACTGCTTGGAGTTGAAGCCTGGTTCTGCTACTCACCAGCTGTGTGAACTGGGGGAGTTTTAACCTCTCTGTGATGCAGTTTCCTCAACTGTAAAATAGGCATAATAATCGTACTCTCAGAATTCCTGTGAGAATTAGCTTGGTATGTAGTAACACTCAATGAATACCAGTTGTAAGTGCTTTACATATATTAACTCTTTTAATCCTTACAACAGCCCTATAAAGTAGGTATTGATCTCCATTTTACAGTAAGAATGTGATGAGTAGAAATATGGAGGGTTTCGAGGAAAGAAATGACATCTAATTTAGATTTTAACAGGATCACTGTGTCTTCTGTGTTGAAAGCACACTGAATTTGAGGGTGGTGGCAAGGCCAGAACCAGAGAAAGACAACTGAGGAAACGTCTGGAAGAATCCAGGTAGGATATAATAGTGACTTGGACCAGGGTGGTAGCTGTGGAGGTGGTGAAAAACAATCTGATTTAGGATATATTTTGAAGCTAGAACCTACTGCTTTTGTAGCTCTTGGTCCTTTTGCCCAGTCTCCAGGCACAGGACCAATATGCCCCCTGAGCAAAAGCAGAGTAGAACTACCTCTGCCTCCTCAGCTCCCAGATACCACCGCTCTCTTCTTTCCCCACCGGGTGTTACAAAGACAGCTGCTGTTGTTGACCCCATGTGACAGCATGGAACTGCTCCGTGGGGTTTAAAAAAAAAAAAAATTTTTTTTTTTTTAATCTTTACGGAGAAGCCCTACCTAGTATGGCAGTGGTTAAGAGTTTGGCTGCTAACCAAAAAGTCGGCAGTTTGAATCCACCAGCCACTCCTTGGAAACCCTATGGGGCAGTTCTACTCTGTCCTATAGGGTCATTAGGAGTGGGAATTGACTCGGTGACAATGGGTTTTGGTTTTGGGAATCTTTACAGAAGCAGATTTCCAGGTCTTTCTCACATAGGGAGAAGCAAAAAGAGAATAGACTCCAGGATGAGAGGACGCTCTAGAAGCCAACAGAAGATCCAAATAATCCTTTCAGGAGAGGATTATTACTTTAGCATAAAACCAGTGTGGTTATTGTCTCCTTTTATAGGTAAGGAAACTGAGACTCGGAAGCTAAATAACTTGCCAAGATCTCATGGCTAGCCAGAGGCAGAGATGAGACTGGGGTTTGCGTCTTCTAACAGCTCCTAGGCCAGGATTCTTCTTTTTAGAGCATTTTTGTTTGTTTGTTTTTTTCATATGTATGGCACATGGCTTTGATGAGGAGGATCAAGTCAGAGCATAGTTTGGCTGTTCAGGTTTTACAATTTGGCTGGAGAAGCGCCACCTGACTTTCAAAGCTTTAGATGAAAGTTGATCAATTTTTAATTACACTTACCTCCCACCTGCAAAGACTTTCAAGTCTTTTTGAATTCCGTAGTCCTGAATCCCCTGATTTCTGGCTCCTGTCTTGGTTTACTCTCTGGGTTTGCTTGTGCACATCCTCCAGCAGAGGCCTGAGACTGCCTATATTCTTATTACTGTACAGCATGTAAACCACACCTATTTCATGGGTAGGGAAATAAATGTTGATTTTGTTTTTAGATCAGCATAAACCAAGAACAGGAATTCAACCCATGTGGGGTCCAACAATTCCCATTTTGCTTTGTAGATCCAGAACTATGCTCAATTTTGTTTTCTTTATAGATTCAATAACTTTCTACAGTTGAAAAACTTTATTTGAAAATCCAAGCTCTGGCTGTTTAAGAAAATAACAGCATAAAGCCTGCTCTATTTAAAGAAAGGGAGAACTTGAGAGTCTTCAGCCCGTCCAAAGGATGCTCTGGGGACTCATAGGAGATGTGCAAATTATCACGCATGCCTGGCTCTTCCTCAAACCTCTGCCCCGTGTGGTCTGTGGGCGGTTAGATGTGGCTCGGTACTTTGTTTGCTGCATTTTCTTTCAGCATGAAGTATGAGCCTTGAGCAGGTGCTGGGACTTTGTGGTGGCTTCTAAAATTGTTTCCCAGAAGGGCAGTGACTCATCACAGGAAATCCTTTTGTTTTCTTTGTGACCATCTCTCAGCTTCCTGTTCCACCCATCCGTGCGTGAGTTTTCACAGTCCTCACCACCAGACAGCAGCACCTTACCTCTGACTTTAGTAAACAGTGGTGACCACAGAGAGCTCTGGGGGTAAAATGGAACACCTGCTTCTGACAGAGATGTCCATGAGGGCAACGGACCTTTTCTCAGTGCCTTGGCATCTACCCTCTGAGTTATGGGTCAATTTTTATTCCATGACTCCTAGAGAATCCTGTTTTTTTGGTGTCCCTAACCAGAATGGATTACTAGATTATAAAAGAGGTAGATTTGCTCTCTTAGCCCTTGCTCTAATGAGGGGCTGTTTTTGTACAACTCTTTCTTCTAGAAAACGTACATCACCCTATATTTAGTAACAGGTGTTCAATCCTCTTCGGATGTGGCTGTCATCTCACAGTGCTTTGACACATAGCCAAGGTTTTTAGCAGTTATGTGTTGAATTAAATCATATAATTCAGATTTCTGTATGTTTAGAGTTAGAAGGGATCTTAAAGATCATCTAGTCTTGCTTTTCTATTTTATAGACAAGGATCCTGGGGCCCAAAGGAATTTCTTTCCCATGATCACCCAGCCAGGTCCTGGCCTCATTGGTCCTGGTCCTTGTAAGGCTGTTTGTATATTCACAGCTGCCTCTGGGCTGCTCTCCAGTTGGGCCCCAGTTCCCAGTTCCATCAGTACCTCTTCTTCACTCGCTGCACCTCTAGGCACAGCTCTTAGGCTGGGAGAGCTGCCCTGCAAGGTCTACCATTTCTTTTCCATTGGTTTCCCTGAAGCTCCTTCATGGTTCCAGGCCTTTCCAGATTGCAGGCAAATTCAGACTGTGGACTTTGGTTTCCTCCTGCTGAGAATTCATGACTTCCCATGAAGGGTGTGTTTCAAAGTAAGTCTTCAAAAATTTAGTAGTAATATACTGGCTAAAGAAAATTTGAAGAAGACGCAAACAAGTGGTGTTCCTTTTTTTTTTTTTTTTTTAATGTTTTCTTTGGAGAATTCCCACACTAACCTCTCCTTTCTAAGGAACAGGTTGTTTGTTTTATTGTAATCCTCATCTTACTCATTCAATTTTATATCTCGTATTTTCCACTTGTGCTCTTTTTATGACGGAAGGATTGGAAACAAGTGCTAGTCTGCTATTTCCTGGAGACTTCTTCTCTTGGATCACCTTCACATATTTAGAAAAATAAGTTCCTATACTTTTTGGTAGGGCAAACAACAGTGTGCACACGCAAGGCTAATTTTGGAGGCAAAAACTATTTGTTATGTCCACTACATCTTCCAGTCTTCCCCACTGCCCCATGCTGAGGGAATTGGGGTTGTATCCTCTATTGCTAGCAGTGGGGCACCATGCTTCCTGATAGTCTGTGAACCAAAACCCTTCCTCTGTCAACAATATTCACATTGAATCCTGTCTTCTATTCTCTGTAGTAGTAACAGCTCTGCCTCAACCATCTTGACCTGTCAGCCATTTTTTGATCACTGGTTTGCTGTGAAGGAGCCTGTTGTAAAATCAACCAGCAATGAACCTACACATCCTGTTCAGGCACTTCCACACTGTGGAAGCAGGAACCAGGTCTTCTTACATGTCTTAAACATGTCTTTGCTTCCCCAGTATGATGTTCAGCATATAGAAGACACCTGACACATATATGATGAATGAATGAATAGCTCTAATTGTGGTAGAAGAGTAAGGCTTCTTTTTAGTGACCCCAAAAGAGTAATCATAACTGAGTTGGGAACATTTTCTTCACAGTATCTCTGACTGCTAGGAAAGAAACAGACACTGAACAGAAAATTGAGAGTCAGTTTGCCAGTGGCAGACAGGATGGCCTGAGAAATATCTTGGATGGGAATGATGGTCCCTGGTTTCTGACGTCTCTTTCCCCTTACTTCTTACGGTCTACAGTCTCTGAATATGGTGAAATCTTTTTTTAAACCATTTAAAAATCTATGGTTTTTCTTTGTTACTCTCTAACTTTGATGCCAAAACAGTTAATTTCCCAACTCTGCTCTAAGGGAAAGCACAAATCCTCATAAACTTTCCTTGACATCTCAAAGTCTTAGTCCCAGGAAATGCTTGCTTGAGATGTAAAATTTCTTCTAGGTAGACAACTACTCAACAGTAAAATAGTACAAGCTTTTGATAAGCACAATGACATGGATGAATCTCAGAATAACTACTGAGTAAAAAAAGTCAAACAAAAAAAGTACATAACATATTATTCTATTGGCACAGTGGTTAAGCGTTCAGCTGCTAACTGGAAGGTCAGTGGTTTGAACCCACTAGCCACTCCATAATCTATAAAGATTACAGCCTAGGAAACCCTATGGGGCAGTTCTACTCTGTCCTGTGGGGTTGATATGAGTTGGAATCAACTTGATGGCAATGGATTTGGTTTGGTTTTGGTTTATTAAAAATGCAAGCTAATCTATAGTGACAGAAAGCCGATTAGTGGTTGCCTAGTGCATGGGGTAGAGAGAAGAGGGAGACAGGTATTACCAAGGGTACTGGGAAGCTTTTGGTGGTGATTGATATGTTCATTACCATGATTGTGATAATGATTTCATGTATGTCAAGGCATATCAAATTATACAGTGTAAATATGTGAAGTTTATTGGATATCAGTCATATATATGTAATGCTGTTTAAAAAATAGCTTCTGGGAAACACAGTCCTATCCTCCATGCTATATGTCCTATCCCAATTCCCGCTTCTCCCCATGAAAGGACAACCATCCTCAATTTTGTTCCTAAAGGTCCTTTTTTAAAAATAGTGGACACTGAGATTTCTTTGTTCCTTCTAAAAGACAGAGAGTATTTCACCTGGGCCACCATTCTCTCCTAGTTAATTCCTGGTCCCTCCTTAGTGTCATAGACAAGTTTGACCTCTTTTCCCATTCTGTGAATATTTAGGGAATGCCCCCCTCACAGTCCTAGGGGCACATTTTGGATAGATAGTGTTCAGTTATGTAGCTGACACTTGTGTTACTTCCAGCCTGGGCCATAACTCACCAGCCCCAATGATAACAAATCTTAGATCTTTGACATGTTTTCGGGTGCTTTTCAAAACACCTATTGACTCAACAGAGGAAGTCCTGAGTTCAGTGACCTACCCGTGTTGGCCTCTTTCTTCTGTTGCTTTCCAAGATACTTTTAGAGTTAGGTAGTTCCAGATCAGCACTAAGAAATGCAGATAAACTCCCTTCTCAGGAAGTCCGCATTATTTAATGTCTTCAACATATTTCTAGAACCCAAGGAATAATCAGGAATGAGTTCCTGTAATATACAGATGTGCGACATTGTTGACCAGCTGAGATGCTGCTTGTTGGTTGGCTTCACACCAGGAGGAAAATCCTGCAGCATGCTGGGTTATGTAAGCAGAAGCAAGATTGAAAACTCTGCTGCTTTCCCTCTTGTGCCAAACCCAAGTTAGTGATGAGGCATTCATATTTACTTTCTTTTGGGGAAGTTTTACAATGTCTGAAGCAAATTGCAGGGAATTTTTCAAGAGTTTGACAAGGAGGGCAAGAGTATCATAAAGGCCATTCCCTGCTAACATCCAAGATTTGGGTGGTCAACCTGGCACCTTTAGCCTATGGGAATAAAGTGATGACCTACCCTGACCAGGGGAAACTCTGGTAGTGTAGTGGCTAAGTGCTGCAGCTGCTAACCAAAAGGCTGGCAGTTTGAATCCACCAGGCGCTCCTTGGAAACTCTGTGGGGCAGTACTACTCTGTCCTATACGGTCGCTATGAGTCGGAATCGACTCGATGGCAACGGTAAATAAATGGTACCCTGACCAGGAGACTAGACTATGGTTCTAGGTCTTTACCTCTCCCCAGTTTGCCTGCCCTGAAATAACCAGGGGTGGCCTGAAAATTCAACCCACAGTCATTGCCCTCCCAACCCTCCCCCTCCAAATTTACAATGTGGTCAGCTGACAAGACTGGCCCAGTATGAAACAATAACACTAGATTATGGCAAAAATTACAAGTACAAGTTTGCATGGTGTTTTAAGAAAGAGGGACTGATGTGGGTCAGAGGAATAGAGGAAGGCTTCTAGATGGGTTGGGCAGGCAGTGAGTCCTTCTTTGGAATCAGTTGGGTCTGAGTCCTGGATTTACTACTGATTGGTTAAGGCCTTGGGTGAGTATTTAAGATATTTTGAGCTTCAGTGTCCTCATCTATAAAATGTAGGAAATAATAACTAAGTTCTAGGCTTTTTGTGAGTGTTAAATGACATGAAGTACCTACCTGAGAAGTGCTCAGTAATGTTAGATCCCTTTGTTTCTTTCTAAGGAATCCCCTCTTTTCTGGATTGCCTCACCAATTTGGACACAGCAGTTAGATTTGCAAGGCTGCTACTTCTCCCTGTGCGGAGGCCATGCTATAAACAAATCATTAGTCAGTAGCTGCTTTTCCTAACTATGGACCTAGTTTCCCCAGTCAGGCTAAGCTAGATGTCTCTCTTAAACCAGAAACTCTGAGGCATAGCTTATACCAAGAGGGATACTTTGCTCCAGTACTTACTTGGCTAAAAAGCCCACAGTTCTCAATCACAAAACTGGTATCAAATTCTTGAGTAGTTCAGCTTCCCTTCCTAACCTCTCCTAATTTACATTTCCCATTTTACCTTACTCAAAGTGGGGAGTTATAAAATCCTAAGCTCTGTATTTGAGTGCAATTCATTCTGGAAAGACAGGGCTAGGCATCTGATTTTTTTTTTTTTCTTTAATCAGTAGGAAATTGGTCATTAATAGAGAGGAAGGACAGTCTAATGGGTAAGAGCATGGACTCTGAGCCCAGACTGCCTACAGTTGCTTCCTGGCTCTGCCACTTCACTAGCTATGGAGTTTTAAGCAAATTATTTAACGTCTTTGTGCCTCAGTTTGGTCTTCTGTTAAATGGGGAAAATAATTTTATGCATTTCGTAGGGCTGCTGTGGTTAGCAAATAAATTGAAATATATGTAAAGTGCTTAGAATAGTACTTAGCTGGTATAAACAATAAATATGTGTTGGCCATAATGAATATTATTTTGTCCTGGTGAAGTGGGGAGAGGGAAGGTTTCCAGGCCTGAGGGATGCTGTACCCTTAAAGAAAAGGGCACCAAGAGATTCAATACTAGCCAGGATGGCAGCAAGGAGGGGCACAGAAAAGAATACTCTTAGGAAGGTATGAACCTAACTGCCAAACCTTGATGAAATGGCCCAGGTTTGCCCAGCGTCAGAAATCTGCCATCAGAGAGCCCTTTTAAAATCTGACAGTCTCTATTCTAGACTCTAGAGTCCTTGATACTGCCTCTCAGCCAGCCGGCCCCAAGACTTGTTTAGGGGAGGATGGCATGCTAACACAGAGTCGTGTCAATAACAGGCCCTTTGTTCTGCCCTCCTGGACATCTGGATGCCACTGAACGGACACATCCAGCTTGGCAGACAGTTGGCATCTTAAGGATCCAGGTCGTTATCAGATGGACACTCACTAAACAGAGTCCCTCCCCGCCATGTATGTGCTGCAGCGCACGTAGGCCTGCATGCCCCATATCTCTGCCCAGGCAATTTCATCCCAACCACCCTGCCCCATTCCAAGGCAGCTGGAGCCAGCTGGGGCACAGTGCTTGGGGAGGGAGCCAGGTATTTTTCCTTTTTTCATTCCATTTTATTCCAGAGGCATTTTCTTCTAAGTTTGGGTTCTAACTGAAATGTCCAACATCTGAAAACAAACCCCAAGGGCAGGAACTAAACTGTGGCTGTTTATGGTGCTGCCTTTTGCTATACTGAAATGGAGCCAAAAGTCACAGCCTCTGCCTTCCAGACAGAAAACCTAGAAGCAGCATGTCCTTCTTTCCCCAAGCACAGCCACTACCTTCCCTGTGAGCATGTTGCACATGTCTACACGTTAGTGACACACTGGTCTGATGATCACATCTATATTTAATAGTACAGGATTCAAAGTCTGAGTGTGTAATGTGCATGTCTGGGCATGGTCTCTTGGCCAGGCTTTAGGGTTTGAAGCCCACCCAGCTGGTCCCCAAAGCTGGTCTTTTGCATCAGAAGGGATCCCATGCAGTTCTCATTGATAGATGACTTACGACAGCTAACCCTGGTTCTACTACTACTGACTGAACCTTTTACTTTGGGAAATCTCCCTGCTCATGCTCTCTTATCTCAGCAGAGAGAACCATTTTGAATACTAATGATCGGTACCATTTATTGAACATTTGGTATGTACCGGGCAGTGTGCTAAGGGTGATTTGCATATTGATTTCCCACAATTCCCCCATGCACACTCGATGGAAGTAATGTGATCAACTCTGCTTTACAGATAAGAACACTAAGATGCAGTGAAGTTAGGTAACTTGTCAAAGGTAACCCAGGTGGAAAATGATAAGGTCAGTATTTGAACCAGGCAGTCCGATCCAGAGCCGTGCTCCTAACCACCATAGTGCCCCCTGCTGTGACATCTCACTGCTTAGGACTCTCTAAGGATTAGATCAATGCCTGAGAATTTTCATCCTTATCGTCATCATCAGTCTTATCAGCCAACATGGCCAAGTCCTACAGAAGCTTCTACATGGTTGACACTTTTGGCTAATTTGCTACATGCTTGATGTTAGGGATAAGAATGCAAAATCCAGTTATTTCCTCATTGATTTCTATTACTATAAGTCAATAGATAGGGAGCACTTACTTTGTGCCAGGCATCATACTAGAGCTAGCAAAGAGGGCTACAACAGGGCTGTTGCTTTCTCTGTAAAGAGGAATAATTTTCCAAAATTCTCAAGATGGTCATTTCCAAGATGGCCCACAAGGCCCTTCAAGATTGGCCCTGCTTTCCTCTTCAGTCTCATTGCTCCTCATTCTCCTCCTTTATTTCAAGCCTCCTTTGAGTCCTTTTGTTGTGGTGAACTCCCTCTACCCCAGAACCTTTGCGCCGTATGTTCGTTTCATCAACCTGGAATTCTGTACGTCTTTGGTTAACTTCGTATCCTTTCCATCTCATCTTAAATATCTCTTCTTTAGGTGATTCTCTCTCAACCCCACAGATTAGGTTGGGTTATTACTGTTACACTCTATCTTAGCTCCCTGTACTTTTAATTTTTGTGATTATTTGATTAATCTACCAGCTTCCACTAGCTCTTTAAGGGCATCAGTCACGTTTTTCTTGCTTTACCCCTGTATCCCCAACACCTAATAAATGCTCACTAAACACTCTTCAATGAGTGATTACAATTTATTTATTAAAGCAAAAACTGGTATGTTAGTCCCAAGTCCCCCAAAAGCTGACATCAAGAGAGGATTAAACTTGCAGTGATTTTAATAGGGGGAACATCTATGAGAAAAACGAAGGGGCAGCTGGAGGTAGCTGGGAGTCCTCATACAGTGATAAAGTCTACCCAGGAGTGAAGAATGGAAGAAAAGAAGGCTGGGTGGAACGTCCTACACATTCCCATGCAGTCTAAGGAAAGTTTTGCAAGGCCATTGAGGAGATCACCAGCCCAAGTCCATCTTCAGAAGGGTCTTCTTTCTTCTGCAGCAAGTCTACTTCCCTGTGGCTGCCGCTCTCTCTCATTGGCTGGGAGCTGCCCCTGGGAGGTGTGGTCTCATAGCTGAGGAGTTCAGGGCAAAGCAGCTGGGGGCTCCATCAATTGTTCTCCCTATAGTTGGAGGTTTAGAAGGGTTCATTCTGGAAGCCGCCATGTGGAGGTTCGAAAAAGAGAAGGAGATAATCTCTGGTTTATAGGGAAGAGAAAAATCACCAAAATTGTGTCTTATACAAAAAGATGGGTAATCTTAACTTTTAGACTCATGAATTATTTACTGTAGAAGATACAGAAGGACTGAATATACATAGGAGCCCTGGTGGCACAGTGGTTAAGAGCTCAGGCTGCTAACCAAAAAGTCAGCAGTTTGAATCCAGCAGCCAATCCTTGGAAACCCTGTGGGATAGTTCTACTCTGTCCAAAGGGTCACTATGAGTTGAAATCGACTTGATAGCAACAGGTTTAGTTTTGTTTGGTTTGACTATACATGGGCTCCCCTCAAAAAGCTTATAAGCTAGTTAAGAGACAATTAACCACCTCCATAACATCATTTTTCACTTTTATAAAATGGAGTCAATGCCATTTACCTGGTGTGATGTGTAACAACGAGATACTCTGTGAACAGAATAGGTGCTCAACAAATAAGATTTGAATACGAGTTAAAAAACAAATAAATAAAATAATGGAGCTGGGAAAGGGAATGTACGGGGACACTCTGTACTTGGCGCATTTTTTCCTGTAAACCTAAAACTGCTCTTTAAAAAGGTGTATTAAAAAGTAATAATGATTTGTTGTCTTCCCCACCTTTTCCACTTTTCTAAGCACTTGAACAGGGCTGGTGGTTTAAGTTTTTGAAGAAACTTTTGGCTTGGGAAATGTGGTTTCCTTGTAATTACTCCCATCAACAGTCCCCTCAGGCTTTTTCTTTAGGATCGTTTTTTTTCGAGTAAAGAACCACAGTTTAAATATGTGATTATCACCAAAGGAAGATGTAGTGTTGAGTTACCACATCTGGGGAAAGGCTGTGTGGTGTATGCTTGGCACAGCAGGCTCACTGAGGAGTCGATTTCTTAACTCTTAACCCTGAGGCATTTATGCGTTCGGTTTGCTCTCTGGTACAGCACAGTCATTGGGACATCGATTAGTCAGAGCTCTTTCCATAGATGAAGGTTGTGGGTCCCTGAGGGAGCTGGCTATTTGGGGTGGGGTGTACACCCTCCCTTTTCCTCAAAGCCAAAGTGAATGATTCTGGCCTTTCTCATTTCCCCAAACATCACTCTTGTTATGTATTATTTCTTCAATAAATTTTCTCCCTTCACTGCTGCCCCTGTCGTAAATCTTACCCTGGTCTCACCTGTTGAATTGGCCTGCCCTTTCTAGGAATTGGTTTAATTCAACAACTAGTTCCTGAGCAATTAGTAGATGCAAGTATTGTGCCTCCATATTCTAATACATAAATGAGGGGAGTGGACTGGCTCAGGCATGGCAAGTACATGAAATGTATACTGCTACCCCTCACCTCTGCCCATGGAGAACATTGTCAATCATTCACAGCATTCTCCCCATTGAGACTGGACATGGCCTCAAAATCATTCTCAGCACAGTGGTCCATATGGTTAGTGTATATGACAGGAGTCTCTTGTAGGACGACCCTTCAATATCCCCAGGATACATAACAAAGAAAATAGAACCAATCAATAATTCAAACCATACTGTAAACTTTGATTTTATCTCTATATTTCTTCTCAAGAGCAGCTGAGATCGACAGCTCTGGGGAAATGAGAGACTAGTAAGGCTAGACTGTGGGGTGGGGAGAACAAAGGTGAGGAAGAATAGAAAGAATCAAAGAAAGGCAGTGATTTGGACTCCAAAAGGGAAGTTTCCAGGCCTGTGTGCAGTAGGGAAGCTCATTTCATAAGAGGGGTCTCTTATGCAAAACAGAAGTGCCAAGAAAACCTAACTGGGTGGGAGCTAATACTGGGGATCTTACTTTAAAAACTTTAACCCCATTCATTTGTCACAGGTCAGTCTGAGCTCTAAACTACTTTCTAGCCTCTGTGTGCTAGTGATGTCGGAGAGAATGGAATCAACCTTCTACAGATTTGGCGGTGGAGGGTATAAACACTCTTCCTGCTGAGTGTGATTGGCAGTGAGGGGTAGGAAAAGATATACGATGTCTCCCTCTACAGAAGCCCAAAAGGCAGGTCCTCCCTCTTCTACTTCCTGGTAGCCAGGCTACACACTCCTTCTTGTGGACCCTCCCGGTGGGATATCCTGAATGAGTGATGCCAAGGGAAAGCAAAGGCTAGACTTCAACCACAGTGGCTCCACCATGGTATCTCATGGCAGTGGCAGATCTTGCCACAGTGGAGTGGAAAGTGGTCAGACTCTTCCTGCAGCCCAGGCTCCAGGGTGCTCTGGGTTCCAGCCTTCTCCATTTCTGTGAGTCACCAGTATCCTTCCAATGAATTTCCTCTTTGCTTAAGATAGCCGGGGTCAGTTTCTGCTGCATATAAGCGAGAACCTTATTGATAAGGACACTGTTATTTTACAACTTTCTAGGTCTGCAGGCATTAATCTTGGGGGTTCCATGTGTGACACTAACAATAGAGGAGTGGGCCCAGAATTCAATTTACTTCTCCAGGATTTTAATCAGTCGCCGAATGCAGACAAGTACCATGCTTTATGCTATGGGTGATGGAAGTGGAGCGAATATTTAGCCAGTGTCTCATAGATACTATGTTCTGAGTGGTCACGGAATCAGTTCTGATTGGCGGGTGCTAGACTTTACTAGTTGTTAAGTATTTTTATATCACTCTTATGTACAAATATGAGGATAACTCAGTCCCTGCCCACCAGTGGAGAGAGAGAAAGAGAGACTGTGAATGCCTGTGGCACAGGTGAAAAAAAAATTACAAATTAAAAAATATCTGTATTACCAAGCATTGTGGGAATGAAGAGGAAACAGGTTTTCTAGGATGAGGGGGCAGACTTTGAGCCAGGACTCAATGTTAATAGTCAGAGAAAGCTTGGGGGAGTTCCTACACTGAGGAAGCAGCAGGAGCAAGGGCATGGTATGTTTGCCACACTCTATGGAGACAAGTAGTTTGTAAAGGCTGAACCCAAGGACAGATGAGAATAGAAAAATGGGCTGGTGGGTTAACCAGGGAAGCCCTTGAAAAATCTGGTCAGGAGCATGGGCATTTTCTCAATAGGTCAAAAGGATCCATTGATATTTATGAGCAAGGGACACAGTTTGAGCTATTTAAGAAGCAGTGTCTAGGTGAAGGACAGAAATGAGTCAGAGTGCCCCATGGCCAGAGTAGTGCAGTAATCTAGGTGAGAGAGAGAAGGAGGATGGTAATTGTGTCTGAGTTGTCTAGTGAAATACCACAAGTGGGTGGCTTTAACGAACAGAAATTTATTTTCTCAGTTTAGGAAGCTAGAAGTCCAAATTCAGGGCACCAGCTCTAGCGGAAGGCTTTCTCTCTCTTGGTTCTGGGGGAAGGTCCTTGTCTCTTTTCAGCTTCTCTTTCTTAGTTCCTTGGTGATCTTCATGTGGTGTGGCATCTATCTTCTCCCATCTGCTCTTCCTTGCTTCTGTGCCTAATCTGCTCTTTTTATATCTCCAAAGTGATTGTGTTTAAGATACACCCTACACTGACATGGTCTCATTAACATAACAAAGAAAATCCCATTCCCAAATGGGATTACAATCATAGGTAAAGGAGTTAGGATTTATAACACATATTTTTGGGGGATACAATTCAATCCATAACAGCTGTTGTCTATAGAAATGGAAATAAGGGGCAGATATGAGAGAGAGAATGGATGTGGGAGTGAGGAGAAGAGGATTTGGCTATGACCCATTCAAGATTTCAAGCCCACAAACCACAAGAGAAGGATGCCCTGAGACATGGAACCCAGGAGAGAGGTCTGCTAGGCTGGGAATGGGGAGCTTGGTGTAGATCACTTTGAGAGGCTGGTGGGATGTGTATCTGGCCATGGCCAAGAGGCCGTGGAAATTGGGATCTGGAGCTGAGGAGTGTGGTCAGAGCTGAAGATAAAGACTAGGGAGTTGTCATCACAGAGGTACTGGTTCAAATAGCAAGTTGTTTAGCTTCCTCAGTCCCATAAAGAGAAGCTTGGGCTCTTGGTTGCATGGGGAAAGCAGGTGGACAAGTATTTTCTGGTGCCTGGATGGCCAGTCCTGATTCCTCCAACACAGACTTTGGATCCTCGAGATTCCAAGAAAGGGGAACATTAGCTCTGTCCTCCCTCATTTAGCTCAGCTTCACTTCTCCCCCTCAGTTGCCCAGCTTCTAATTCTACAAACAGCAGCTGAAGAGGATGAGTGAGGGCCAACTCAACAGCTGTGTGTTGGGAATTAAGGATGGGTCTAGGATGAAGGCACTGACTGGCCACAGCTGTTGCCAAGATGAGTTTGTGCATGTGTGGTTGTGTGTGTGTGTGTGTGAGAGAGAGAGAGACATTCTTAGCACGGAGTGGGTAAAAATTGCTGGCTGAACATTTTAAGCTTAATAATTAAATATTCTTTTAAAATATTTTGAGTTTTCTACGAAAAATTATTTCACTTTTTATTCTAAATCCTTGTGATTAGAAAATCAGAAATCTAGATCTCAGGATCTTGGGTTGTAGGTGACCACACTTTGACGCCCACTGTGGCCTGACCCCACACTGGCAATGGAGTGTATTCAAAGACTCTGGGCTTGGCTGGCAGATGCCTTCAGGCTTGCGCTTCAAAGAGAGGCACAGAGATCTAGGGATAGGTGAAAGTTCAGGAAAAGGTGGTTGTCCCCAATCACAGTTGAATAGAAGGCTCTTCCTGGAAAGTGATTAGGGATTTCTGTGTGTGGTTTTGTTCCAGGCCAAACATAGGTTTCAAGCTGAGTAATCTGTTCCTAATCATAATTTGGATTATCCCCTACACTAATCAAATATTTATTTGTCTGAAAAGGCCAACTCTGGCCCCCCTGACAAACTTCCACAGAAGAGCCGGGAAATTCCCCAGACTGTAGGTTCATTCCAAGGCCAGCAGGTAACCACTGCTGCCTCTCCATGATGGTAAAGGGCAGAAAGTAACTGTTCCTTCCAGCACTCTGTGCTTCTTCGGCCTGGGGCTGTCTCTTCTGGTCACTGTTGATTCTCAACCAGGCAATTTTTTTCCCTAAGGAAACCCTGGTAGTATAGTGGCTAAGTGCTACTGCTGCTAACCAAAAGGTTGGCAGTTCAAATCCACCAGGCGCTCTTTGGAAACTCTAAGGGACGTTTGAGAATATCTGGAGACTTTTGGATGTCACCATTAGAGGGGAAGAGGAGTGCTACTGGCATCTATTGAGTAGAGGCTAGGGATGCTGCTAAATATCCTACAATGCGCAGGACAGCCACCCATAACAAAGAATTATCCAGGAAACGTTAATAGTGCTGAGGTTGACAAGCCTGACAGTACAACCAGCTCTAGCTATAACTGTCCCCTCACCAATGGCAAGAGGTTTGTTTCCAAACAGAGAGTAGATAAACCTTCCGGGAGGGAGGTAGCGGAGGTGGCTGGTAAACCAGCTCTCTAGGGGAAGGGGAAACCATGATGTAGCCTTTGCTAATTTCCCTGGTATAAATACTCTCACCATGGTTGATTTCAAGCTACCAAGGTGATGTTCTTAAGGTGGAGTTGGGAAGGCTCTCACTAAGTCAGTAAAAGCTAGCTCCAGACATTCATCTGGGCCCCATTGATTCTTGAATTTCAGCAAACAAGCAAAACCAGCACATTTCCCCACAGAGGACTGTGGCTTAGGACTAAGTATGTATCCGCATTTTACTTCTTTTTCCCTTATGTTAGCACTTGGTATTTGTTTCAATCCACGGTGGATAAAAAGTGGGGGGGGGGGGGGTGGGTGGTACCCTTTTTAAAGAAAACCTTGGCCTGAAATTCATTAAGATGAATTTCATGGTTCCTGAAGAGAGTTATTGGGAGTCAAAATCTCCATCTGCCGATGTCCTTTTAGAGGAGGAATAGGAGGGGAACGGTGACAGTATTTGGGAAATCACAGTTGCTCAAGTGTTCTTCCACCAAATTGCCAATCTGACTTAGAAACTTGGATTGGTCATTAAATAGGTGTGTGTGACTCCAGAGGCTCCATTCATAGATTGGGACGTGAATGGTACTCTGGAGCTGTTCAACAAGCGGTCCTGCTTCTTGAAGTCTCTTCAAACTCTTTCCGATTCAAAATAAACAAGATGCCAGATTTCTCTCTGAGGCAAACCTTGAATAGTAACTGCTTTTATTTTAAGGTATCCTCCCCAGATCTGGAAGACAGCTATGAGAAGCATATTCTGTTCGTGGCACACATCCATGGGGTCTACAGTTTAGGACAGATGGTCTGACATGTGCTGCTGCCCACATGTCCTCCATTAGACCCACCTGTTATGCTCCTTCATGGTATCCTGTGCTTGTCCATAAAACACATGCCACAAATCTGTAATAACACAGCTATTTTATTTGCCCAATTGTTTACCCTTTGTCTGCTCTACTGGACTGCAGCTAACATGCCTACTTTGTTCATCAAAGTGTCTCCAGCACAGAGCCTAGCACACACTAAACTAGTTGCTGTCGAGTTGATTCCAACTCATGGGGACCCACGTGTGTCAGACTAGAACTGTGTTCCATAGGGTTTTCAATGGCTGATTTTTCGTAAGTATATTGTGAAGCATCTCCAACCCTCTGATTAGCAGCTGAGCATGTTAACCGTTTGCACCAGTCAGGGTTTTTAGCACACACTATATGCTCAATAACTATTAGCAGGATGAATGAATAAAAGAAAAACAATGAGACGTAGTGTCTTAGTCACCTAGTGCTGCTATAACAGAAATACCACAAATGGATGGCTTTAAAAAACAGAAGTTTATTCTTTCACAGTACAGTAGGCTAGAAGGCCAAATTTAGGGCATCAGCTCCAGGGGAAGGCTTTCTCCCTCTGTTGACTCTTGAGGAAGGTCCTTGTCATCAGTCTTCCACTGGACTAGGAGCTTCTCAGTGTAGGAACCCTGGGTCCAAAGGACACACTCTGCTCCCACTGCTGCTTTCTTGGTGGTATGAGGTCCCCTGTCTCTCTGCTCACCTCTCTCTTTTATATCTCAAAAGAGATTGGCTCAAGACACAATCCGATCTTGTAGATTGAATCCTGCCTCATTAACATAACTGCTGCCTATCCCACCTCATTAACATCATAGAGGTGGGATTTACAACATATAGGAAAACCACATCAGACGACAAAATGGTGGACAATCATACAATACTATGAATCATGGCCTAGCCAAATTGATACACATATTTTTGGGAGACACAATTCAATCCATAACATGTAGTGCATATCCAGTTGGGTGGAGGGACACTCATGAAACCAAAAGGCAAGACTAGGCAACATTTCAAAATTCCACTCCGCCTCCCTGAAAAGTTGAGGGCAGAAAGTTTAATATGATGCCGCAAGCAGGGTAATGATAATGTTAAATTATGACTTTCCTAGAAAAGTAACTCTGAAGTATGGGTGAGATTTTAAATCTCAAAGATCTTAGCTGATGGAGTAAAAATATGTTTTCCAGAATATTCTGCTTACTGTGGAGGGAAGGAAGTTATGTAAAGGCTTCTTGAGACTACCAAGCCTTTGGATGAGGAGTGATGTGAGATTGTTTGTGGGCCTTCTGGGGCTCCCATGGCCCTCACAGTCTGCCCTGGGTGAAGCACAGCTCCTTTCCTGAGGGACCACTTTTTTTTTTTTTAATTAACTTTTATTAAGCTTCAAGTGAACGTTTACAAATCCAATCAGTCTGTCACATATAAGTTTACATACATCTTACTCCCTACTCCCACTTGCTCTCCCCCTATTGAGTCAGCCCTTTCAGTCTCTCCTTTCGTGACAATTTTGCCAGCTTCCCTCTCTCTATATCCTCCCATCCCCTCTCCAGACAAGAGTTGCCAACACACTCTCAAGTGTCCACCTGATTTAATTAGCTCACTCTTCATCAGCATCTCTCTCCCCCCGCCCCCGCTGACCAGTCCCTTTCATGTCTGATGAGTTGTCTTCGGGGATGGTTCCTGTCCTGTGCCAACAGAAGGTCTGGGGAGCATTGCCGCCGGGATTCCTCTAGTCTCAGTCAGACCATTAAGTATGGTCTTTTTATGAGAATTTGGGGTCTGCATCCCACTGATCTCCTGCTCCCTCAGGAGTTCTCTGTTGTGCTCCCTGTCAGGGCAGTCATCGATTGTGGCCGGGCACCAACTAGTTCTTCTGGTCTCAGGATGATGTAGGTCTCTGGTTCATGTGGCCCTTTCTGTTTCTTGGGCTCTTAGTTGTCGTGTGACCTTGGTGTTCTTCATTTTCCTTTTCTCCAGGTGGGTTGAGACCAATTGATGCATCTTAGATGGCCGCTTGTTAGCATTTAAGACCCCAGACGCCACATTTCAAAGTGGGATGCAGAATGTTTTCATAATAGAATTATTTTGCCAATTGACTTAGAAGTCCTGAGGGACCACTTTTAATGGCCTGAGGTTGCCCCTAAGTCCAGGATGGGCCATTGGGACTATATATAGGGATTGAGGGTAGGGCCCCTAAGAGGAAGCCACAGGGAATCCCCAGGGAGTGGTAGCTCCCAAGTTTCTGTGTGGCCAAAACAAGACCCAACACTCCAGGTAGGAAAGAAATCATTTGGGAGAATCCGAAAAAAAACAAAAAACCAAAAACCAAACCCGTTGCCATTGAGTCAATTCCAACTCTAAGTGACCCTATAGGACAGAGTAGAACTGCCCCATACGGTTTCCAAAGAGCACCTGGTGATCTTAACCGCTATGCCACTAGGGTTCCCTGGACACAAAACAAGAAAAAGTTAAAAAACTTAGCCTCTTAAATTGTTCATATGCAAAAAGAAAATTACTTTGGGTTTCAGTTCACTCCAGTGAGCCAAGCAAGTTTCATTGATTTGGAAGTAACCAACTTTTAAGAACCAATTTACCCAGTTCTGAAATGCAGAGTTCTTTATGCGGGAAAGAAGGCATTTCATGACTACAAAATCAGCTGCTGTTGTTTTAGGTGCCTTCCAGTCGGTTCTGACTCATAGCTACCCTGCATGACAGGGTAGAACTGCCCCATAGGGTTTCCTAGGCTGTAATCTTTACGGAAGCAGATCACCAAGGTTTTTTCTCCCAAGGGGCCACTGAATGGGTTTGAACCCTTATTAACTTTTTGGTTAACAGCTGAACACTTCACCATTGTGCCACAAGGGCTCTTTACAAAATGGGCTAGGAGATAAGAAAGGGGTGGTTTTGCTAAGTGGTCTGTACCAGTCAGGATGTGGGCGGCTCAGTGAAGATGGATTAATAAAAAAGAGGCAGGCAACTTTACAAATCAAGTGAAATGGATAGTTATTAATGGTATGCAGGAAAACTTTATGTCATCATTAATGCTTATGGTCTACAGAAGACATGGGCCTTGCCCCTGCTGTGAGCGCGGGACAGGATGTGAAGAATTCCACCACCTTGCCACCACTTTAGAAAAACTCTATGTGTGTTTGGTGTAAGGGTTTCAATGAAAATGTTGCTACAATTTTGAGGAGCAAGGCATATAATTGTGTTACTTCATCTAGCTCTTGGGAGGCAATTACATAAGAAGAGATGATTACTTACTGTCTGAAAAGTGCTTTGAGATCCTCTGATGAACAGTACTTAGAAGTGTGAGATGAGCTTAGTGGGTATGTAATTATAATGTGTGGTTATGTGCTAGCGTGGTGCTAGCCCATTTCAAATGCACTGCTTTCCTACATCCCCAAATAGGAAAGAATGTGTTAGGAAGGGAGGCACTGAATCCCAGGGTCTGTGAACAAGTCGTATATCTGCGAGTAGAGCCAGGGCCTTCCTTTGTTCCCCAATGGAGTTTGCTCCCAGATAATGTCGCCCCCTACACATCCATCCCTCATTCTCCCTGCATTCTGAACTCTGTTGACTTTTAGGGTGGACCGTTTGTGCAAGCTTTATGAAAGGAGCTAATGACTGCTATGTTGGCATGATAGAAACCACCTTTGATTTTTCAAGGGAGCAGTGGAATTGTTCTCTGTGGCATTATTATTATTTGGATAATAATAATCATCAAAGTCTTTCTTATTATCTGCATTTATGGTGCAGCTCTTCTTAGGAAACCTCACATCTCTTTTCAACAAAGCCTTATTCTGAGAAGGGTTGCTCTAATATACAATATGTAGCTAGTATGATGTCACCTCTTAGGCTAGCAGGTGCTGGGAGGCAGCAGTGCGTGCAGGTTAAGCCTCAGACTCTGCATCCGGCTCCAGTTCTGTACCTCCTACTCCTACCTACATGACTTTAGACAAGTTATTCAACCCCTTGGAGTCACAACTTCCTTATCTGTGAAATGGAATAGGAATGATACCTACCTCTTTGGGCTATTGTGAGGATTAAAAGCGTTATTACAGGTATACCTTGGAGATATTGCCGGTTCAGTTCCAGGCCACAGCAACAAAGCAAACATTGCAATAAAGCGAGTCACATGAATTTTTGCTTTCCCAGTGTATATAAAAATTATATTTACACTGTATTATTGTCTATTAAGTGTGCAATAGCATTGTGTCTAAAAAAAATGTATGTACCTTAATTAAAAAATATTTTATTGCAAAAAAATGCTAACCATCATCTAAGTCTCCAGTGAGTCATAATCTTTTTGCTGGTGGAAGGTCTTGCCTCGATGTTGATGGCTACTGAGTGATCAGGATGATGTTTGCTGAAGGTTGGAGTGGCTATGGCAATTTCTTAAAATAAGACAATAATGAAGTTTGCTGCATCAATTAACTCTTCCTTTCATAAAAGATTTCTTTGTAGCATGCGATGCTGTTTGATAGCATTTTACCACAGTAGAACTTCTTTCAAAATTGAAGTCAATCGTCTCAAACCCTACCACCGCTTTATCAGCTAAGTTTATGTAATATTCTAAATCCTTTGTTGTCATTTCAACAGTGTTCACAGCATCTTCACCAGGAGTAGATTCTATCTCAAGAAACCACTTTCTTTGCTCACCCATAAGAAGCAACTCCTCATCCACTACAGTTTTACCATGAAATTGGAGCAATTCAGTCACATCTTCAGGCTCCACTTCTAATTCTAGTTCTCTTTCTATTTCTACCACATCTGTGGTTACTGCCTCCTCTGAAGTCTTGAACCCCTCAAAGTCATCCACAAGAGCTGAAATCGACTTTTTCCAAACTCCTGTTAATGTTGACATTTTAACCTCCTCCCATGAATCTGACAGCACTGGGTTCCCATGAATCATGAATATTCTTAATGGCATCTAGAATGCTGAATCCTTTTCAGAAGGTTTTCAATTTACTTGCCTAGATCCATCAGAAAAATCACTATGTCAGCTATAGCCTTATGAAATGTATTTCTTAAATAATAACACTTGAAGGTTGAAATTACTCCTTGGTCCATGGGCTGCAGAATGGATATTGTGTTAGCAGACATAAAAACAACACTAATCTCCTCATACATCTCTATCAGAGCTTTTGGGTGACAAGGTGCATTGTCAATGAGCAGTAATATTTTGAAAGGAATCTTTTTTTCTGAGCAATAGGTCTCAACAGTGGGCTTAAAATATTCAGTAAACCATATTGTAAACAGATGTACTGTCACCCAAACTTTGTTGTTCCATTTATAGAGCACAGGAAGAATAGATTTAGCATAATTCTTAAGGGCCCTACGATTTTCGGAATGACAAATGAGCATTGGCTTCAATTTAAAGTCACCAGCTGCCGTTAGCCTCTACCAAGAGAGTTAGCCTGTCCTTCGAAGCTTTGAAACCAGGCATAGACTTCTCCTCTCTAGCTATGAAACTCTTAAATGGTGTTATGGATTGAATTGTGTCCCCCCCAAAATGTGTGTCTACTTGGCCAAGCCGTGATTCCCAGTATTATATGATCGTCCGCCATTTTGTCATCTGATGTGATTTTCCTGTTGTAAATCCTACCTCTATGATGTTAATGAGGCAGGATTAGAGGCAGTTATGTTAATGAGGTAGGACTCGATTTATAAGGGTAGGTTGTATCTTGAGTCAATCTCTTTTGAGATACAAAAGAGAAAAGCAAGCCAAGAGACGAGGGACCTCATACCACCAAGAAAATAGTGCCAGGAGCAAAATGCTCCTAGACCAGGGGAAGATTGATGACAAGGACCTTCCTCCAGAGCCAACAGAGAGAGAAAGCCTTCCCCTGGCGCTCGCACCCAAATTCGGACTTTTAACCTACTAGAGTGTGAGAGAATAAACTTCTGTTTGTTGAAGCAGTTCACTTGTGGTATTTCTGTTATAGCAGCACTAGATAACTAAGATAGACGGCACCTTCTTCCAATATAAGGCTGTTTGTCCACGTTGAAAATCTGTTGTTTAGTGTAGCCACCTTCAGCAACTAGCTAAATGTTCTGGATAACTTGCTGCATCTCCTACAACAGCGCTTGCTGCTTTATCTTGCACCTATGTTATGGAGATGGTTTCTTTTCTCCAACCTCGTGAACCAACCTCTGCTAGCTTCAAACTTCTTCTGCAGTTTTCTCACCTCTCTCAGCCTTCATAGATTTGAAGAGAGTTAGGGCCTTGCTCTGGATTAGACTTTGGCTTAAAGGAATGCTGTGGCTGATTTGATCTTCTATCTAGACCACTAAAACTTTCTCCACATCAGCAATAAGGCGTTCTTTTCATTCATGTGTTCACTGAAGTGGCACTTTTAATTTCCTTCAAAAACTTTTCCTTTGCATTCACAACTTGGCTAATTGTTTGGTGCAAGAGCTTTCAGCCTATCTCAGACATGCCTTCCTCACTAATCTTAATCATTTCTAACTTTTGATTTAAAGTGAGGGACATGCAACTCTTCCTTTCAATTAAACACTTAGAGGCCATTGTAGGGTTATTAATTGGCCTAATTTTAACATTGTCATGTTTCAGGGAATAGGGAGGCCCAAGGAGGGAGAGAGAGTTGGGGAATGGCCTGTTGGTGGAGCAGTCGGAACACATACAGTATTTATTAAGTTTGCTGTCTTATATGGGTGCGGTTTGTGGTACCCCAAAACAATTACAATAGTAACGTGAGATCATGGATCACAGATCACCATAACAGATATAATAATAATAGGAAAGTTTGAAATATTATGATAGTTACCAAAATGTGACACAGAGACATGAAGTGAGCACAAGCTGTTGGAAAAATGGCGCCAATAGATTTGCTTGATGCAGGATTGCCACAAACCTTCAATTTCAAAAAATACAATATCTGTGAAGTGCAACAAAGTGAAGCACAATAAAACAAGGTATGCCTATATATGTAACACTTATAAGAGGACCTAGTATACAGGAAATGGAAACCCTGGTGAAGTAGTGGTTAAGTGCTATGGCTGCTAACCAAAAGTTTGGCAGTTTGAATCCACCAGGCACTGCTTAGAAACTCTATGAGGCAGTTCTACTCTGTCCTATAGGGTCGCTATGAGTGGGAATCGATTCAATGGCAATGGGATTTTATATAGGAAGTACTCGATGGCACTGGGTTTTTGTTTTACTATCTAAGTATTTAAGGAGCCCTGGTGGTGCAGTGGTTAAGTGCTCCACTGCTAACCAAAAGGTTGGCGGTTCAAACCTACCAGCAGGATAAAGGTGTGACAGTCTGCTTCCATAAAGATTATATACCCATTGCCGTCAAGTGGATTCCAACTCATAGCAACCCTATAGGACAAAGTAGAACTGCCACATAAGTTTTCCAAAAAGCGCCTGGTGGATTCAAACTGCTGACTTTTTGGTTAGCAGCCGTAACTCTTAACCACTACGCCACCAGGGTTTCCAATAATATACTGCTTTGAATGGCCTATAAAGATTACAGCCTTGGAAACCCTATGGGGCTGTTCTACTCTGTTCTGTAGGGTCGCTGTGAGTCGGAATGATCTTGATGGCAATGGGTTTGGTTTTTGTTTGTGGGCTAGCTAAAGATTTGGAGTTCCTGTGTGGTACAAATGATTAACGTGCTTGGGTGCTAACCAAAAGGTTGGCAGTTTGAGTCCACTCAGAGGTACTTCAGAAGAAAGGCCTGCTGATCTACTTCTGAAAAATCTGCCACTGAAAACACTGTGGAGCCTGATTCCACGCTGGCACACGTGGGGTCGCCATGAGTCGGAATCGACTTGATGGCAACTCCTTTTTATCTAAGTGTTTGCTGCTGCTGCTTCCATTACCACTATTATCGCCTAAGAAACTATAGGAGCCCTGGTAGCACTGTGGTTAAGAGCTCCCCTGCTAATTAAAAGGTGGGCAGTTCGAATCCACCGTATTTAAAACAAATTATTATTGTCATTATTATTAAAGAGACTAAAATGAATTTAAAGCAAAATGCTCAAGTAGATAAAATTATTTTTGGTGATTTTCCACTTATAGTCTTAGTTTCTCTCTTTTCCTTTGGCTCTTCCAAATTTTTGACACATTTACCATGACTTTAAAGTTTTAGTGATGTGTTAAACACATTCCCTATGAATGATACAAGGATCATTCACAATTTCAAAGGAGACTAGAAGCTTGAAATTTTTTGAAAAATGAAGTAATAAATCTATAGACTTCTAGAACCTTGAAGCTGGACTTCAGGGGTCACCTAGTTCAACTCCAGAGTTAAGCAAGTGATTACCCTGGGAGATAGAAGTAAATGGTTAAGGGCAGAGTCAGACTAAAGTCTTGGGTTAACTTAGACAATTAAGAGCTATGAACATGTGTCACAGGATGTGATTCCTTCTCTAACTACTTGTACTCCGCTGCTTTGTGGAAATATGATATCAGCTTCCAGGAAAGGATGTTCTAAGACTGCCTTTAAAGCTCACTGTTTCAAACACACTACCTACCTAAACTAACACAAACTGAGGTTGAAAATCTGAACAGATTCATAAAAAGAGAAGAGATTGAAAAGGTAATTTAAAAAAACTCCAAGCAAAAAAAAAAAAAAAAAAGCCCTGGCTCAGCTGGCTTCACTGGAGAATTCCACCAGACGTTCAGAGAAGAGCTTGCACCAGTACTACTCAAACTATTTCAAGAATATAGAAATGGAAGGGATACTGCCGAATTCCTTCTATGAAGCCAGCATAACCCTGATACCAAAACCAGGCAAAGATACCACAAAAAATGAAAATTACAGACCAATATCTCTCATAAATGTAGATGCATAAATTCTCAACAAAATCCTAGCCAATAGAATTCACCATCATATAAAAAAAATAATACACCACGACCAAGTGGGATTCATACCAGGTATGCAAGGATGGTTCAACATTAGAAAATTAATCAATGTAATCTACCACATAAAACTCACTATTTTATGCATGGAAGGGAGGTCATCCCTGACATCGCATCATGCCTCCTCTTTATGAAGAAACTTGAGGGAACTTATCTTTTAATTCTAAGTAATTAGGAAGAGTTGTTGATTTTTGTAACAACTGGTTTGTTTTCATTTGATGAACACCATGGACTTTTTATTTGCTCATGTATCCCTCTTTGCATTGGTTTCTAGGAAGTTCAAGGACAAATTTACATTCTGTCTCTGTGAACAGAATCCAATAGCTTACACAAATTACAGATGTACATTACAGCTAAAAACCTTGAAACCAGTTTTCCTAAACTGTGTTCTACTGAACACTAGCATCCCAGGACACTAGATAGTTCCTGGAGTGGGGGGAGGAGTGAGAAAGGGGTAGTTTTAGGGTCCTTTACACTGCATACTTTACCACCTTCTTGGATAGTCATGATGCACGTATTAGCATCTCAAATGTTCTGAGAAGTCTGACAGCTTAAAATCAAAACAAAAAGAGCTTTTTTAAACTTTGTTTAGTTCTGCATTTATAAAACTTATTTGATCAGAGAATATTTTTTTTAAAAAATTGTAAGTCTCTAGTTTTATGTGAAATACTTTTTGGGAAATACTACCTTTAGGTAATCTGTAATCAAATCCTGCTTAGTGGATTCTGGACAGTGCAAAAGTTGGTGAACTTGATTCCTTCCACTTCTGGGTTGTGGGAAGAGAGTTCAAGCTGTGTACATTGGGCCAGAGGGCTGACAAGGACCCTTCTAGCTCTAAAACGGACTTGATTATTTCCAATACAAAAAAATAAAGAAAAGTTGTTCAAGAGTGTCTCTTCCTAAGGTTAGGACATTATGTTTCTTAGAATAAATACTAAAGTTAGAAATTAAAATATTATATAACATTTCTGGTGCTTTTATCCAAGTCTAACCTAAAAGATTTTTTTTTTAATTGAGGTTTATAGAAACAACCCCCAGGAGTGTTTACAAAGATACAAATTTTCTTTGAAAAGCATCAAAGTCAAAAGATGCAAGGCTTTCATCTAAACTGTTGTTTGGGTATAGAATTTACATTCCTCCCTTCCTGCTTTGGTAAGTCGATTCCAATTCATAATGACCCTATAGGACAGAGTAGAACTGCCCCGTAGAGTTTCCAGTGAGCACCTGGTGGTTTCAAACTGCTGACCTTTTGTTTAGCAGCCATAGCTCTTCACCACTATGCTACCAGAGGCTTGCATAGTGGGGGTGATGCACCTTCATGGTATATCTCAAGGGAGCTGTGCGAGTAGGCCTGAAGCCCATTCAGAGACTATACTGTCCATTCACAGGCCCCTGTGAGACCACTTACCCATTAACCCTGCTATTGTCGTTAGTTGCCATGGAGTCAACTCCAACTCATGATAACCCCACATGTACAGAGTAGAACTGCTCCATAGGCTTGTCAAGGCTGTGACCTTTCGGAAACAGACCACCAGGCCTGCCTTCCGAGGTACATCTGGGTGGGTTTGAACCGACGACCTTTTGGCTAGTAGTTGAGCACTTAACCATTTGCGTTGCCTGGGGATTCCTTCCATTAACATTAAACAAACAAAAACAACAGCAATGACCTCAAACCGCAGGTGCTCATGACCACGTATTGTTACTCAGGAGTGAGCATGAGACTTGTCCCAGCCAACACGTCCCTCCCCTGGAGGTGTTTCATCCCCTTGACCAGTAAGCCTGATCCAAGGGGAAGTAGCCAGGCAAGGTCACCTTCAAAGAGAGGTGACAGGCTGTGTGGAGCAACAACGGGCTTTCACACCTGGGTTCTTGGTTGACATTATGGCTCCTTAGCTGCCTGCTGGATGTGTCACCTTAATCCCCAGTGGCTTTCACTGCTTTTCTATCTGTGCATGTCCTTGTAAGGGCTGAGATTTCATGCTTTCTCTGGCCATTTGCGTCTCTAATGGTATTTCTGTGTTTTTCTCCTTGCTTTCATTCATTTAATTCCAATTGGAGGCCTACTACATGTCAGGCATTCTATCACAAAATGTACACGATCCCATCCTTGTACATAAGGAGCTCACAAGGCAGACAACAGACGGACACTGGTAATAATTACCAGACAAAGACTCTGAAAAAAACCATGTGTAAAGACTGGCGGGGGGGGGGGGGGGGCGGGTGGAAGTGGGCAGCAACGAAGGTGACATTTTTGAACTGGGTCTTAGAGGGTGTGTTGGACACTAATTTTTCTATCTATAGATTACTTTATCTGCTTAGTGGCATCCTGCCTGCTCAGGGGACTGACAGAACATAGAAGCCAAGGCCTAGACTCTAACTCAAGCAGTTCAGTGAATATTCAGGCCTTAGTCATCTCTGTTGTTAGAGGAGAAAGCCATCTTAAGAGTGGGCTGTCTGGAACTTACTCTCAAGCTTTTCTGACATAAAATGTTCTAGGGATGCTTTTTGACTTTGGAAATTCCTAGAATTAGTTTTGTTTTATATTCAGAGATGCCTAGTTTCCCAGTCTGTGGCAGATGCTCAGAAAATAAATAACATGTTTAAATTGCTATATAGATGAAAATAAAGATCATTACTGAAGAAGTGGTTTTAATTTAAAATTCAGAAGAAAATTTACGAAGTATGAGAACCCGTGGGGTAAGCTGGTTCCTAAAGTTCGCTGTTTCTTGGGGAATGGACACCAGAAGCTGGTTAGCAGGCCTAGTTCAAGGCAGGATTTTGCAGATTTTTCTCAAGTTATTTTATGGTAATCTGGGTGGCAACCATGTGACATCCGCCAGTTTCCTGCCTGTAAAACTAGTTCTCTAATTTGATGTTAATGGAAAATCTCTCTCTTTAGAAAATATTCTTTTTCTTTAAACTTAGCATGCCAGGATCTAAAAGAGAGAGTCAACAAACCAATTTAATTTAATAATGATTTTTAGCTGTCTTTGTTTATTACATTCGGACCTTGATAGGACCTTTATCATCTAGCATGGGGTTGGGACAGTATCCATCCAAACTTACACAAGACCCTTCACCACCAAAACCGTGGGGCTGACGTAGCATTGTGTCATTGTTGTAGAAAAATACATAACACAAGACTTGCCAATTTAATGTTTTTCATGTGCACAATTTATTAACATCAATTACATTAATTATGTGCAACCATCACCAGTATCCATTGGCATAGTGTTTGAATTCAGCACCAATGTTTCAGTTTCCACTTTGGAACTTACCAAACCAAAAACCTGTTCCCGTCGAGTTGATTCCAACTCCAAATGACCCTATAGGACAGAGTAGAACTGCCCCTTAGGGTTTCCAAGGAGCAGCTGGTGGATTCGCACTGCCAGCTTTTTGGTTAGCAGCTGAACTCTTAACCACCGTGCTAATTTTTTTTTTTTTTAATAATTTTTATTGTGCTTTAAGTGAAAGTTTATAAATCAAGGCAGTCTCTTACACAAAAACCCATATACATCTTGCTACACACTCCCAATTACTCTCCCCCTAATGAGACAGCCCGCTCTCTCTCTCCAGTCTCTCTTTTCATGTCTATTTTGTCAGCTTCTAACCTCCTCTACCCTCTCATCTCCCCTCCAGGCTCGAGATGCCAACATAGTCTCAAGTGTCCACCTGATCCAAGAAGCTCACTCCTCACCAGCATCCCTCTCCAACCCATTGTCCAGTCCAATCCATGTCTGAAGAGTTGGCTTCAGGAATGGTTCTTGTCCTGGGGCAACAGAAGGTCTGGGGGCCATGACCACCGGGGTCCTTCTAGTCTCAGTCAGACCATTAAGTCTGGTCTTATGAGAATTTGGGGTCTGCATCACACTGCTCCCCTGCTCCCTCAGGGGTTCTCTACTGTGTTCCCTGTCAGGGCAATCATTGGTTGTAGCGGGCCACCATCTAGTTCTTCTGGTCTCTGGATGATGTAGTCTCTGGTTCATGTGGCCCTTTCTGTCTCTTGGGCTCATAATCACCTTGTGTCCTTGGTGTTCTTCATTCCCCTTTGATCCAGGTGGGTTAAGACCAATTGATGCATCTTAGATGGCCTCTTGCTAGTGTTTAAGACTCCAGATGCCACTCTTCAAAGTGGGATGCAGAATGTTTTCTTAATAGATTTTATTATGCCAATTGATATAGATGTCCCCTGAAACCATGGTCCCCAGACCTCTGCCCCTGTTGCACTGGCCTTCGAAGCATTCAGTTTATTCAGGAAACTTCTTTGCTTTTGGTTTAGTCCAATTTTGCTGACGTCTCCTGTATTGTGTGCTGTCTTTCCCTTCACCTAAAGTAGTTCTTATCTGCTATCTAATTAGTGAATGCCCCTCTCCCACCCTCCCTCCCTCCCCCCTCTCGTAACCACGAAAGAATGTTTTCTTCTCAGTTTAAACTATTTCTCAAGTTCTTATAATAGTGGTCTTATACAATATTTGTCCTTTTGCAACTGACTAATTTTAGTCAGCATAATGCCTTCCAGTTTCCTCCATGTTATGAAATGTTTCACAGATTCCTCACTGTTCTTTATCGATGCGTAGTATTCCATTGTGTGAATATACCATAATTTATTTATCCATTCATCCATCGATAGGTACCTTGGTTGCTTCCACCTTTTTGCTATTGCAAACAGTGCTGCAATAAACATGAGTATGCATATATGTGTTCGTGTAAAGGCTCTTATTTCTCTAGGATATATTCCAAGGAGTGGGGTTGCTGGATTTTATGGTAGTTCTATTTCTAACTTTTTAAGGAAGCGCCAAATCGATTTCCAAAGTGGTTGTACCATTTGACATTCCCACCAGCAGTGTAGAAGTGTTCCAATCTCTCCACTCATTGTAGTTTTGGTCTGGATTTCTCTAATGGCTAAGGATCGTGAACATTTCCTCATGTATCTGTTAGCAGCCTGAATGTCTTCTTTAGTGAAGTGTCTATTCATATCTTTTGCCCATTTTTTAATTGGGTTGTTTGTCTTTTTGCAGTTGAGTTTGTGTAGTACCATGTAGATTTTGGAGATCAGGCGCTGATCAGAAATGTCATAGCTAAAAACTTTTTCCCAGGCTGTAGGTAATCTTTTTACTCTTTTGGTGAAGTCTTTGGATGAGCATAGGTGTTTGATTTTTAGGAGCGCCCAATTATCTAGTTTGTCTTCTACATTCTTTATAATGTTTTGTATACTGTTTATGCCATGTATGAGGGCTCCTAACGTTGTCCCTATTTTTTCTTCCATGATTTTTATTGTTTTAGATTTTATATTTAGGTCTTTGATCCATTTTGAGTTAGTTTTTGTGCATGGAGTGAGGTATGGGTCTTGTTTCATTTTTTTGCAGATAGATATCCAGTTATGCCAGCACCATTTGTTAAAAAGACAGTCTTTTCCCCAGTTAACTGTTTTGAGGCCTTTGTCAAATATCAACTTTCATATGTGGATGGATACCACCGCGCTAATTTGAAACTTAGGAACCTCTATTTCCGTATTTGAGAGTTTTGTTCCTCAGTCTCCATTGTACATTTCCTCATGGTATTTCAATACATATCTGTCACTCCTACCAGACCTCAACTCTTTAAGAACAAAGACTGTGCCTCATTTATCTTTGTATTCCATAGTTCATTATTTAAAGGAGGTGCTTAAGAAATATTTGTTAAATGTGTATTATATGTTTATCCTAGAAGTTCAGAAATTGGATTTTTAAATGCAGGTTTCCCTGTACAAGAGGTGAATAAGAGCAAGTACCATGCATACCAGTCTCAGAGCTTGACTTCTTATAATAATAAAAAAAGGGCAGATCAAGTAATGCCCTCATAAATAAATGTGAACTCCTTCCTGGTATGATCTAAGGATCCTGCCTGACTGTGCGAGAATGGGCATTCTACTTTAGGGTCTTATATTTGTGGATCATAGGCTATCTCAAGATAGATGAAATCTGAACTGCAAAGTAAGAGATCTGGACCCTCTGTAGAAGACCAAAGCAGAGCTGTTTCAGTGTTTCTTCTCTAAAATCCTAATAACATACCAGCTACCATTTACTGCACCAGGCACTGGGCTAAGGGTTTCATTTAATGCAATGATCTCATTTAATCCTCACAACAATCTCAGCTTAGAGAGGTTCAGTGGCTTCCCCAAGGCCACACAAGTAAACATGTCTAAAACTAAATTTATGAGCAGCCTTCCCCCAACCCCCAAAACTTGGCGTTCTTCCAGTGCTCCCTGTCTCAGTAAAATTTTTAGTGTCAATTCCTCAGGCCAGAAATCTTCCCTCTATACCCAGCTTCTGTCTGAGTCTTGTTGATGTAACATCCACCCATCTCTAGACACCCTCCACAGCTTCCACTTCAGTCCTAGCTACCATTTTGCTTTCCCTGGATGACTCAGTACCCTCCTCAATAGACTTCTTTGCCCTTCTGTAACCTACTCCCCACACTGAAGCTTGGGTGGTGTTCTCAAAAGTCATATATGATCATGTAATTTTCTTGCTTAACAATCCTCCAGTGCTTTTTCTGTTTACTCTTAGAATGAAGACCAAACTCCTTAACTGGGCCTGCCAGACCCTGCCTGCTTTATCCCACCCCTTGCCAGTCTCCCCACACTTTCTGGGCTTCAGCCACCCCAGCTATTCCCAGACCCTGGAATGTTCTTCCCCTTCCCTCTTGTAATCTAGATTGATGCCCACTCAGCCAACAGAGCTCAACTCAGTAGTGTCTTCCTCAAGGATTATGTACTTTTATGGTACCATGTGCCTCTCTTTCATAAAATGTAATTTTATATTTACTTGCTTAATTATTTGATTAATATCTGGCATTTCCCAGTAAGGGGCATGAGGGCAGGAACTGTGTCTTTTTTTTCATTCACCAGCCCCTAGCCCAGAACCTGATATATCATGAACACTCTAATAAGTATTCGTTGAACAAACTAATGCACTAAGAGCTGGCCCGTGGCAAAGCAGGGACTTAACTCAAACATTTTCCAAATCCATGTCTAGCTTCCTTCCCTAGGCCCCAAAATGATCACTATTATCAAATGACCTTAGGTGTGGAGGTAGACAAAGGTAGAGGCTAGGAGTCTGACAGCCTCGCTCAGAGAGCAGGCTGTGCAGGAAAGGGCTCACAGTTGAGTTTATGGTTATTATACACTCACTCTGCTTCAGTACCATTCCAGAAGCTTCACACGGATGGTCACAGTTAACTCTCTCAACAAGCTTTCAGGTCTAAGCTTTTATTATTAACAAACAAGGGAAGCACAGAGAGGTTAGGTAACTTGCCTAAGGTCACCAAGAAATTACGTGATGGAGCCCACATTCAAACCACATTCAAAACCCTTTTTATCTATCCTTGGCTTACCTTGTTTGTTTTTTTCTAACTATGAGTTTCTCTTTACTCTTGATCTGTTTTTTTTTTTTAATCTGCACTTATCTCTTCTCCTCTCCCACTTCCTCCTCCTCCATCTTATCTCTCCCTCCCCTTTCTCCCTCTCTCCTCCCTCCCTTCCTCTCTCCCCCTTAATTCCAACAGTGATGGGAACCAAGACATTATTTACCTGAAATTTATATTGCAGGAAGCTTTCTATAGGCAGCCAGGAGCTTCCTGCACATTTTGCAACTTTGCAGAACAAAATGCAGATGAGAATTATAAATCTGTAAACGTGCATGCTCTTACTTTTATGTGGTTAAGATACAGTCTTAAAATCACCTCCGATTTCCAGCTTTGAATTTGGACTGGTAAAGGCAGTAAAAACAATATAAAGAAAGGGAAATAAACTTCAAAACTGTCCCCCCCCTTTCCCCCCCCGGTGAGAAGGCCACTATAAATCGTGGAGATGCTTCTCAAATAAAATTAGATTCTGCTGCTTCCTGCTGCTTCCTTCCACATTTCATCTCTTTGCTCTAAATCGCTGAAGCCTCTCCCGGGACACTAGGTAATCTGAAGGAAGAAACGAGTGTTCAGGCGCCACAAGTTCTGCAGAGAACTAAGGCACATTTGCATTTCTGGGTCAGCATGGTTTCACTTTCATTTAACCCTTGTACTGAACGTTGTTTTTCAACACAGTGGCTCTTTCTGCCATCTGAGGGAGTTGAACACAGAGTAAGCGATGTGTTCAACTCATAGGCATTAAGTGTCCCCTGGCAACCAAAAGCATGCAAGCCACCCCAAACCCACTTCTTCAACTTCCCAGCATTCTTAAGGCTCTTCCTGGGAGGGATTGGCCAACGTTTTAAGTGTTTCTGAACGCAGATTTTATTTACGTTTAATAAAGTAGTTTTTGTGTGCTAATGAAGAATGAATATTAAACCTTTGCGGTGGAGTCTGTTACAACTCCTAGCTACCCGATAGGACAGAGTAGAGCGGCCCCATACGGTTTACAAGGAGGGAGCAGCCAGTGGATTCGAACTGCCGACCTTTTGGTTAGCAGCAGTAGTTCTTAATCGCTGCGCCACCAGGGCTCCGGAACGAATATTAGAAATCACGCAGAGCTTTTTACCTCCAGCGTGGTTGTTTATCCTCAGTGTAATGAGAACAGTAATGGCGAGCGATGGATGTTATATTCTTTCTCTCCCTTTGGTTAAGAGTCTTGCTGGGAATTATGTGAAGACTCCCAGTTTGTCAGAAAGGGGGATGTGATATTTCTAACGTGTCAGAATAAGGCCTGTTCTTGCTGTGCCCATCGTTCACAGTGTAATTTCTGTTGTGAGGGTGCAAAGGCACCAACAAGATTTAAATACTTGAGCTGTAACAGATATAGTCATGATTTGTTCACCTGCAGTAAGGTCCACTTGGCTAAAAGACTCCTGTGTGAACCGGTGCATTGAAGAATGCAAAATGCTTCACAGATGAACACAGAGTTAAAATAGTTAAGATGCAATATTGTTTGCTCAGAATAGGTTTACCTCAATTGGTAAGAATAATTTGATTGTTTTTTTTTCTTGATTATAAAATTAATACCCTGAATGCTGTAGAAAAGACAGGTAAACAACGAGATAAAGTAAAAATCACTAATAATCTCATTACCGGGAGATAACCACCAATAGCATGGTTTTTTTCGTGTTATTTTTGGTGTGTGTATATAAAAATGAAATAAATCTATGAATAGTGTTGAAATCTCTTTTTTCACTTAATGTACTGTGAACATTAACTATTCTCCTGCCTCTGCATAATGTTGTGTTGTAGGAATGTTTCATAATCTATTTAAACAATCTTCTATTGTTGGATATTTAGGCTGTCTCCAAGTTTTGAAAATGTCTATAGCTTTCTATTAAAAATGTAGCTATATCTTTGAGTACATTGATGATCCTTTCTTAGATAAATTTTTAGGTATCTATTTGCTAAATCAAAGAATATACATGCTTTTAAGAATTTAAAAATACATATGTGTGTGTATTTGTGTGTGTGTGTGTGTGTTCCTTCGGAAAGGTTGAATCAATTTAGACCCCAGTAGCAGTGTATATGGAACACTGGTGGTCCAGTGGATAATAGCTTGGCTGCTAACCAAAAGGTTGGTGGTTCAAATCCACCAGCCGCTTCTTGGAAACTCTATGGGGCGGTTTTACTCTGTTTGTTGGAAACCCTGGTGGCATCGTGGTTAAGTGCTACCGCTGCTAACCAAAAAGTTGGCAGTTTGAATCCACCAGGCGCTCCATGAAAACTCTGTGGGGCAATTCTACTCTGTCCTATGGACTTGCTATGACTTGGAATCCACTTGACAGCAGTGGGTTCTGTTTGGTTTTATAGGTTCGCTGGAGTCAAAATCGACTCCATGGCAATGGGTTTGGGTTTTTGGTTTTGAGCAGTTTATATCAATGTACTTACTTTCTTATACATTTCCCAACACTTATTCTTTAAATTTTTTTCTAGCGTAATAAGTAAAAAATGATATTTCATATTTGTTATAATTTGCATTCCTTAGATTATTAGTGAAGTTAAACATTTTTTTCAAATGATGATTGGCCATGTAAAACTTTCTCATGGTTTTTGATCATTTTTCCTTTTTGTTAATTTGTAAGATTTTAAAACATCTAATAAGGCTATTAATTCTTTTTATTTGAGTTAAAAAAAAATGTTGAAATGAAAGTGATGCAGATTTTTCCCAAGAAAGGCAGTTCAGCTGCATCCGTTGCAGAAACACCATGTAGTCCTGACTGGCACACCCCCTGGGCATATGGGCTTGTTGGGTTAGCATATGCTTCAGTTGTTTCCTGGCAAATACTCCCAAGTCAAAAGCCAGAAAGCATTATTTTTTACAAATTATGGTTTCTTTTTAGGGAAATAAATTATTATTACTTAAGTTAAATTAAGGCAAATTACAAACAGTTTTTGACCATTAGCCAATCTTATATTTATAGTATCCGTTTCCAAAGAATTTTAATCCAAAATAGTTTTAAAGGTCAATTTGTTTTCTTTTAATTCAACAGCTTCACTGGTAGGGTAGTTTTTCTCTATTTTAGTAGTAATCTAAATTGGGACAGACATAGGTTAAAAATTTGAACTCCAAGATAGACAAAAGGAACTCCTAAAATTGGAATGATCTGCTGGACCGGATACTTAAATACAATTTGAGGATACCAGGATTCATTCGTTGTCTTTGTCTCACTCTCACTGTCATCTACTCAGGTCAGACCTCGTGAGGAGGGACGAGAAGCACCATCAGAAGCTGATTCCTATAAGGTAGAGGTCAGACATACCTCCGCTCTCCAACTTTTTAACCATTTCACACCCAGCCATCCTCCCTACAGCACTCTCTACTTCTGTACTGGGTTTGATAATTCGTTGCAATAGCCACGCATAACTCACAGACCATACTAACAATTATGTGGTTTATTAGGGAAGTAACAGGCTACAAGAAGCCCTGGTGGCACAGTGGTTAAGTGCTAAGTTGCTAACCAAAAGGTCGACAGTTCAAACCCACCAGCTGCTCTGTGGGAGAAAGATGTAGGTCTGCTTCCATAAAGGCTGCAGCCTTGGAAACCCTGTAGGGAAGTTCTACTCTGTCGGATAGAATTGCTATGAGTCAGAATTGACTCAGTGATGACGAGTTTGTTAACAGGCTATAACCCGGAATCAGGATCAACTTGGAAGTAACAGAGTATAACTCAGGAGACAGGATACAGTTCTTTAATCAGGGCAACTTCCAACTAAGACAGCTCTCGGCTTTTTCTCTTGGTCATGCCGGCAGGCAGGCAGCCTTTCTCTTGGCCGTGCCAGCTGACAGGTCCTTCTCTGGGCCTCTGCCCAGCCTGACAGGGGCAGATTAGCCAATAAGCAAGGCTTACCTTGCTAACCAGATCATCGGTAGTGAACAATTTCACATTTTTTCACATCAAAGATTCTGCTTCTAGTTATGGCTGGCATCTGTCTCTATCTCAACCCTACAGCACCTACAGAATCAAAGCCTCTTTTCAAATTTATATTCCCTAACAGGGGCCAGGGGCAGATGACCGAGTAAGCAAGGTAAACACAGACTTACTTGTGCTTTCTAATCTGTAGAGAACAATTTCACATGGATTTCACCACATCTTTGATTAGTAAGCACAAGGAAGCCTGTGCTTACCTTGCTTATTGGATAATCGACCCTGCAGTGGCTGGGCAAGGGTTACAGCTCTTTAGCTCCACTGACAAGTGCCCAGAGGCACCCCACTCTGCCAGCAAGCCTCCTTACCAAAGGTGTTCAGCTCTCTTTCTCTCACTCTATTGAGCCAGCAAGCCCACTGGAGCCAACTCACGCTGGTCTCCTGGTTCCTGCCACTTATACTGCTGCTGCTATTTCTCTGCCACTGGGCTCTGCTGTGGTTACTGCTATTTCTCGCTGTCTTCAGTGTTACAGCTCTCTCTTCTGGGTCCAGGAGGTTCTCAGTGCAAAGACCCCAGGTCCAAAGGACATACTTCACTCCAGACCCTCCTTGATAGTAGTGAGGTCCCCCTCAATCTCTGTGGAATTGGCCCTTATATTCAATTTCAAGGCATGGCCCTCCCAGCCAGACTAAACTGATTAATCCCCTCTGTAGGCCACAATCACTCAATTTGCCTAGTGATCGACCAATTCCCGCAAGGTCACTTAATCCTATTGGGTGGTTTTACACACCCTATTTGCATAGTAGACTAACCAATCCCTTTGCAAGATTGTGGCCTAGCCAATCATTTTTGCAGAATTATAAACCCAAGGCCAGAAAGGCTATCTATAAAGAGAAACCCACTGCGCCACACTCTCTCTCTCACTCACTCACTAATTGACTGTATGGCCTTAAATCAGTAATAATAGTACCTCCGCCTGCCTGAGGCAGGGGGTGGTGAAAGATGGTTGAGCTGCCAATGAGATCTTTTAAATACACAATATTTTCCAAAGAAAATGCTTAATCATTTCAGAGTAGCTATATATTTTTTCTGCTACTTAACAATGTCAGTGTGCTTAGGTGTGCAGAGCTCATACATGTGTGTATTAGTTTGCATACACATTTTGTTGCTCATTTCATATCGCTCATTATTAAAAATATGTTTTCAGAATTGTAAAAATTGTATGTGTAATTAAAAAAAAACTTCTAATAAGATTATTTTCTTAATATAACTCCTCTTATTTACTAACGAAGATAGTGATGGCTACATCTTAACCCAAAGAGGTGTGTAAAAGTAATTAAATGGGTCTGTCAAGTTGTCCTCATCTAAAGGACTGCTACCTTTAAACAGAGTAATGCCACCACTTATTTCCAGATTGTGGCCTAGGGGAGAGGATAATACTTTAAGGGATGAAGTTGGCATTTCCCATCTGGTGTACCTTAAACCCAGACATTCTTCTCTCTACCAATCACAAATAAAAAACCTTTGCCGGTAGTTTGACTATCTGGATTTCCCAACATACCTTCTTTTCACACCTGGAGATTTGGAACAGGTCTTTGATTGATTTCTTTCAAAATTGCCTCATAAAAATCAAATGACAAATAATATTTTTCTAAAATTGTAAATGGTAGAAGCCTCATTCCTAATTGTTGCTACTGCTTTTAGAATTGTTGATGATCTTAGTCTCAGGATTTTTTAAAAATGCCTTTTTTTTTTTTTTTTAAAGCAAACAACCATATTTTTCACTAGGCTGCTTATGTTTAAAAATGTCAGAGCTAAGATTAAAGCAGTGGATGAATGTCGTCCCAAGAAGTTCGATAGTAAGCACAGTGGGCTAGATAGTCAACTTTGATTAAAATATTTACATGCTCAGGGTTTGCCTTCTCTTAGGGAGCCAAATACCACCTATGTCTTGTCAGCTAATTGAATAGCCATTTAAGATACTTTGTCTAAAGGTAATGCATTATTCTGAATTCTTACCAAATTGGCCATTTCCACAGACCTATCTGCCCCAAGGGAAACCCTGGTGGCATGATGGTTAAGTGCTACAGCTGCTAACCATAAAGGTCAGTAGTTCAAATCCACCAGGCGCTCCTTGGAAACTCTATGGGGCAGTTCTACTCTGTCCTACAGGGTTGCTATAAGTTGGAATCGACTTGATGGTAATGGGTAATGGGATCTGCCTCAGTACCAAGCCCAACTTGGGATCTAAGGGTTGCCTGAGAACAATGTGGTAGGCCCCAAATTTCCTTTCCTCATTAGTCACTCCTCAAGCAGCAATTTGCCAACTTTTACTGTTCCCTAATTTTTAAGAGGAATGACAGGCAAGGTATTAAGCTTTGGTTTTTCCCTAGATCCTATCAGTTTCTTCAAACACAGTAATCTCCTCTGTTAGCCCCTGATGTGCTACTGGGGATTACCAGGCCTGACTGGCCAGCTGGTGCCTCTCCTGTCGAGCAGCCGCGTGCTCTTAGGGAGCAGGAAACTAATGCCTCTGAGTGTTACTGACTGGGAGACCCTTTAGCACGAAGACAGTGTAGCGACAGGAGTTCTCATCGCTTTCCTGGCCTCAGACAAAAGGACCTGGCTGCTTAAATATCACACTTTTTTTTTTTTTTAACTTCCTTTATAGTTCAGATGAGGGAGCAGATGCAAACTTGTAAAATGCAGCTGACCCTTGGCAGGATCAGAGAGTCGGCTCACTCTGCCCTGACAAGGGAAGGCCTTCTAAATAGTTATCAATAGATGTTAAAGGTACATAGCACAGGGAGACAATTAAATAGAAGGTTTGGATCTTTTGGAACCATCGTAGCATTACTCATAAATAAGAAACTTTCATCTAGTTGAGAGCGTGGTATTTGAAACACGTTGCTGCCTCTTTGGCAGGTTTACTTCCTCCTTTCTTTTTCAAGCTTCACAGTAAGTAACCCAGTGTGAAACTGGAACTTGGTGTGGGGAAAGAGGCCGGGTGGAGGAACGGTCATGTTATGAAGTTATTGCAGATATAGTGGCTGGTGATTTCACACGTACGCATTCCACAGCACAGGAAGCTTACACACTGAAGAAAACCGTGCCCTGTTGGCCCCTCACCACCAAACTTTCCATTACCTGCCTTGAAAATCCCAGCTTCCAAAATGCTTGCTTTTTGATCATGTCTATTGCTTTGCTATAGTAAATTAAGAATACAGTTACTTGAATTTCTAGAATAAGAAAACAATCTACATGAACTAGCAAATCTAAAGGACAGAAGAGAATTTTTTTTCAGTCACTTGCAGATTATAGTATGTTCCTCCTTCACGATACTTCCTTTGAGATGACTTTTTGTTCTTTTTTAATGAAACCAAAATAATCTTGCCAGTAGAGTCATGGAAAATTTTACCAACCCCATTTGTTCACAGTTGCCAGTCCCTTCTCATTCCTTTTCCTTATTTATGTATAATTTTTTATTTACTTATTTAATTTATTTTTAAATTACAAAAGTAATCTCTAAATAGATGCTTTTAAAATTTATATAATCTAAAGGTATATATACCCTCAACAAGATGGACCGACATGGTGGCTGCAACATGGACTGAAGCATAACGACGATTGTGAGGATGGCGCAGGACCAGGCAGTGTTTTGTTCTGTTGTACATAGGGTCGCTGTAAGTTGGAACTGACTCGACGGCACCGAACAACAACAAAGGTATATAGATTAAAAACATACACACTTGCTCCCCCAATGCCACTTACGTCCTCACAGTAATCTCTATGAACATTTTCATGTGTGTACTTCTAACTACGTTTATTTTTTACCTGATTGTATAGCCAGAGTCGGGGTTTCTATAGATCCTTGACATGGGATTCATAGAAAACATGGGGAGATAGATAACAAAGAGAAACAGAGATAGCATGTTGTTAGTTGCTCCAACTTATGGAGACCCCACTTAAAACAGAAAGAAACGTCGCCTGGTCCTGCATCATCTTCACAACTGGCCACTGTGTATTTTCAGTGACTTCTAACCTAGGGGGTTCATCTTCCAATGCTGTATCAGACAATATTCTGTTGTGATCCATAGGTTTTCACTGGCTAATTTTTAGAAGTAGATCACCAGGCCTTTCTTCCTAGTTGGTATTAGTCTGGAAGCTCTGCTGACACCTGTCTACCACGGGTGACCCTGCTGGTATTTGAAATACCAGTGGCATAGCTTCCAGCATCATAGCAACATGCAAGCCACCACAGTACAACAAACTGATAGGCAGGTGGTAAAGAGATATCATGGATAACATAAAAAAACATAGATAACATAAAGAAACAAGGGAAAGGAAGGAACTATAAACAGACATGTTTCAAAAAGATGACAAAATAAAGAGGGAGGAAAGAGAGAGTTGAACTAGATGAAAGAGGGATGAAAGACTCATCTCTCTCTTCTCTTGGCAGTTGTCTCCTTGAGGGCAGGGAGACTGTCTTAAACATCTTTACAGAAAAACGGCTATCAATTAGGTGGTGCGGAATGAATGAATAAGAATGAAAAGCAGGAACTAACTGGTAGAGTTCACTGAACTAGCCTTTTTCAGTTTATCTAAGGCCTCCTGTGCCTGTATTTCCTAACTGTACCTTCGGGTTTTGATCCGTAAGCAGCCAGCTTATGCTACTTTGAGGCCTAATACCACATGTAGTTACTGCTAAATTGAAACAGTATTAAAGACGAAAATTGACCTGGAACCAATCCATACTTGAAAGAGGAACTTTTGAGCTATTTCTGCCATTAACTAATTGATTATACTAGGAAAGTAGCTTCCAGGCCCACTGCCTCCTTTTGGAGAAAAGGGGCCACAGGGAATTCTCGAGGCATGGATGCCCACCTCCCCCACCACCTTGGCCTCAACTGATTGATGCAGAAACCAACACCTGGCTAGAAGATAGACTCTTTTAGGGTCTCTAGCCCCCTATGAAAATGGCTTGGGTAATAACTACCCTGAACCAATCGAAGCTTCTCTCTTGGGGAATTTGAACTTGAGATAGAGAGGGAGAGACACAGAAAGAGAGGAAAGTAGGTTGACAGATAAATAGAAGGTAGCCAAATGTCAATTCAGAAATGGAGAGACTGGAAAGAATAGGCAGTAAGCAGAAACTATGAGGCTATAGTTGACTTTAGTAAATAGAGGTCATAAAGAAAGGTATAGGAAGTCATCAAGAGGGAGATTTACAAGAAGCAAGTAGAGAAAGGAATAGAATGCAGAAGATGAACCTAGAGAAAGGCAGGAGAAACTTCTGCTTTTTTCTGAAAGATATTCTAATTTTTCTTGAGGCTGGATTTGCTAGCCCTGGAAACAGTTTACTTCATTCCCTCAACCTTCCCAAGTTTCCTTACAGTTGTAACCCTTACCCTGAGGTAAATGAGAAGGTCTCCATAATTTGCAACCTGAAAAATCCCCATTTGTAAAAAGTGCAGATTGTTTAGAGATGATCACTAACATCCCTTCATTGCAGTTTGAGAGAGACTTTAAAGGAAGACATATAGACGGCCTGAGAGAGAGCTTTTCATGGTGGCAAGTGCTTTGCTGGGGTCAGCATAATTCAAGGTCTTGTTTTCTACATTGTAGTTCTAGAAATTTGATTTCCTCTATGCAGTCAAAGTTGATTTATACCAGTTACACATTTATAGATAATCTATAGATTTATAGATCTCCAATGTGAGGTAGAACTTTCCAGAGATAGGAGTTCTTTCTACAGTTTTTGACATTGTTGAACATCTTGTTCATACTATGGGGTCTTCATCAATTTTGCTGAGTGTTACATCTTCTTTTTACTTTTGCCCCCTGTATATTGCTTGTGGTTTGCCTGTCATCTGTCTTTATCTTATCTCCTTGCCCTCCATGGAAATGGCCTCCACTACCATGGTTCTTCTCTATTCAGGTAACTTCTGTCAGTAAAGTCATCACTCTAATATCTTCTCAGATTTCCAAATTTCTGTGGGATACCAAAAAACAAAAACAAAACTCATAGCGACCCTATAGGACAGAGTAGAACTGCCCCATAGAGTTTCCAAGGAGCCCCTGGCAGATTTGAACTGTCAACCCTTTGTTAGCAGCTGTAGCGCTTAACCACTACGGCACCAGGGTTTCTTTCTGTGGGATACTTCCTCCTAAAAACTCACCAACATTGCAAATTCAATGAATTCAAAATGGAAATTATTGTCTTTCCCCTAAAAGTTATTCCTCCCATGTTCCTTCCCCTTCTCTAAAAATGGAACTTCAATAAACCCAGCCCAAAGCTCAGACTCTTTTTTTTAACCTTTTTTTTCTTGTGCTTAATAGTTATTATTGCAAAGTCCTAGCAATTCTACCTATGTAATACCAATTTCATCCACTCCCCTCTGTACTCATTAGCTAATGCTGAGTAACAAATTATGCCAAAATTTAGCAGCTTAAAACAAGAAGTATTTCCTATTTTACATAGTTTGTGAGGGTCATGAATCTGGGCATGGCTTAGCGGGTCTGTTGTGAGGTTGGGTGCAAGCAAGCTGTCCGCTGGGGCTGCAGTCATCTCAAAGCTTGACTGTAGCTGGAGAATCTGTTTCTAAGATGGATTATGAAGTTGACGGCAGGCCTCAATTTCTTGCTGGCTGGAGGCTGGAGGCTTCAGTTCCACAGTGTGTGGGTCTTTTCATAGGACTGCTTGTAACAGGGCAGCTTACTTCATCCCAGAGGAAGAAATGAGAGAGAGACAGAGAGAGAGAGACCATTCCAGATGGAAGCTGCAGTTTCTTTATAATGTAATCTTGGAAGTCACACATCATCACCTTTGCCCTATTCTATTTGTTAGAAGCTAATCACTAAGCTCAGCCCCTGTTTAAGGGGAGGGGAACTAAACTCCACCTCTTAAAGGGAGTAGTATCAAAGAATTTGTGGATATATTTTTAAAACTATTACTCCCACATCTCCATTTTTATTGCTATGGCCTAGTTTGGGCCCCATCACTCCTCATCAGGATTTGTTCTTAGGATAAAGACCAAGGTCCTTAACATGGTCTACAAGGCCCATGTGTCTGTTTACGTACTGGCACTCAACTGCTTTCTATTTATCTGTCAGTCTGCTTTTCTCTCTTTTTGCATCTCTCTCTCCCTCTCTGTCTCAAGTTTAAACTCCCCAAGAGGAAAGCTTTGATTGGTTCAGGCAGTCACCATCCAGTGTCAATCCAGGCCACTGCAGAGGAGGCTGGACAGCCCGTAGAAAGCTATAGCCTTTTGGTCACGTGATGATTTCTGACTCCAGAGTCTGTGTACCTTCTCTACTACTGCTGTTCCTCTTTAAGGACAGAGGACAGTGCGGTGCCTTATTTTTCACCTTTGTATCTCCCATAGGGCTTTGCACACAGTAGTACAAAAATAATGCTTAAACTAATGAAGAGAAGCCAGTGGATCAGGAAGAAAATGATATAGTAAAAGTCTGCCTTTAAGGACTGCTTAAAAATAACAATCTCACATTTTCACTTTTTGGTCACAGATCCTCAGTCGTTCCTCCCTGGTCTGAAGGGTCCAGTCTGAATTACCTAGTCCAGTGTTACAGGTTCATGGGTCAGAGATATTTGGGGAGTAATTTAGGTCCCACCATTTTCTCTTTTCCTGTGATCTGGTTTTTCCCACCAGTACATTTGCCCTTCCTGTGTAGGTCTGCCAGATTTATAAACAAAAAGAAAGAAAAAATAGAGGAAAATAGCTACATTTGAATATCAGATAAACAACTAATCTTTATTGCTGTAAGTATGTTCTAAATATTGTATGGGACCTACTTATCCTAAAATATTATTCATTGTTTATCTAGAATTCAAATGCATCTGTATTTTATCTGGCAGCCCACTTCCTGTGGATTGCAGGCTCAGAGTCCTCTGGTCCCCTAACTGCAGTTGCAGGGCAGTGACCTCATCTGTGGCACTTCACGGGGATTTCATGCTGGGTTACTGTTCCACCCTATTGAAGCCTCATCCACTATGACCACATTGTTCACCATTCTTAGAGGAGAGCATCACCCAACATCAGGATCACCAAAGAGTACAAATCCAAGGTCCTCTCCCAAGCTGACCTTCTCCAAGGTGTGGGGATGCCAGAGCAAAATTGGCAGCTAAACCAAAAAGATGTGACAGTAGGAGAATTGGATACACGTAAACCAAAAACCAAAACCAAACTCATTGCCGTTGAGTCGATTCCGACTCATAGTGACCCTATAAGACAGAGTAGAACTGCCCCATAGGGTTTCCATGGAGTACCTCTTGGTTAGCAGCTGTAGCTCTTATCCACTATGCCACCAGTGTTTCCTGGATATCCCTACCACTTTTCAAATGTTGGAGCCAAATCAACACTTTGGGTGCTCTGCACTGGATAGAATATGTTTAGGTACTGAAATCATACCCATCACAAGCATGTTTGCACACCTAAAGGGGAGTATCATGGGCAACATAGTAGGTGCTCAATTATGTGGTTTAATAAGCGCTTATTCTCATTCACAAATTTTAGTTCTGCATTTTTAAGAGCTTTACCAGTATAAGCTGAGTTTTCATAGTTCAATGAAAAAGAGACATAAAAAAGATTTAAAAGGAAAACGCACGTTCCTAATTCAAGTCTGTTGTCTTTCGGGAGATGGTTTACTTTAGATTTCCTTTTTCCCAGGACAACTACCACTGATCCAGCTTGATGACTAATGGTATAGTTTCCTTTTCATGCTTTTAATTTTTTGTTATGAACAATTTCAAACAGTATAAAGAGAATAGTATAATCAACTCCCATATAAACATCACTTAACAGAACAGTTATTAACATTTTACCATCATTGCTTCCTATAATTTTTTGCTGAATTATTTTAATTTAAATCATAGATGTCATGACATTTCACTCTTAAATACTCTGTGAAAATGAGGACATTTTCTTACACAACCACAATACCATTTTTGTACCTACAAATTGACAATAATTTTTAAATATCATCTAGTATTTAGAGTCCCTGAATGGTACAAATGGTTAACATGCTCGGTTGCTAACTGAAAGGTTGGAGGTTTGAGTCCACTCAGAGACTCCTGGGAAGAAAAGCCTGGAGAACTGCTTCTGAAAAGTAAGCCATTTGAAAACTGTATAGAGCATAGTTCTTTTCTGACACACATGGAGTCGCCCTGAGTTGGAATCTACTCGACGGCAACTGGTAGCGGAATACTTAGTCTGCATAATATTTCTCCGGTGACTCCAAAATGGCTATTTATAGTTGACTCATTTAAATCAGGATTCAAACCAGGTCCATACTCTGCATTTGGTGGTTATGCTTGTGATTACCTGCACATCAGTTGTAGCTTTGGACCAATGTCATTTAGCATGGTTCCAGGGATGCGGGTCTGACGGAGTTTGAGAACTGCAAAAAGGCCACTGGTTCAGAATTTTGATTGCTCTCGGGACAAGCTAAGATGACCCGGCTATTTCTACCTAAGCCCTTCCAAGGGTGGAATCTGGCCTGATCTTTCACTCCCTTCCCCCTGCTTGTCATGCTCTAGCCTTCTTGTGCTTTGTCAGCTGTGCTGAAGGCCTTCTCACATGAGGGCCTTCCCACTTGCTTATCTGGCAGCCAAGATTCTCTAGCCCCCACCCTCCCTCCCACACATACACCATTTGCCTAACAAATTCCTACTCATACTTCAGGAATTAGCACAAGTGCTACTTCCTCAGACAAGCTTTCCCTGGATGTCCCTGCCCCCATACCAAGACTAGGCCAGTGACCCCTGTTAAATTTTCTCTTTGCACCAGTACCTTTCTTCTACAGCACTTATCCAGCTGCAATTAAATAATTCTTAATGGAATTATGCTTTTAATGTGTCTTTTTCCCATGAGGAGAAGAGCCATATCCATCATGTCCACCGTTTCCCAGCATCTAGCAGATCACCTCACAAACACAGGAGATGAACTTAATATGAATGAATGAGTGAATGAATGAATAGAAGTAGATATGGAACCACTCAAGTTTCTGGGGAGCTTTAAGCAGGGGATTGGCAGGGAAAGCTGGATACAGTAGAGCCTCCTATGAGTCTGGACAGGCAGTTCTGGGGAATAGTCAGAGATAGATTGCTTTTAGACGAAGAAGAGGAAGTTCATAGGGAAACTTGAACAATTTGTTCCATAGCATCAACTTGGCTGAAGAGTGTCTCTACTTTCTTTGCATTTACTCACAAGATGTAGAAATTTCTTAAGTGTACTTGTTCTTGATAACAAACCACAAGGAAATTTGAAAGTTCATGAGCTATCTGGCTTCCGAAGTTTCTTCTTTTTCAATGAGAAGCTCAGAAACTGATGTTAAAGAAAAATGAAGCATTGCATTCCACACGTATCCCTGAAAATTTCTAGACTCAACACAACAAAAGGGCTATTATAAAGCAATGTTAATTTTCTGTAGAATTTCACTAAATAACTTCCTACAGAGATCTCAGCAGTTCTGAACAAATGTTCTGGAGCCACTTAAGCACAGTACTTCCCTCATGGTGGCACAGCCCACAGACACCATTTACATGCACCAGTGCTATTTAGACCTTAACTATAAATTACTGCATAAAGGTTAATAGAACTCAGCCAAGCTTTAGGAAAGGTCTTATGTACTGAATTACCTCATATACTGGTGAGATGATAATACAAATAAACATCTGAAAGAACAAGAGGTGTGGCAGGGATAAAAGAGCAAAGTTCTTTGAATTTCACAGGAAATCCCTATCAATGGAATAGCAGGGCAGCAATGATAATTTCCAGGGCACTTTTTTATTTCAGCAGCAGAAAATTCATTTTCTGATCATTTGTTTCCTATTGTCCCTTGGGCCTTTAGGTGGTAAAACCAAAACCAAAAAGCCAAACCCATTGCTGTTGAGTCTATTCCAACTATAACAGCCCTATAAGACAAAGTAGAACTGCTCCATACAGTTTCGAAGAAACAGCTGGTGAATTTGAACTGCCAACCTTTTGATTAGCAGCCAAACACTTAACGACTGCCCCCACCAGGGCCCATTGGTAAAACAGTCACCTTAAAATGCCTATTGATTAGCTTCAAGATTTTCTTTTGGTGCTGATGAGGTCTATCTACCGAGAGAGTTACAGTGATAATGTTAGAGAAGCCTTCTACTCCCCACAGTTTCTAAATGTCCAGTGCCCTCTTTAAGTGAGAAAAGGCACACCTCCCTAATTTGATAGTAATATGATGGTCAAAATGGTTTATTTAGCGGCCCCTTGCATGCTTGTTTAGCAGCCCCTTCCACCACTAGTTTTTTTTTTTTTCACCACTTGTCTGTCAATTTGTTGTACTCTGGTGGCTTGTGTGTTGCTGTGATGCTGGAAGCTATGCCTCTGGAGCTTCCAGACTAAGAAAGACTACGAAGAAAGACCTGGTCATCTACCTCTAAAAGGAATTGGCCAGTGAAAACCTTATGAATAGCACCAGAACATTGTCTGATATAGTGTTGGAAGATGAGCCCCTCAGGTTGGAAGCCACTCAAAGTACAACTGGGGAAGAGCTGCCTCCTCAAAGTAGAGTCAACCTTAATGAGGTGGATGGAGTCAAGCTTTCAGGACCTTCATTTGCTGAAGTGACATGACTCAAAATGAGAAGAAACAGCTGCAATCATCCATTAATAATCAGAACATGGAATGTGCGAAATATGAATCTAGGAAAATTGTGAAATGGAATGCATAAAGATCGATATTCTAGGCATTAGTGAGCTAAAATGAACTGGTAGTGGCCATTTTGAATCAGACAATCACATGGTTTACTATGCTGGAAATGCCATATTGAAGAGGAATGGGGTCACATTCAGCATCAAAAACATTTCAAGATCTATTCTGAAGCACAACGTTGTCAACGACAGAATATCCATACGCCTACAAGGAAGACCAGTTAATATGACTATTATTCAAATTTACACACCAACCACTACTGCCAAAGATGAAGGAATTGAAGATTTTTACCAACTTCTGCAGTCTAAAATTGATGGACAATGCAATCAAGACGCATTGGTAAGTACTGGTGATTGGAATGCGAAAGTTGGAAACAAAGAGGAAGGATTGGTAGTTGGAAATGTGGCCTTGGTGATAGAAACAACTCTGGAGATTGCATGATAGAATTTTGCAAGTCCAATGACTTATTCATTGGAAATACCTTTTTTCAACAACATAAACTGCACCTATACATGTGGACCTCACCAGATGGAACACACAGGAATCAAATTGACTACATCTGTGGAAAGAAACAATAGAAAAGCTCAGTATCATCAGTCAGAACAAGACCAGGGGCTGACTGAGAAACAATCAATTGTTCATTTGCAAGTTCAAGTTGAAGCTGAAGAAAATTAAGACAAGTCCATGAAAACCAAAGTACGAACTTGAGTATATACCATCTGAATTTAGAGACCATCTCAAGAATAGATTTGATGCATTGAACACTAATGACCAAAAATCAGACAGGTTGTGAAATGACATCAAGGACATAATACGTGAAGAAAGCAAAAGATTATTAAAAAGACAGGAAAGAAAGAAAAGGCCAAAATGGCTGTTGGAATAGACTCTGAAACTTGCTTTTGTGTGCAGAGTAGCTACAGTGAATGGAAGAAATAACGAAGCAAAGAGCTGAACAGAAGATTTCAAAGGGTGGTTGAAGAAGACAAAATAAAGTATTATAATGAGATGTGCAAAGACCTGGAGTTAGAAAACCAAAAGGGAAGAACACACTTGGCATTTCTCAAGCTGGAACTAAAGAAAAAACTCAAGCCTCAAGTTGCAATACTAATGGATTCTATGGTCAAAATATTGAATAACGTAGGAACCATCAAAAGAAGATGAAAGGAATACACAGAATCACTATACCAAAAAGGAACTGATTGATGTTCAACCATTTCAGGAGGTAGCATATAAGTAAGAACCGATGGTATTCAAGAAGAAGTCCAAGCCGCGCTGAAGGCGTTGGCAAAAAACAAGGCTCCAGGAATTGACAGAATACCAATAGAGATATTTTAATAAACGGATGCAATGCTGGAAGCACTCATTAGTTTATGCCAAGAAATATAGAAGACAGCTACCTGGCCAACCGACTGAAAGAGATCCGTATTTGTGCCCTTTCCAAAGAAAGGTGACCCAACAGAATGTGGAAATCATTGAACAATATCGTTAATATCACATGCAAGTAAAATTTTGCTGAAGATAACTGAAAAACAGTTGCAGCAGTACATTGACAGGGAACTGCCAGAAATTCAAACCAATTCAGAAGAGGGCGTGAAATGAGGGATATCATTGCTGGTGTCAGATGCTCTTGTCTGAAAGCAGAAAATACCAGACAGATGTTTAAAAAAAAAAAAAAAAACTAAACCCAGTGCCATCGAGTCGATTCCGACTCATAGCGACCCTATAGGACAGAGTAGAACTGCCCCATAGAGTTTCCAAGGAGCGCCTGGGGGATTTGAACTACTGACCTTTTGGTTAGCAGCCGTAGCACTTAACCACTACGCCACCAGGGTTTCCGAAAGATGTTTACCTGTGTTTTATCAACTGTACAAAGACTTTCAACTGTGTGGATCATAACACATTATAGATAACAGTGCAATGAGTGAGAATTCCAGAACACTTAATTGTGTTCATGTGGAACCTGTACATAGACTAAGAAGCATCATTCGAGCAGAAAAAGGGTACTGAGTGGTTTAAAATCAGGAAAAGTGTGCGTCAGGGCTGTATGCTTTCACCATACTTATTCAACCTGTATGCTGAGCAAATAATCTGAGAAGCTGGATTATACGAAGAAGAATTCAGCATCAAGATTGGAGGAAGACTCATTAGCAACATGCAATATGCAAATGATACAACTTTGCATGCAGAAGGAGGACTTGAAGCACTTACTGAAGAGGATCAAAGACTATAGCCTTTGGTATGGATTATACCGCAACATAAAGAAAACAAAAATCCTTACAAATGGACCAGGAAACAACATCGTGATAAACGAAGAAAAGATGGAAGTTATCAAGGATTTTATTTGTTCCACAATCAACGCCCATCGAAGCAACAGTCAAGAAATCAAATGCCGTGTTGCATTGGGCAAAACTGCTGCAGAAGACCGCTTTAAAGTGTTAAAAAGCAAAGATGTCACTTTGAGGACTAAGGTGCAACTGACCTAAGCCGTGGTATTTTCAATAGTCTCACATGCATGCGAAAGCTGGACCAGAAATAAGGTGGAAGAATTGACGCCTTTGAATTAAGGTGTTGGGGAAGAATATTAAATATGCCATGGAAGGAAGTATGAGAGTGTTCCTTGGAAGCAAGGATAATGAGACTTCATCTTGCTTACCGTGGACATGTTATCAGGAGGATCCAGTCCCTGAAGAAGGACATCATGCTTGGTAAAGTAGAGGGTCAGCAAAAAAGAGGAAGACCCTCAAAAAGATGGATTGACACCGTGGTTGCAACGATGGGCTCAAACATAGCAACGATTGTAAGGATGCACAAGACCGGGCAGTGTTTCATTCTGCTGTACATAGGGTACATGAGTGGGAACCAACTTGACGGCACCTAACAACAACAACAACATGCATGCTGGTTATATTCCTGATCTGCTTTTGAACAACTCGTGGGAACCTATAACATTTGTATGTCCATCATTCTCTAAAAGGGAACATAACAGGTACATGGGTGAATTTGAAACGAGTACAACTATTTTTGTAGTCACTCTGATAATTTTCATGGGAAAGCAAATGGACAAGGTTGGTAGCTTAAGTTACCCTTTTCTTCGTTTTGTCAGGCTCCAGATCACAAGACATCCACCATACCCAGTTCCCAAGTCTTACTGGTTTAAGAACTTAAGTGGGGTCACAGGCTTTTAGCAGATTATCACAGGTCAGCCAAAGATACTCAAAAGGTGAGTGTAATGGTCATTACCTGGTCTCTAGGCCTCAGCACATAATTATGAGAGTAGTAGTTGCAGTAGCATCCCGACTGATCCTTCCTCAGTGCCTGGGTGTTTGGTCTCGCAGGCTGGCAGGGTTAATGTCCTCCTGCAGCAGGTCCAAACTGATCCTGTGGATTCCATCCATGCAGATGTGGGCCATGGCACTGGAAGATGCAAGAACTAGCAAAACTTGGTAAACTTTATAGGTGTCACTTCACCTACCATTATCTTGTAGCACCCTGAAGAGGAGAATGTTGCTTAATAGCTCAGAGAATAGCCTGAGAGGGGGAGAAGAATTCCTGTAGGTGGACAGTAATTACTGGATCTGTGCAGCAAGAGAACAACTGTATGACTAACACCCCCACAGTTACGAAAGATGCTCTGAGCTGGTCAAGAGCTCAGGGATCAATTTCATCCCTAAAAGAGAACGTGACGACTTTCTTGTTTGCTGTTTTTAGACTAGAAAAAATAGACACATTATATGATAGAGGCAGAGGAACACTGAAGCCAACTTTATTATTTTCCAGCGAACCCCTAAACCAGGGGTAAGTGCAGAAATTGTCATACTGTGTTAGTTCTTAGGTCCCTTGAAGCCAGGCCTGTCTCTGGGAGGATTTAGCAATTCAGGTCCAGAAAGAGGCAAGTTATCTGTCAAAGGCTTGGCTTTCACCCCAAACATCTTGGTTTCTCTGATCTCGTTTTGGATCTGGCATCCTTGAATTTAAATCTGAAAATTTTAAAACTTTTTGTATTTTCAGCCTCTGCTCCTTCTAAAGATGAAAGGGCTCCATAGGTATAAAGCATCTCCCCACCTTTCCTTTTCATTTCCTTCCTTTCTACTTTTATCTTTCTGCATCTATTTATCTACCTATCTGTAACTTATACTAATGCCATCTCTTTCAGGTTTCAGGGAGGTACTTCTGGCAATCTGGAATTTAGTAAACAAACCCATGCTCCCTTATGTATGATTTTATAGATTTGACATATACCCCTTCTCCACTTTTGTCTTTCCAGATTCATCCTATAAACCGTGAAAAGAGCAATCTCAAATTCTACTCACTCCAAGTCATTTTCTCTAATAACTACTCAGTGTTGCTCTCTCCCCTTCCTAATTTTTTTCTGCTAATATTCAATTTAGAATTTTATCGTGTATTATATTAGTTTTCTATTGCTGCTGTAACAAATTGCCACAAACTTAGTGGCTTAAAACAAAGCAAGTTTATAGTATTACAATTCTGTAGGTTAGAAGCCCAACAACGGTGCCACTGGGTTAAAATCAAGATGTCAGCAGGGATTCCTTCCTTCTAGAGTCTCTAGAGGAGAATCTGTGTCCTTACTTTTTCCAGATTCCTTGGCTCAAATTCCTTGGCTCATGGCACCCTTTCTCCATCTTCAAAGGCGGCAATGTAATAGCTTTCTGACTCTGCTTCTGTTGTCTGGTCTCTTTCTCTGACTCTCTTCTTCTGCCTCCCTCTTCCACTTCTAAGAACATTTGTGATTACATTGGACTCACCCAGACAATCCAAGACAATCTCCCTAATTTAAAGTCAGTTGATTAGCAAATTTAATTACATCTGCAACCTTAATTCCCCTTTGCTGTGTAACCTAACATATTCACAAATTCCTGGACGAGGAGCGTCATTATTCCATTTACCACATGTATGTATTCCTTTACAAATTTTTTTTCCCATGGAGATTTTGATGCAAGTAGATTGTGGACTTATTGAAGGCAAGTCTGTAATGAAAAGTTTTGCTTTGCTATATTTCTGGTCTTCCCCTAGCACCTACAAAAATGCCAGAATTTAGTAGGGTCTTGGCAAATACCTGCCAGTAGCTCCCAGTTTCTTTGATTATTCTAGTCATCCTTCACCCATTTTCTTATGTGTTTCCGGAAAGTTATTCTGTATCAAATACTCAGGTGCTGATGCACTACCTTTCACACACATGTTGGCTATCGCTTACTGAACTGTGGAAGGAGTTATTGCGAATGCCATCCAGAATGGTTGGCAGTTAGTCTCTTCACAACTCTGTTTTGGCTTTGTACTGGATAAAAATATCAAATTAGACATTGTGGATGTATGTAATAGGAAGAGGAGAGGAAAAATAGAGGACAGGTACAGAAGAATCTTTGTGATTTCCCCACAAGCTCCTGGAGACAGATGATTTCTTTCATGTGACAGTGGAAGCCAGATTTTAGACCAACCCAGATGCTGATAACCATTCCCATAAAAATACTCAGCCACTGAGAAGTCCCAGAACCCCCATCATTAGAAAACAACCACAATATTTTAAGCAGATTCCAAAGAGAACCCCATCACTGGCTTAGGATTGGCCAGGAATGTCACATATCTACAAGATCAAAGAATTTCTTCTAAAGAAGAGTTTAAAGATGAAAAGGAGCAGTTTATTTTCACTGACTTCCTCACTTTTTACCTTTTAGCCCAGTTACAAACATAGGTTTATCCACAGGCATCACAATTCATTAATTAATTTAACTAATAACCAGCTATTTGTCAGGTACTGTACTGGCTCAGGAAACCCTGGTGATATAGTGGTTAAGTGCTACAGCTGCTAACCAAGAGGTCAGCAGTTCAAATCCACCAGGCGCTCCTTGGAAACTCTATGGGGCATTTCTACTCTGTCCTATGGGGTCGCTATGAGTCAGAATCGACTCGATGGTGGTGGGTTTTGGGTTTGGTATTGGCTCAAGAGTCAAAAAACATTTATTGACTTAACAAAAATTCATATAGGGCTCACTATGTGCCAAGTATTAGTCTAAGTGACTTAACCATACTAACTTGTTCAGTCCTCATAACAACCCCAAGAAGAAGGTACTGTTATATTATGGCTTTCTTACAGATGGGGAACTGGAAGTTCAGAGAGATTAAGTAACTTTTGTAGAGCCAGGATTTTAGAGTTCCTGCCCTTGACCACTACACCATGCTACTCCCCTTTAGACAGTTCCTGCTTACAAAGAGGTTATAGACTGATAGGAAAGATAAAAATAACCAATAAATGACAAATATAAGTGAATTACTATTTGTTTTATACACTTCTGTATCCCCAGTGCCTAAAAAAGTGTCTGGTATATCAATAGGGACTGAATAAATATTTGTGGAATGTTATTGAAAGACCTGGTGATAAGTACAATGAAGTAAATGAATTGGATGAGGTGGTGAAGACTCCTAGCGAATCTACTCAGTATAGGGTGGTGGAGCAGGGCTCCTCTGAGGAGGGAACATTTAAACTGAGATCCGAAGATAATCATGAAAAGAGTACCCAAGTGTGTTCAGGTAGAGGGACCAGCATGGTCAGGGACCCTAAGGTGGGAGACAGCTGGGCAGGTGGGAGGAATGGGAGGAGCCAGTGTGCGGGAATGGGATGTGCACAGGCAGCCATGGAAATGAGATGAAGCAAAAGGTGGACATAAGCTGGGTTATGCAGGGTCTTAAACCAAGAAACCCAAACTTGTTGCCCTTGAGTCGATTCCAATGCCTAGTGACCTCGTAGGACAGAATAGAACCGCCCCACAGGGTTTTCAAGATTGTAAATCTTTACGGAACCAGACTCCACATCTTTCTCCTGCAGAGTGGCTAGTGGGTTCAAACTTTCAACCTTTTGGTTTGTGGCCAAGCGCTTTAACCATTGCGCCACCAGGCTTCCTTATGCAGGTCCCTAGGCCCTTCTGGTAGGACACTGCGTAGGTGCCACCAAACCAAATCCGTTGCCGTCAAGTTGATTCTGACTCATAGTGACCCTATAGGACAGAGTAGAACTGCCCCACAGAGTTTCCAAGGAACACCTAGTAGATTTGTACTGCTGACCTTTTGGTCAGCAGCCATAGCCCTTAACCACTATGCCACCAGGGTTTCTGTAGGTGCCACAAAAGGATTCAAAAGACCCTGCCCTTGGGTTCATAATCCCGTTGCGAAGAGAAGGCAAACAGTAAAAAGAAAAACATATTTGAGCCACTACACCTTATTCTTTCGTAAACATCTTCGTTGGTGGCTTTTCGTTTCTTTCTTTTTTTTTTTTTTTTTGCCACTTAGAAATTACTCTTGTATCCTCTTACAATCTTTAGAAAGCTTTGACTCACATCAGGGACTACTTTCTCATTCGTTCACCTTGAAACATTGGAACACCTGCAGCCTGCTTTGTTATGTGGTTAGATTTTCATCCAGGCAACAGAGCTCTGACCTACAGTAATTTCAACTGAGTTCCAATAGTGTATGAGGCCTGGTTCACATCTGTAGTGTTTTTACAAGGGTCTAAATTTGGTTTGCTAGTTTGCTGTATCTTCTGGCCTTTGTTTTTATAGCTCTGACTCACAGTTGAAGTTTTTGTACTAGAAGACTACACACTATTTCTATAGAAGTGTTTTGGTTATGAAGCTATATCTAGGAAATATTACAACAGGCTTCACATGAGCCAGAGAAATTTAGGAAGTGGAAATGGCCTTGTGAAAATTAATTTTCTTTCTTTCTTTTTAACAGGTTTATTGAGCTATAACTCACATACCATACAATTCACCCATTAAGGTGCACAACGCAATGGACTTTAGTATATTCGCAGAGTTTTGTAACTCTTACCACGATCTAATTTTAGAGCATTTCATCACCCCCAAATGAAACACCCACCCTCCCGGCCCTTGGCAGCCACTAATCTACAGTCTGTTTCTATAGATTTGCTTATTCTAGAACATTACATTTAAACAGAATAATGTAACATGTGGTCTTTTTACTGGCTTATTTCACTCAGCATAATGTTTTGAAAGTTCCTCCATATTGTGTCAATACTTCATTCCTTTTTATTGCTGAACAATATTCCATTGTACGAACATGACATTTTTGTTTTCCCATTCATCAGTTGATGGACATTTGTGTTACTTCTACTTTTTGGCTGTTATAAATAACGCTGCCATGAACATTGATTTACAATGTGTGGACGTAAGGTTTTCATTTCTCTTGGGTATATACCTAGGTGTGGAATTGCTGGATCACATGATAACTCCATGTTCTATATTTTGAGGAGCTGCCAAACTATCCTCCAGAGTGGCTACACCATTTTACCTTTCCTCCCCGAGTAAATGAAGGTCAAATCTCCCCACATCCTCCCTAGCACTTGTTATTGTGGCTTTTTGATTATAGCCATCCTACTGGGTGTGAAGTGGTATCTCATTGCGGCATTAATTTACATTTATAATTGTCTTTTTTCTTCTACTTTTTCAAAATGCCCAAATCTGAGAGATTATTTTTTTCAGAATCAGATATGAGCAATGCCACTCTGAAGGAAGTCATATTGTGACATACTTGTATTGTGAAAGTGTGGAAATAAAAGATGAGGAACAAGCCCCAGATAGCACTAGAGTTTTTTAAAGTGAGCATTTGCCATCCTGGTTGGATTGTAAGGCATTCATTAAGGATTTTAATATTATAGACAGTGCTGTAGCTCTGAGGATTGCATTAGATAATTTACAATAAATGACCATTTATCTACTACATATAATCCAAGTACTTCAGAAACATTCTCTAAATCTCATCTGTCAAGTTTACATTGGTCTAAGTCAATGTTATTTCTCCTATTTTTAAAAAGGACTATCGAAAGGAATCGAGTTGCCCAATATTATATGGCAGATGTGTGGTGAGGATTTACCTCTTGATCCTTCATGTTAATTTATAAAGTAATAGATTCTCAGAATCAGAAGGGGCCTTGGAATTCATGTATTCTATTATTCAGTAATAAAAATTCCAGCAATGACATACATGATTGACTACTTCCAATGACATAGAAGCTCTTTACTTTACAAAGCAGTTCTGTTGTTGGAGGTTCTAATACTTTCTTTTTTATACTGAACCAACTTTTGCTTCCATGTTCCTTCTACTCACTGCTACTTGTTCTGTGCTTTAGAACCATGAGGAATAAAAGTTCATAATAAATATTATAATAAATAACAACAACAAATAAAAAAGGCTAAATATTCATTGAATGAAATTATGATCTGCATTATGTACAGAAAGCATTTTTTGTACTGCTTGGGTAATTTAAAAGAAAAGAGAAAAAAAAAAACTAATATCTCTCTCCACACACACAGACACATACACGCACATATTTTTACCCCACCCTGGACTTTTCTTTCTTTCGTTTCTGTATTTATTGGTTTTAATATGAGTACAGAGCAGTGTGTTTATTGTAGAAAATGCATACGCACTTAAAGAAGAAAAAATTAATTTCAAGCAAATCTCTTTCATACTCTCACTTTGTCTCATCATTTATTGTTCTTTGAATATGAAATTTTTTTTCACTTTGCAAAATTTTTTTTTTTTACTTCATTGTGCTTTAGGTGAAAGTTTACAGTGTGAATTAGTTTCTCATTCAAAAATTTATGCACAAATTGTTTTGTAACATTGGTTGTAGTCCCGAAAATGTGTCAGCACTCTCCCCCTTTCCGTTTACCACCCGGGTTCCCTATGTCCGTCCATCCAGCTTCCCTGTTCCTTCCTGCCTTCTCGGCTTTGCTTTTGGGCAGCTGTTGCCCGTTTGGTTGCATGTGAGATTGTTAATGGCTCCACAGTGTTGGCATGATACGGACACAACATAATGCATTTAAATATTTCCCTTTCGAGAGACATTTAGGTGCCTTCAACTTTCTGAAGAGAGTAACAATTCTGTCAGTTTTCTGTTTTCCAAATGGACACCTGTTATCTTAAATCTTCTTCATGTGACCTTTTGCCTCTGGCTTGCTTTTCTGTAGATACACTCTAACTTGCCAGTCCCCCTCTCTAAATGAGGTTCCCAGAACTGACCACCTGATCCAGAGCAGAGAGAAAAATTCAGAGGAACCATTACTTTTTCTGAACATTACACTTTTATCCATGCAGACAAAAATGGCAATAGCTTTTCTTATTGTGGCCTTTCATTGGGATTGCAGGCAGCACAAATCTGCCCTGCCTTGACGGGCTTAACGTCTGCACTTTTTTTCAGTGTCTCTGGCTAGTCCTTTGTGGCCTGTTGATGCGGGTCCTCAGGTTATCTCAATTTCTACTCTATTTGTGGATAGTCTGTCCCCAAGCAGTGGCCAGCCATTTCACTTGGTCTGGCAGATCCTCTTTAACACCAACTATTTGTCTCACCTTAAAAATACTCTAGAAATAAGCCTAAGTGATTAAATACAAACAGCTTTTTTTACTTGAAAAGACTTTCCTTCCCAATGAATAAAAGTAAGGAACCTCAATGATATATGAGGTCCCGTAATGCATTTGTCTTCCTCCCATTTTGCAACTCAGGAGCTAATATTGGAGATTAAATAATGTACTTTGTCGACTTCAGTGTATCTGCTGCTGAACGTGTAAATTCATCCTTTCTCATAGAGTCAGACATGACTAGCTAAGCAGCTTCCAAAGTAAAAGAGGTGACATGAATAATTCTTCCTGGAAATAAGGTCAACCTTGTTGCCATGAGATCTGCACTGTGTGCAAGGCGGAAAGCACTACATAAACCTTGTACCTCGAATACTTCTGAAGATCTGACTTCCTCCCATCTCCTAATGCCTGAATGCCCAAGAAATAGAACACAGGACTAGAAATAAAAAACCGGGGTCTTGTGGAAAGAGGGATCATAATATATTAAGTAAAAGATGGTTCCCATGTAAAACTATTCTTGCAGAAAAAAATGGGAATTAAATAAACACATGAAATCAGGATGCGTACAAAGATATTAACAGCCTTTTACTGATGGCTAGATAATGGGTGTTAAATTTTTTGCTTTGTTCATCTATATTTTTAAACTCTTCTACATGGTAATATGAAAAAATTTAATTAGTGGGTTGTAGTTTTGATGCTTTCATTGAGTTGAATGGCACAGGTTTTGTCTGCCTTGCGATGAATTATTAGAATGAAAAGTAAATTTGGGTGGGAAACTGGACAAAGTTACTTCAGAGTTTGTCCCAGCCCTAAGGCTTTATGAAGTTACCATCGAATTCAGTCAGCAACGTAGATGGCAAACCATAACAGAGCACAGATCATATCCTTTCGGGCCCTCGGTTACAACAAGAACCACTCAAACTAGTTTGAGCAAAAAAGTACCATTTCTGATAAGGCGACAGACAGGGCTGATGGTCAGCTGGTGTGCACTTGTTTGGGGACACTGATTGTTTACGTTTTAAAATACTTCTGTTCCTTTTGCTCTGACAGCCCCAAATGCCTCCTCATTGCCTTCCCCACTGCAGCTCATTCTCTGAGGATTTCTCTGGACTTTTGGAAACCCTGGTGGCATAGACGTTAAGTGCTATGGCTGCTAACCAAAGGGTCCGCAGTTCGGATCTGCCAGGCACTCCTTGGAAACTCTATGGGGCAGTTCTACTCTGTCCTACAGGGCAGCTATGAGTCGGAATCCACTTGACGCACTGGGTTTGGTTTTTAGTAACAAAGGGGTAACACTTGGAATGGCAGCAGGCTTCCAGGCCCTGTCTGTTCTGATTTGTTTTTACCGTGTCATTGTTAAATATTTTTAAAATGACCCCCCGTATATGGGGGTAGCTCATGGAACCTAAGGGCAAAGACTTAGCTGCGCCTCAGGAAGGGACTAGATGCAGGCTCTTGTATGCTACCAGACCTCTCCCACCATTTCTCGCCTCCATGCATCTGCTCCATCCTCTCTTTCTGCCTTCTTTGCCTTCAAGTTCACATGAGAGAAACAGGACCTACAACAGCTCTCTGATTTGTCATTTGACAGGCCTGGCCACTTGGAGAGAGACTGAACACTCTGCCTCCCTCCCAATTTCAAATTTCCAGGAAGAGAATTAAATGGCCAGTCTTCAGCTATGCGCCCACTCCAGTACCAAACATTTATGGCCCTATGCCAAGGAGGGGATCACATTGCCAACCATGGCTTTTCCCACTATAACCACACTGATGAGGGGAGTAAGTTGTTCCAGATAAAATGGTGAGAACTTTTCAGAACTAAGGAGTGGGGCCCACATAATACAATTTGGCCCCTGCTGATCACATTTTTTTTTTTTTTTTGATCACATAGGTATTTTTCAACTTTCTTTTATTTGGAGCTTCTGTATCCAACAAACTCAACTTCCCATAAACAGTCTCTAAATAGCCATATACCAAAGCTTATAATTTTACATTGGGTATTTTACACACATTTTAAATAAACCTACTTACTAGTTTCTATGTCCATAGCAAATCAGAAGTGGAAATTAAGAAGGGGCAGTAAGAAAGCAGGCAGGCTGGCCAGGAAGGGAAAAAACCTCAAATATTTATATTTTCTTTTTTTCAGATAATCTAGCAATACAAAAATCAAAATCATCTTGGGCCACTTTTCCATAAAGATAAGTATAAATTTGAATAACCCAAGTGTTCATTACCATAAAAAAGTTACTAAAAAAAAAAAGTTACTACATGCTAGAAATCCCAATTTTAAAAGGTTAAATTATGTTCATTATATCTGGTGCAGTGGTTAAGAGATTGGCTGATAACTGAAAGGTCAGCAGCTCGAATCCACCAGTGGCTCCTTGGAAACCCTATGGGGCAGTTAGTTCTCTGTCCTATAGGGTTGCTATGAGTTGGGGTCAATTCAACAGCAATGGTTTTATATTCTATTTAAGAAGGCAAGGAACATCTTAATGCATTGATGAAAGAGTAGGGGTTGGAGGACTTGATAACTAAAGACATAACCTTCAGTTAGCTGGAGTTAGCTTAATTCGCACGTACTGGTTAAACCAAAAAAAAAAAAAAACCTGTTGCCATCGAGTCGATATGGACTCATAGTGACCCTATGTTGTGTTGTTATTAGGTGCTATCAAGTCAGTTCCTACTCACAGCGACCCTATAGAACAGAGTACAACTGCCCTAGAGGGTTTCCAAGGAGCAGCTGGTGGATTTGAACTGCTGACCTTTTGGTTAGCAGCCAAGCTCTTAACCACTGTGCCACCAGGGCTCCTATAGTGAGGTTAAATGACTTTTGAAACAAGGTCCTTTTGACCCTCTGCCATCATCATGTCCTCAAATTGGCATCCTACAGTGTTATTTCTACATAGTGCTCACTGTCATCTCAAAACCCACGTGTTCAATGACAGTTCCTCCACCAAATTTCCAGTTCTGCCTTTAATTGCTCCCACTCACTAATGTTCAAAGTTACCCTTGACTTACTCCACATCTAGCCAGACACCCAGACCAGTTCAATTTTCTTTTGAAATATCTCTTGCCTCTGTCCCTTGCTCTCTGGCTCCATGGTCCACACTATAGCCAGAATGTTCTATTCAGCTGCCATCTCCCCAGTCTTACTTGTAAATCATTGCCAGAAATAGAGTTTGAAAATACCGTTTTTATAATGTTACCTCCTAGTTCAAAATCCTTCAATGAATCCTTATTTTTTGTTATATTAACCTTGTGCTTCTTTGTGTGGCTTTAAAGCCCCTGCATAATTTGACCTCTTCCTATCAAGTTTACATAATTTCCACAGTTTTCTAATCCCCTGTTGTCGGTAAGCTAGTCTCCTCACTGGCAACACTGGTTATTACCTCTAGTCATTCACCCTGTTGATGACTCAGTGGGAGTGCCTGCTCTTCTCTCTCTGCCTTTCCAAACCTCGTCCTCCTTTAACACCTGGTTTAATTCACCTCATCCCTGAAGCCTTCTCTCATTAACCAATCCTTAGGGTTCATGCTCCCCTCTGAACTTACAGAGTGCCATTTTCGCTGGGTGCTGTCAAGTCCATTCTAACTCATAACGACCCCATATGACAGAGTAAAGTTGCCCTTTAGGGTTTCCTTGGCTGTAATCTTTACAGAAGCAGATCTCCAGGTCTTTATTCCACAGAGCCACTGCATGGGTTCCAACTGCCAACCTTTTGTTTAGAAGCCGAGTGCTTAGCCAATGTCCCACCAGGGTTTCTTACAGAACATCAGTAGAACGTAGCAATAAGATGTCTCGTGTTGCATGTGTTGTCTCCCGAACATTAGCCCTATCTCCTCCAACTAAACTTCAACCAACTTGAGAGAAAGGCTCAATTTTTCTGTTTTCCTTTTACTGCAAGTATTAATCAATTCTTCGTCACTGATTCCTTGAATTATCCCTAAACCAGAGACTCACCTCTAGTTTGGAAATACTTTATTGGTTCAATTCCTTTTATTTATTTCACACCATTAAGATATTGAAGTCTGCTTGACAATTCAGGAATTTATATTGATTGATGGATAACTGATGATAGTTGAAAACCCCCATTGCACCATCCTCAGTTTTTGAAGAAAGGCAGAGTATAAATAACTAATATAAACTAATGCAACCATTACAATAATTGATTTATAGGCCATTTAGCGAGGGCTTCTTTGTGTATCAAGTGCTGCTGTATTAGACTGTAAAGTTGGAGAAGATGGAAGAGAACTTTATCCATCCCCTCAGTTTAAAGGAACTTAGCAAGCTTAGGGAGGGTGGTGTGCAGAACACAATCTTATGATCAAATCAAGATAGCAGGAACAAAGTTAAGGTATATGAAAAGAGTGTGAAAGCAAAATATTTTGATCAAGAAAATGGGTGGTTAATTTACAAGTTGACTAAGTGGTTGCTCTGAAGATAGTAGTCACAACACTGTTGGACAAACAGTAACAGCACCTCCAAAACCAACATGGAAGTAGGCTGTTCTGTAACCAGAATTCCTGTGTGTGTGCAAGAACACCCACTCTGAGAAGACCCCCCCGTAAGGATTCCTCTCTGCAAACACACACCGAGACACAGTATGACTTCACTAGTTCTAAAATTCAGTTTTACAATCTGTGTGTCTCCCCCAACACACACACACACACACACACAAACTCTCTCTCTCTCCCACATACACAATACAAAGCATCAAAGCCATTAGCTGTTTGTGCCCTAAATGTTCAACAAGGAATTCCCCAGATGAGTTTTAAACGCCTGGGCAATTACTACGTACAGTTTCAAGAGCGAGAAGGAAGAATCAATCTGCCAAAGAACTGTTAGGGGTGGAATTGCCTCTGCTTCAAAGTATATGCTGGATTAATTTCTGAAGTAGTTAATTACTTTTCAGAGCATGCCGTGGTGTCACATGGCCTAAAGAGACAACCGCAGCCATCCAGACCTAAAAAAAAAAAGGAAGGTCAAGATTTCTGTTATCTTTCAGGCTGCATCTAATGGGACTGGCTTAAAAGCAAAGGAATCAAAAAGTTTTTTTCTTTGCTTTAGCCAAAATAATATTAAATAACAAGGTGTTTGTTTTTTTTTTTTTCCTTAAATAGATTATAGCAGCTGTTGAAGTGAATAGACTGATGGTCGTTTGATCATTATCACGACGTAACCTGATTTGAGGAAACCCTGGTGGTGTGGTGGTTGAGACCTACTGCTGCTAACCGAAAGGCTGGCAGTTCAAATCCACCAGGCGCTCCTTGGAAACCCTACAGGGCAGTTCTACTCCGTCCTATAGGGTTGCTGTGAGTTGGAAGTGACTCTATGGCAATGGGTTTGGTTTGGTTTTTTAATGTAATTTGAAGCTGCTTGTTGAAGATTCAATACCCAGATGCTTTGGTTTAATAACCTTCAGATCCAATACCACTTTGACACTGGATTAAATTTTCCTGGTAGAAAATGGTATAAAACAGAATCCCAAAATTCATTTCATGTAAGGAATGTGTAATGGGAAATGGAAGAAACACTGGTCTAAATGAAAAGATCAGGAGCAGGTATGGGGCACTTTATTGCTATTTCCCTTCTTCCAGCTCAAAGAAATCAGCACTTAGCAATTATGTCACTCTTAACTCCCACCAGGCTTGGACCTGGCTTAGAAGCCTTCTAAACACAGTGCTTTTGGCTGCTACTAGTCAAATTGGGCTGGACTGGAGGTGAAATGTATTTGCAATCTGTGATCTAGAAGGAATATAAGCCTAGATAAATTAATCTAGAAATATGTACTCATTCTCAGAGCTTGTCACAAGTCTGCCAAAATTAGGGGAAAGAACCCGTGAGATATTTGGTTCATTGACATCATCGATGGCTTTTGTCTCAGGAAGGATGCTTCATCAAAATATTAAAGTCAAGGAGGCCAAAGGCACCTTGTCTGATGCCCTCAGTTTTATACATCAGAAAACTGTATCAGCCTTGGCAGTGTCAGGCTTAGAACCCAGGCTTCCTGCTCCTATGTTCATCTACCATCTCAGGCTGCCTCTCTACTCATCATACTCTGGGCTCAACAGATCTTGACTATTGTGATTATATTATCTGTGTATTTACATATAGATTTGTATGGATTATTATATGAAATATTACTGTACAAAAATGATTCACTAGTAAACTAGCGTGCATCATATCTGTAAAATTCTAATCATAATTTACTTCAGAGGTTAACTTAATAGTACAAAAATATAAACCATAGTTGTCTGCTGAGTTTTGAACAAAGTTAATTTAGCATCTGTTTCTAACAATAAATATAAATCTAATAGAGATGAAAAGAAACTGAACCAGATTTCACAATGAATACTATCAGTTCATATAGACTCAGAATATAACAGGAATGATTAAGTTATCTATCATAGTTTTCTAAGATTTCAGTGTGAGGCATCGGTGGTTCAGAGGTCAACTTTTCTCCTTCCATTGGGAGACCCGAGTTTGATTCCAAGCCAACGCACCTCATGCATAGCCATCACTTGAATGTCAGTGGAAGCTTGCATGCTGCTACGACGCTGAATAGGTTTCAGCAGATCTTCCAGACTAAGATGGACTAGGAAGAAAGTCTTAGTAATTTACTTCTGAAAATCAGCCAATGAAATCGCTGTGGATCACGATGACCCAATCTGCAACCGATCATGGGAATGACACAGGACTGTGCTGCATTTCATTTCATTTCATTGTGCATGGGGTCACCATGAACGGCAGGTAACAACAACAGGAATTTAGTATTTTCTGTGCTTACTTAAAATTCCTAACTGTTGTTGTTAGGTGCTGTCGAGTTGGTTCCGACTCACAGCGACCCTATGCACAACAGAACGAAACGCTGCCCAGTCCTGTGCCATCCTTACAATCGTTGTTATGCTTGAGCCCATTGTTGCAGCCACTGTGTCAATCCACCTCGTTGAGGGTCTTCCTCTTTTCTGCTGACCCTGTACTCTGCCAAGCATGATGTCCTTCTCCAGGGACTGATCCCTCCTGACAACATGTCCAAAGTATGTAAGATGCAGTCACGCCATCCTTGCCCCTAAGGAGCATTCTGGCTGCACTTCTTCCAAGACAGATTTGTTCGTTCTTTTGGCAGCCCATGGTATATTCAATATTCTTCGCCAACACCACAATTCAAAGGCGTCAACTCTTCTTCGGTCTTCCTTATTCATTGTCCAGCTTTCATATGCATATGATGAGACTGAAAATACCATGGCTTGGGTCAGGCGCACCTTAGTCTTCCGGGAGGCATCTTTGCTCTTCAACACTTTAAAGAGGTCCCTTGCTGCAGATTTACCCAATGCAATGTGTCTTTTGATTTCTTGACTGCTGCTTCCATGGCTGTTGATTGTGGATCCAAGTAAAATGAAATCCTTGACAATTTCAATCTTTTCTTCGTTTATCATGATGTTGCTCATTGGTCCAGTTGTGAGGATTTTTGTTTTCTTTATGTTGAGGTACAATCCATACTGAAGGCTTTGGTCTTTGATCTTCATTAGTAAGTGCTTCAAGTCCTCTTCGCTTTCAGCAAGCAAGGTTCTGTCATCTGCATAATGCAGGTTGTTAATGAGTCTTCCTCCAATCCTGATGCCCCATTCTTCTTCATATAGTCCAGCTTCTCGTATTATTTGTTCAGCATACAGATTAAATAGGTATGGTGAAAGAATACAACCCTGGTGCACACCTTTCCTGACTTTAAACCAATTAGTATCCCCTTGTTCTGTCCGAACAACTGCCTCTTGATCTATGTAAAGGTTCCTCATGAGCACAATTAAGTGTTCTGGAATTCCCATTCTTTGCAGTGTTATCCATAGTTTGTTATGATCCACACAGTCGAATGCCTTTGCATAGTCAATAAAACACAGGTAAACATCCCTCTGGTATTCTCTGCTTTCGGCTGGGATCCATCTGACATCAGCAATGATATCCCTGGTTCCACGTCCTCTTCTGAAACTGGCCTGAATTTCTGGCAGTTCCCTGTCAATGTACCGCTGCAGCCGTTTTTGAATCATCTTCAGCAAAATTTTGCTTGAGTGTGATATTAATGATATTGTTCTATAATTTCCCCATTCGGTTGGATCACCTTTCTTGGGAATAGGCATAAATATGGATCTCTTCCAGTCAGTTGTCCAGGAAGCTGTCTTCCATATTTCTTGGCATAGACGAGTGAGCATTTCCAGTGCTGCATCTGTTTGTTGAAACATCTCAATTGATATTCCAGCAATTCCTGGAGCCTTGTTTTTTGCCAATGCCTTCAGAGCAGCTTGGACTTCTTCCTTCAGTACCATCGGTTCCTGACCATATGACACCTCTTGAAATGGTTGAATATCGACTAATTCATTTTGGTATAATGACTCTGTGTATTCCTTCCATCTTCTTTTGATGCTTCCTGAGTCGTTTAATATTTTCCCCATGGAATCCTTCACTATTGCAACTCGAGGCTTGAATTTTTTCTTCAGTTCTTTCAGCTTGAGAAATGCTGAGCGTGTTCTTCTCTTTTGGTTTTCCATCTCCAGCTCTTTGCACGTGCGTGTCATTATAATACTTTACTTTGTCTTCTCGAGAGACCCTTTGAAATCTTCTGTTCAGTTCTTTTACTTCATCAATTCTTCCTTTTGCTTTAGCTGCTCGACGCTCAAGAGCAAGAGTCAAAGTCTCCTCTGACATCTAATTCCTATAGAAAGGAAAAATCACTACTGTTATTTTTAAGAGTTCACAAAAATAATATTTCAGGTTCTTTCCAAGACCCATAAAGGAGGCAGAGGACAGACCTGTTCTCCTCAAGCTTACCTTTCACTGAAGGAATTGTCCTGGTCTTGCCATTGACTTCTTCCTTTCTTGTGAGGTCATGTGGGTTGACTCCTCCTCTATGTGCTGAAAGCAAAAATAGTAGCGCTAACCATCTGTCACTTAAATAAGAGATGTATTACTCTAATCCAGTGGTTCTTGACCTTGGCTGCACATTAAGATCATCTGCTTTTAACACTCCCAAGCCCAGATCAATTACATCAGAATCTCTGGGGCTGGACCTAGGCATTGGTAGTTTTGTTTAAAGCTTCCCAAGTGTTTCCAATTTGCTGACAAGGTTGCCAACCACTGTTTAAACCAAAAGGATGAAATGTCACTGCAGGAGCATCATAGCTCATGTGAAGGTGAGGTCCCAACTGCAGCTCAAAGATCATCAGGGCCACACCCAGCATTGTCTTTACTGTTCCTCCTGCACATCATTGTAAATTCAGCATTCTCCACCACAGTGCAAACGAGAGAAGAAATCAGAAGCTGTACCTGGCTGAGATAACACATACAAAAGTTCCAGTGGTGTGCTGGAGCCAGCTAGTACTAGTTTGCAAGAGCTGATTGTGCACATTGTGCACATTTCCTCCTAACTCCATGTATAGTGACATGAGACTGGGAGCTTGTATGGTGTGGTAGTATTTACACCACAGAAATTTGGCAAACACTACAAATGAGGGCTTGTTTTCCCCTAGAGAGCCAGTTGTTATGCATTTATCAGCATACCACTGTATAGATCTCAGTCCCTGACCCTGGTCAGAACAGAGAGGGAAAGTGAAAATCACCCTTGGTCCATTAGCATGTCTGAGCTAATGATAATCCCAAACCAAACCAAACCCATTGCCCTTGAGCCAATTCCAACTCACAGGGACCCTATAGGATAGAGCAGGACTGCCCCATGGAGTTTCCAAGGAGCGCCTGGTAGATTTGAACCACCAAACTTTTGGTTAGCAGCCGTAGCACTTAGCCACTACACCAGAAAGGTTTCCTTATTACTCTTCTACTATGTAAATAAGGAGAAGGCACTAAAGCCAAATAGCAAGAAAAATTAGGAGTTTGCTGCTGCCATTATAATCTTAGCGGCATCACCGAAACCCAAAACCAAACCCAGTGCCATCGAGTGGATTCCGACTCATAGCGACCCTATAGGACAGAGTAGAACTGCCCTGTAGAGTTTCCAAGGGGCGCCTGGTGCATTCAAGCTGCTGACCTTTTGGTTAGCAGCTGTAGCACTTAACGGCTTCGCCACCAGGGTTTCCAGTGGCATCACAGGTAAGCATAAATGGATAATAAAAATTTAATATGAATACATCACTTTATATATGGGCGCCTGTCCATTATTTCTTTAGGCAGAGAACCAAGATAAAGGAAAGGTGGACATGTCATTACGGTAGTTATGTTATAGTATAAACTACTCTAGTAAGAAGATTCCCAAATTCAGTGGCATAAACAAGAAAGTGTATACCTATCATGTAAATATCCAAAAGTAGAAAGCCCAAGGCTGATATGGCAGCTTTCATTTCTGAGTACAAGGCTGATACTCCTAGCTCCTATCATCATATCTGCATGCCAACCAGTGGGAAGGGAAGAAGAGGAACACACACCTTTCCTATTATAAGCACACAACTAGGAATGACTTGTTTCTCTTCCACTTGTACTCATTGGCCAAAACTTAGTCTCATGACTGCACCTAGCCGTAAGGGAGCCTGAGAAATATAGTCTTCACAGGGAAAGACAGTCTTCACTGGGCAAAGTCCCCAGATAAACCTCAGAAACTTATTACTAAAAGAAGGGGAGAATGAGTATTTACGGACAATTAGAAGCCTTTGCCACACTGCCCACAAATGCAGCTTTGTGTGTTATTGTGGCTGGGGTGGAGGTTTAGCAAGGTAATCCCTTAAAAACTTTTATAGGCTACAATTATGTTCTCAGGTTGCAAGTCCTGACTCTCCTAGGAGCTTCCTGTGTTAGTAGAACAACATATCTTCTCTGGAAGTTTCTATGTATTCACTGGAAATAATTTTTAGAGTTAAATTCAATATACATGTGTGAAAATGTCTGTCATAATTTAAAATTTGGTGATAGACTTTCAAATGTAGTATTTTACTTCATATATTTTCTACCCAAGGAATACTTTTAAAAACCATTTTATTAAGACTTATAAAGATATTTTTATAACAACAAAAAAGCCCTACAAAACTCTGAACCATAAATATGCTTGTTGTTGTTAGGTGCCATCGAGTCAGTTCTGGCTCATAGTGACCCCATGCACAACAAAACAAAACAAAACACTGCTCGGTCCTGCTCCATCCTTACAATCGTTGTTATGCTTGAGCCCATTGTTGCAGCCATTGTGCCAATCCATCTCATTGAGGGTCTTCCTCTTTTCCGCTAAACCTGTAATTTACCAAGCATGATATCCTTCTCCAGGGACTGATCCCTCCTGACAACATGTCCAAAGTATGTAAGACGCAGTCTCACCATCCTTGCTTCTAAGGAGCATTCTGGTTGTACTTCTTCTAAGACAGATTTGTTCTTTTGGCAGTCCATGGTATATTCAATATTCTTCGCCAATACCACAGTTCAAAGGCATCAGTTCTTCTTCGGTCTTCCTTATTCATTGTCCAGCTTTCACATGCATATGATGAGACTGAAAATACCATGGCTTGGGCCAGGCGCACCTTAATCGTCAAGGTGACATCTTTGCTTTTCAACACTTTAAGGAGGTCTGTTGGAGCAGATTTGCCCAATGCAATGCATCTTTTGATTTCTTGACTGCTGCTTCCATGGGTATAGATAGTAGAAATGAAATCCTTGACAACTTCAATCTTTTCTCCATTTATCGTGATGTTGCTTATTGGTCCAGTTGTGAGGATTCTTGTTTTCTTTATGTTGAGGTGTAATCCATACTGAAGGGTGCGGTCTTTGATCTTCATTAGTAAGTGCTGCAAGTCCTCTTCACTTTCAGCAAGCAAGGTTGTGTCATCTGCATAATGCGGGTTGTTAATAAGTCTTCTTCCAATCTTGATGCCCCGTTCTTCTTCATACAGTCCAGCTTCTTGGATTATTTGCTCCACACAAATTGAATAGGTATGGTGAAAGGATACAACCCTGATGCACACCCTTCCTGACTTTAAACCACTCAGTATCCTCTTGTTCTGTCTGAACAACTGCCTCTTGATCTATGTACAGGTTCCTCATGAACACAATTAAGTGTTCTGGAATTCTCATTCTTCACAATGTTATCCATAACTCGCCATGATCCGCACAGTCTAATACCTTTGCATAGTCAATAAAACACAGGTAAACATGCTTCTGGTAGTCTCTGCTTTCAGCCAGGATCCATCTGACATCAGCAATGATTTCCCTGGTTCCACGTACTCTTCTGAATCCGGCGTGACTTTCTGGCAGTTCCCTGTCGATATACTGCTGCAGCTGCTTTTGAATGATCTTCAGCAAAAATTTGCTTGCATTTTATATTAACGATAAGAAATTGTCCAATAATTCCCTCATTCAGTTGGATCACCTTTCTTGGGGATAGGCATAAATATGGATCTCTTCCAGTCAGTTGGCCAGGAAGCTGTCTTCCATGTTTCTTGGCATAACGAGTGAGCACTTCCAGTGCTGCATCCATTTGTTTAAACATCTCAACTGATATGCTGTCAATTCCTGGAACCTTGTTTTTCGCCCATGCCTTCAGTGCATCTTGGCCTTCTTCCTTCAGTACCATTGGTTCCTGATCATATGCTGCCTCTTGAAATACTTCCTGTGGCATTTAATATTTTCCCCATAGAATCCTTCACTATTGCAACTCGAGGCTTGATTTTTTTCTTTAGTTCTTTCAGCTTGAGAAACGTCGAGCGTGTTCTTCCCTTTTGGTTTTCTATCTCCAGCTTTTTGCACATGTCATTATAATACTTTGTCTTCTTGAGCCACCCTTTGAAATCCTCTGTTCAGCTCTTTTACTTCATCATTTTTTCCTTTTGCTTTAGCTGCTCAACATTCAAGAGCAAGTTTCAGAGTCTCCTCTGACATCCATTATGGTCTTTTCTTTCTTTCCTGTCTTTTCAATGACCTCTTGCTTTCTTCATGTATCATGTTCTTGATGTCATTCCATGATTCATCCGGTCTTCGGTCATTAGTGTTCAACATGTCAAATCTATTCTTGAGATTGTCTCTGAATTCAGGTGGGATATACTCAAAGTCACATTTTGGTTCCCCTGTACTTGCTCTGGAAACACTGGTGGTGTAGTGGTTAAGTGCTACAGCTGCTAACCAAAAGGTCGGCAGTTAGAATCTGCCAGGCACTTCTTGGAAACGCTATGGGGCAGTTCTGCTCTGTCCTATAGGGTTGCTATGAGTCAGAATTGACGGCAGTGGGTTTGGTTTTGATTTTTGGACTTGCTCTGATTTTCTTCAGTTTCAGCTTGAACATCCATATGAGCAATTGATAATCTGTTCTACAGTCAGCCCCTGGCCTTGTTCTGACTGATGATATTCAGCTTTTGCATCGTCTCTTTCCACAGATGTAGTTGATTTGATTCCCATGTGTTCCATCTGGTGAGGTCCATGTTTATAGTCGCCATTTGTGTTGGTGAAAAAAGGTATTTGCAATGAAGAAGTCACTAGTCTTGCAAAATTCTATCATTCAATATCTGGCATTATTTCTATCACAAAGTCCATATTTTCCAACTACCGATTCTATAGGGTCCCTGTGAGTTAGAATTGACAACATAAGTATGCTAATTATAAATAAATAGGGATTAAAGTAATTTTCTGTTTTACAAAGGCCATCACACTAATCTTTCTTAAAAATCACTTTTGTCATAGTACTCTCCTGTTCCAAAACCCTAGTACCTGTTGGATGGAGTCTCAATGCTTTTGTTGGCATTGTGGGGCTCCATGTGCCCACTCTGTGGACCTAAACAAGCATCATAGACAATAACCAAGAACTCAGGAGAACTTGAATTCTAGTCTTGGTTCTGCCACTATCTAGCTGGGTGACAATGGATTCACCCATGTCCTGACCCTGCGTAGAGCTGACCCGAAAACTAAGATTCAAGATAGACTGGCTAATGAAAGAGCTTTCTTTAAAGTAGTTGTGGAAAGCAGCTTCTAAAATGACTCCCGAAGATTGCTGACTCCTGATAGTCAGCCCTTGAGTATGGGCTTCACCTAGTGATTTTCTTCTAACAAATAGAGTACATTAAAGGTGATGGGATGTCACTTCTGAGATTAGGTTACAAAAGACTGTGACTTCTGTCTTGCTCTCTTTTTCTTTCTGGCTCTTCTTGCTTGTTTGCTCTGATGAACAAGGTGGCATGTTGTGAATAATGCTATGGGAAGTTCCCACTGTAACAAACTGAAGTCTCTGGTCAATAGTTAGTGAGGACCTGAGTCCTGCCAACAGACAAGAACGTGAACTTGGAAGCACATCCTCCCCCAGTCCAGCCTAGAGATGATTGCTGTCCCAGCTGATACCTCGACTGCAGCCTCTTGAGAAGCCCTGACCCTAGGACCCAGCTAAGCTGTGCCCAGATTCTTTACCCACAGAAACTGAGATAATAAATGTTGATGTTTTAAGTCACTAAGTTTTGGGATAATTTGTTACATAGCAATAGATAACTAATACAGTAATGCCAAAGATGAAATATCATTTGAAAAAGGAGGGAAGTTAGGGGAAATATTACTTAGATACGTTAAAGATATCGAAAGTGATAAGGTAAACACTGAATTTAATTTTGAAAATCACATGCACAGTAAAAGTAAATAAAAAATTAAATAAATACATAATACAAATAAATCTTGGTCCAAAGACTGAGATTAATTCTCAATCTTCAGCTTGCAAAGGAAGTCATTTGGCTTTACAGAGAATGACTACTGTATTGGCACAATATAAAAGCCTGTGTCCTCAAGAGTTGGAATGTAACAAGGATGTGAGGAAAACATTGGTATTTGTGCCCAAAATGATTAGTTTTGACTAATATGCTAACAACTGTCATAAAGAGAAGAACCCTTGTTTGTGAACGCTATAGAGTTATACCACTCACTATGGTAGCCACTAACCACATGTGTTTATTTAAATTGAAGTTAAAAAGAAATAAAGTGAAAAATTCAGTTCCTAAGTCACACTAGCCACATTTCAAGTGATCAGTAGCCTTAGTAGCTAGCGGTCAAGAGAGGGGACATATAGAACGTTTCCAAAATTGCAGAAGGCACTATTGGACAGCACTGCTGTACAGTATTTTCATGATTCCTAACACCAATGTGGAAACCTTGGTGACATAGTAGTTAAGAGTTTGGCTGCTGACCCAAAGGTCAGCAGTTCGAATTCACCAGGTTCTCCCTGGAAACCCTATGTGGCAGCTCTACTCTGTCCTATAGGTTCGCTATGAGTTGGAATCAGCTCGATGGCAACGAGTTTGGTTTTTGGTTAACACCAATGTTTTCTACGTTGGTTTCACGGTTGTTCTCTCCTTGTACAGTGAACCAGTGTATGATGGCAAGGGTTCCTGGACACACTGGAGGCATCAACAGTTCAGTCAACCTCAAGGTATCCTGAACACATTGCAGGGCATCCAGGCTGAGTGGGAAGAATTTATGTTCTGAAAAGCACTAGGTGGCAGGTACCATAAAGTATTATAAAAGACCCTGTTTTAAGGTGAGCCCATATGAATTACCACTTAGATACTAGCTCCCAAACATAGACCAAGTTATATTATTGCTCTGGGCTTCTGTTTCCATATTTTTAAAATGAGAACAGAGGACTAAGCAATCTTTTAAGTTCCTTCAAGCTCTAACACTCAATGACTCTGTGTATTATCCTGATGAGAATGCTGTTTCATGTCTAAATTATTTGACAACTCGCAGAAGCAGGGTAGGAGTTATATGGCTGTATAGTGTTATTCTTTCACCTCCCCAAGAAACAGGCTTACATGATGGTTTACCCAGATTGGAACATGCTAATAACGGCAGAGCTTCTGTCTTTTAGACTGTTTGCACACTGCCCGGAGAAATCCTTAACAACTTTCTCTATAATGGGAAATTCCTGTTATGTTTCAGAAAATTAGTGTATGATGAAGATTAGTTATGAGATAATATGGATTTAATTCCTGGGTGTGGCCTGAAATTTATAAATTTCAACTAATAACTGAATATACTATATTGACAAATCAAACAAATATTAGTGACACCTATAAGAAGCCTTGGCGGCATAGTGGTTAAGAGCTATGGCTGCTCACCAAAATGTTGGCAGTTTGAATCCACCAGGTGCTCCTTGGAAACTCTGGGGCAGTTCTACTCTGTCCTATAGGGTTGCTATGAGTAGGAATCAACTCGATGGCAATGGGTTTGGTTTTTTTTTTTTTTAATAAGAAGACTTAGACCTGGAATGTTATGTCAGGTTCTGGGTACTACACTTTAAGAGGAAAAATAATAGGATTGTATAGAAAGAAAGTATAATTATGTGGCTAAAGGGCTAAAAATCACATATAACAGAGTGTTCAAGTTGAATATTCAATATAGGCACCAAAATACAATACATGTGAAATTTCAAGTATAATAATAAAAACTCACCATTTAACAGTCACTCAGTCTCTTCTGGTTTAAAATGACCTCCTTTAGGATATCTTTCATTTTCCAATCTCCTTTCTCTTCCCTGGGTGAAAGATATCTGGGCACAGGCAGGAGGTGGGAAAAGGGAGCCTTACTTGCCTGTTACTGGGGGGTGAGTAGAGGGACAGCTGAACCCCCCGATCTTCAGGTTCTGTCCTTGCTGCACTGGGCACCAAAGCTGCTGCTGAGTTTTTGTGGCTGTCTGCAAAGCACTGCCTGGGGTCTCAGCATGGTCAGTGCTTAGGGTCTTCTGTGGAGTTCAGCCACCTTATTTTCAGTCACCTTTTATGGAAATTTCTTCCATACCGTGAGCCAGCCATAGGGAGTCAGGAACTGGTGGTCTCTCAGTGCTTTCTCTACCTAACAGTATTTTGCCACCATTTCTACTGCAGTATGAGCCCTGGTGGTGCAGTGATTAAGAGCTCAGACTGTTAACAAAAAGGTCAGCAGTTTGAAACCACCAGCCACTCCTTGTAAACCCTGTGGGGCAGAGTTCTACTCTGCTCTATAGGGTCACTATGAGTAGGAATCGCCTCAATGGCAGGGGGTTTTTGGTAGTTATTCCATGTTTTGTGGCTCTAAGATGATTGAGATCTTCCTGTGCTGCTATTTCCTGGGGGACAAGAAACAAGTCCCTCTACTCTGGATTTTCCCAGATATCTCTGTTTCTTTCAATATTCCCTACTCTCCACTGGCTTTTTGATCCTTAAGTTTGCCCCAGGGTGGGGCTAGGAGAGAGCTAAGACATTCCCTTCTGACATCCTGCCCTTTGCCTCTTGTCCTCTTCTTACTTCTTCAGGCTTAGTCAGTATTGGCTCTACATCCTATCCTGCCTGTGTATACTGCAGTTTTTAGCAAACGTTTTCCTCTTGTACCCTCTAAAAGAATTCTGAAAAATATGCACATTTGTAGGTTGACATCTAAAAGTTTTTATCATAGCTGGGATGGATTACCCAATAAGCAAGGTAAGCGTATGCTTAGGGCATCAAGCAAACAGGGGCATGAGTTGTCCAAAGCAAAGACCTGTAGATGACAAGCAGACAGGACACATGGAAAAGCGAGTACACAACAATGACTCAAGAAATACTCGGTTCATTATCCTTATTAAGTATTAAAAAAAACCCTAAAAACAGTGGCCATCAAGTCAATTCCAACTCATAGTGACCCTACAGGACAGGGTAGAACTGCTCCATAGAGTTTCCAAGGAGTGGCTGGTGGATTCGAACTGCTGCCCTTTGGGTTGTGGAACTAGATACTGTTCAGCAGCTTTAGTTGTGACGAAATCATTGAAGAATTTGTAAGAGCAAAGAATAGAAAGAAATGTTTTTAATTATAACATGTTAGAGATGAAAGATCTGTCTAAAAATAAAATACAGTAATTTGTTGTAATATTTGTTTTCTGATCGTTACATTTTCTTTTATGACATTTTCATTTGTTCATTTATAATTATAGCATTTATTACAAAACAAGCTTCAAAATTGAAGTACGAGCCGTTTAAAGCAAAATTGGTGAAAGTCAATTTTTTATTGTGGGAGATCAACAGAATTTTACATTGATTGTTCAAGCAACTAAGGTCACTGATTCATTTTCCTTCTGTAGAATATGCAGAATATTCTTTTTGTAAAAAATGTGGTATACGGTAAAAATCTTAGTGCCCTGCATCTACTAAAAATTTTATAATCTAGCTCATCTCATTCTGCTAAAATGGCATATGCTACTTTTGTATTCCATCGCTAATATTATAGTTGCATTTAAAAAGAAGTTACATCATGAATAGCTAAGACACACACACGTATCTATCTACCTAGCTATCTGTATACATGTATGTACAGAGCTCACATGTCCCATATGAATGTGTGAATAAGCAGAGGAGAGGCTACCACAGGTTATCAGTGCACAGGGTCCTCAGATGCCTTAATCCGCTCCTGATTATAAATTTAATAGTTAGTTGCAAAAGATGTCATCTCTGTGTATTTGATGTTGCTCTTATGCTTTAAATGTGTTCTTGCTAAAACCTGGGGGGTTCAATTTTTCTCCTTCCATAAATGTTCCCCTCAGAACCTAACTGGCAAAACCAGTCTGCGTTGTCCAACCAATCAGCCAAATCAGCTGTACTTTCTGTCAGAACAAATCTTGATTTTATTTTTCATTGAAATAAGTGTTTTGATGAGTCCTCGTGGTAACCATATCACTTCTGATTTCTAATTCTTAGGAACAAAGGTAAATAGATGGGATAAGGAGCCAGGCGTGACCCTGCAGCCTGGGTGAAGTAAGGGCCTGTGGCCCTGGTACTTCCCTGTGAGCTCTCCTGGCTGCTCTGAGGGTCTCTCTCAGGGGCAGGCATTCTCTCACTACCCCTTTGTGGGTGTCCCAGAGATTTTTGTACCCTGGGACAATGAACTATTTTAAAATTCTGGATGGTAAGAGGAATGATTTTCTTTTGTAAAGTAGGAGAAAGAATGATTTGAAAGGGCAAGTGGGGTGGGAAAGGAGAACCTCCAGATCACTACAAATGCTAAAGGCATGTTTATTTTAGAAAAGAATACACATGGAGATTGACCATCTCTAAAACTGTTCCCTTAAAATTACCAAAACAAAACAAAAAAAACCCAAACCCAATTGCAGTTGATTCTGACTCATAGTGACCCTATAGGATACAGTAGAACTTCCCCATAGGGTTTCCAAGAAGCAGCTGGTGGATTCAAACTGCCGACGTTTTGGTTAGCAGCCGAGCTCTTAACCACTGTGCTACCAGGGCTCCCTTAAAATCACCAGTGTCCAAGTACTCCTTAGAAAGTCTTTGGGATACTCATAGACCAGCGTGAAGATCACGGCCTTCTAGTAAAGCTCTGTGCTAGACTCCCAGGTTTTCCTCTTAAAATGTTGACCAAAAAAAAAAAAATTTTTTTTTTTTAAATTTTATTTTCCCCCAGAATCCAGATTTCTGGGTTCATGGAATTGGGGTGACCCACCCAGGCATCTGTCCTTAGGTGTCCTTTTGAACTTTGAGCCTTTAAGGAACTGTTTTCCTAAAGTCACCTTCAAGTCAAACAATAGCCAGTAAGCCGCTTAGCGAAGACCATTTTGCCTTAGACATTGGGTTGTTTTAGAGAGCTACGTGCAGGCAGTTTTGAGGAGCAGGAACCTGAGGGTCTGATTGGAAAATGCATAGCATGTCCTTAGTGACTGTTTCTCCAACTGCTTGGAAGCCTGCACATGTTCTGAACCTATCTCATGTGAAATTAACATGACAATGACCTATAGAACTGGTTTTCATTGTCCCCTTTTAGAGCCCCTTCCCGATACGTTCAGGTTGATGCTGCCTGATTTGAATCATATCTACTCACTCACAATAAATATATTCTGTTACACTAATTTTTGGTGTTTCTCTGCACATTTAGGTTTTTGACAGTGTTTAAAAAGAAAATTCAGAATTTAGGGAGCTCCCCTCCTCTCTTTTTTTTCTCTTAATAAAGCCTGGAAATATCTTCCTGTGAACTTAAAAAAAATTAGTTTGACACTCAAAACTGAGTAATGACTTTGTTCTACTTAGATATTCAGCTTTTCCCTGAAGTAGTAAAACCCGTTGATTTAATGAGTGAAGGGTTAGAGGACCCTACCACTTAAAAGGAAAGAAGAATACGTTGGCTTGATCTTTCAATAGTATCATCTTTCTTTTATCTTTCATTTGGAACAGGGATTAAACTTATTCTGTGTTGCTATAGGATAGGACCAAAGAATGGAGATATACAGAAGCTGATTTTGTCTTGATATAAGGAAGAAGTAGATCTGGGTTTGATTCTCAGCCAACGCACCTCATGAGAAGCCACCACCCATCCATCAGGGAAGATTTGCATGTTGCTATGATGCCGAACAGGTTTCAGAGAAGCTTCCAGACTAAGACAGACAAGGAAGAAAGGCCTGGTGATCTACTTCTGAAAATCAGCCAGTGAATCACAATGGTCTGATCTGCAATCAGTCATGGGGATGGGTAGGACCAGGAAGTGCGTTGTTCCTTTGTGCATGGCATTGTCGTGAGTCAGGGGCCGACTTGAGAGCAACTAACAAGACAACAGGAGGATCTGCCTCGTGTGACTTAAATGTCGCCTGGGGTCTCTGCCTGTTGAACTCTAAGGAAGATTGATGCACCCACCCTCCATTTTCACCCAGTGGGAATCCAAACTGTTCCCAAGTGTTTGGCAAATTCTTTGTTAGTGCTGACTCTAGGGGCCTGCTTTCAGTTGTACTGTGTTATATAGCACGTCAATCCAGATATAAAACTTTGATTTTCACAAAAGAATTGGGGTGGGGGAAAGCAAAGCAAATGAGACAAGGAGATGTTAACATCACAGCAAAATAAATAAATAAATAAAAAAGAATCACTAGGAGCACAAGTAGAAAGATCCTCTGGCCAGTCCCACACAGAGACTGTACTAGCGGTCTCAGCCTCTGTCCACCTTGCTAAAAGCCCTCTCCCCTTATTGTTCTCTGCAAGCCTCTCCCAACAACTCCTTTCAGAAAGAACACAAATTATTCTTGTCTCATACAGAATATTTTAGCATGGATAGACCCATGCTCTTATGGTCTCATCATACCCAGAGTTCCCCAAAGTGCTCTGTATTTCTTCAAACTCTATTCCCTTTTAAACAAATTTCTGCTGCCATCAGAATTATCTGGTTATACTTGAGTAGTGAATTCCTTATTAATTAGGTGCAGGTGACTGTCGGAAACATCCAGAAGGAATTCCAGCACTGGAGGTAGGAGGGCGGTGGGAGGAGTTGGATCTGGGAATCCTGTACTGTCCCTTCTACGTGAAAATTCTACAACTCTACCCTCCAGAAGTAGAGATTTTTCAAAATGAAAATAATATTACTATTGGTTCTAACTCTAAAAGTAATATGTGCTTGTAAAAAAGATCAGAGAATACAAAAAGATAATATAGAAATTTCAAATAATTTACTCATATTTCTATCACCTAAAGTATCGCCATGTACATTTTGGCAATATATCATTTGAAATTTCAGATTTATACTGCTTTTAATTTTAATTTTTTTTAAATAGGATTAAAACACGATGCCTTCTTATAATCTATTCCCTCCCACTGAGTATATATTCATATCAACAATTATAAACCTATATCATAATTTTTAATAACCACGTAGAATCCTGTAATTTATTTAACCAACATCCTATTGTTGGACATTTAGGTTCTTTCTAAGCTTTACGTAATGCTGCAATAAGTATATTAGCACATATGTCTTACAGAGTTTGAAAAGTTTCCCTAAATCCTTCCCCCAAAACTTTTGAAGTTAACTACTACACATTAGCACTTACGGAATCTCTTTTTCTCCAGATTCTTAAGTTCTTGAAGATGCAGCCGTGTGATCGTTTTAGAAAATTATGGGTGTCAAAATAATACTATGTCGTGGCATTGTTAGGTAAAGGCAGCTTTTTAAAAATTTAAATAAAAGCTTTATTTGCATACCCTTCCATATAATATGCCACGTTAAAAATGTTTCTTATAATTATTATTGGTAGACCCCATAAGGATACTTTTTATCAGTTTTCAGCTCATTCTGTCACACCAGGAAAAGTGAGAACAATCTAAATCTCCTATAGAGAAATCCAGTTTACATGAAGTTATGTATCCATAAACAAACAGCTGGACTGTGATCCAAAAGACTGTAATGAAGTTGATAGGACATTTAACAATGAAGTTTTCTGTAGTCAAATTGAAGTGAGCCCTAAAAATTCTACCTAGAAAAAAATTCTCAGATACGCCCAAAAGACTCCTCATAGCAGAATTTCCCCTGGTTGGAAAAGAGAAATCTGTTTGTCAAGCCCCATTTTTGGTTGCACAGGCTTTAATCACCTCTTCATTTAACAATGATTTTGTAATACCATTTTCCATAGAGTGAATAGAAAGTTCAGCCTTTCCTCTAGCAGGGTTGAGTAAGCTTTTTTTTAAATTGATAGTTTAGAAAAGTTTCTTTCAGCACCTCAACGACTATCGATACTGCCATGTAAATATTTAAGACTGCTGTCAAAATTGAGGAGAACTTCTGTCAGGTTTCTTTCGTATGTGAGCTGTAAAATTTGGAAGAGTTTTTCGGGCTCCATACGTTTCAAACTTGCTTCTGCTCCAAACACATGCATCCAGTGCTGGGCTCTGTCGAATGTGTTCAGACTGCAACACAGCCTCTGGATCTACACTTTCGTGTCAGGACGTCTAACACAGGATATGGGTGAGGAGAGAGGTCAAGAACTTAGCAATGAGGCTGGTCTTCTAAAAGCCAGTCGCTGGAATGGAAGAGTGGTAGGTGGGGTGTGTCTTTAAAACAAAACAAAAAAACCTTTGCCACTGAGTCAATTCCGACTCATAGTGACCCTATAGGACAGAGTAGAACTGCCTCATAGGGTTTCCAAGGAGCCACTGGTGAATTCAAACTGCTGACCTTTTGATTAGCAGCCATATTGGCTTTAGGTAAGTAAATCTGTAGAGGAAGCAGCAGAAAGTTGAGGAAGTTCCTGTTTACAAATTTCAAATTTTACTGTGAGGCAAAATTGGCTAAGAGTAGGAGAGGTTAGGAGTTAGGTTGCCAGGTTAACAAATAAAAATACAAGGCATGTAAAAGATAGCATGGGACATATTTATACTGGAAGATTATTTATTGTTTATCTGAAATTCAAATTTAACTGGGCATCACAGCCTTAGGTAGGAGCAGAGTGGGGCCTTGAAGAGAAAACTGAAGCTCTGGCATAAGAGAGCTAACCAAAAATGAGTACAAGGAGGGCCCAATTAAGATTGTTGTCGTTGTTAGCTGCCCTCCTGAGTTGGCCCTCAACTCGTGGCAACCGTATGCACAGCAAAACAAAATGAGGCCCAGTCCTGCAGCATCCCCATGATCGGTTGCAGATTGGATCGTTATGATCTACAGGGTTTTCGCTGACTGATTCTGAGAAGTAGATTGCCAGGCCTCTCTTCCTAGTTTGTCTTAGTGTGGAAACCTGCTCAGCATCATAGCAACACACAAGCCTTCACCTACAGGCAAGGGGTGGTTGTGCTTGAGGAACGCTGGTTGGGGATTTAACCCAGGTCTCCCATGTGGAAGGCAAGAATTCTACCCCTGAACCACCAGTTAAGGTTAGAAACCATAAAATTTATGTGGGGTTGGCGAATTTACTCTAATGGAGCTTAGGTGTATCGATGTTCAGCAGAGCCTGCGATTACAGAAACAAGGTTTAAATTATATGACCAAAGATATGACTCAACTAGTTTTCTTTTTATCTTACTATCTGGGCTTTCAATAAAACCTAGGCAGCAGAATTTGAAAAAGAAAGCTGTTCTGATTATGGACTGGAATCCAAATCACAGAATATGTTAATATAAGAATGTTTTATTCTACACTTCCCAAACATGCCATAATATATTTGCTCAAAGTTATAAATCCTCTACTGCACAAGCAAATGATGGAAGCTGAAGGTTTCCTCTCCAAAGAGGCTAAAGAACAGATAATTTAGAAAGAACAGGTTTTATTGGAACGTCAATAGTTTTCACGACACAGATACTTAAACTACTCGTTTTCAACATACCCATATAAAGAAAATGATGAAAAGATTTTTTTTGTTGTTGTTTTAAAGAAAAGATAATTTGACAGATGGAGTCTTTTTATGGGATCAGTAGAAGTGATAAAATTGAATAAATTACCAAGATTTTATCTTCATTTCTGTAATTCTCCCTGAAGATTTAGAGATGGCAGATTGAATCAACTGGGAAATAAATTTGCAAATTTATAACATGTCTAAAACAGGAATTAAAGACAAAAATTGGTATTTTTTTTCTAAGAGTGGTTTGTCTTGAGGAAACCAGCTCTTATGGGATTACATGTTTCCTAACCAAGTATCAAGGTTCATCGAATGATCATGCACAACAAATTACGCAAACATAGATTCTTTGAACAGTTCACTGCCTATTATTTTCACTAGTATCCACGAATAAATCAAAATAATTGTGACTAAAAAAAAAAAATTGGGGAGACTCAAAAAGAGGACTAAATTCTAGGTGATTTTTATGTGTGAAATTATTTGCTTATGATCAAAAATAGACTAGATTTTGAATAAAATTAAGCCATGGCATTTTGGTTCACAACACAACTAAGGTTTAAGATATCCAAGTCATGTGATCATCTTATAGCAAAGTGGTCCTGCCTGCCCCTGAAGGAGAAAGTAGAAGGACCCCCACCTGGGTGATGTTGTTTTTGGGTGCTGTTGCGTAGATTCTAATTCATAGCAACTCTGTGTGACAGAGTAGAACTGCTCCATAGGATTTTCTTGGCTATAATCGTTATGGAAGCAGATTGCCAGGCCTTTCTTCCACAGAGTCACCAGGTGGGTTCGAACCACCAACCTTTTAGTTAGCAACTGAGCACTTAACCATTATACCACCAGTCTCCTTGTTTTTCAGATGTTTTTTGGACAGAGAGTGTGGATATCGCTTTCGGAAAACTACCAGCAGACCAGATACATTTACTTCTGCCCCTGAATCCTGGCATTATCCCCAAATCCAGCAGCTCTGGCTTTGAGTGGGAATGCATAGGAAAAAGTGGTGGAATGAACAGTTCGCATCGAACCATGGGATGTTATCTCTCTGCGAAAGCCTGTGAGATTGTTGAATCAGGGGTCCCTCTCTTCATAGTGAGGATCCTGCAAGATTGTCGAATCTTGTACCCTTCATTCAAAAGTGGGGATCCTGCCACCCAGAGAGGGGAAGTGACTTGCTCTGCCTCTCCCCTACTCACCAAAGGAATGGTTGAACTGGGGTTGTGCTGGCAAACAGTGAATGAGAAATGGTGAAATGCAAAGCCTCAGAAAGTGGAAACCCCTTTAAAAATCCAGCAGAAGTCAGCTAGACCTTGTATTTCCTACTGATTTCGGGCATTCTCAAATTCAGAATTTACATAGGGAATATTATCGGTGTTCATAAATTATTTTTTGTGTTGTTTTGAACTTATTCCAGTATACCAGCTTTATAGACTTGCTCTATCTATGCACCCATTGATAAGAAAAATACATGGCAGATAAGGAGTAAAATGAATTGGCTGTCATATGGAATGGATATGTTGACTGTTTTAAAAAGTAGAAAATCAACTCCTGTTTCCTGGTATATTTTTGGCTGCTTACTCCATTTGCAAATGTTTTCCTTTGTTCGTATAGTCAATAAATTCTGTAATGTAAACAGTAAGCAAATCACGAAATTTAGGACTTTTTATGCTGTGTATCCTAACTGTATTGGAATGTACTCGAAACAGGATCACTGCCATCTCTAACTAAATCCATAGTGGGGAAAAACAAGCATGTTAAGGTTTGTTTTCTTATTAAAGAGCTTTCCTCTTCGTACAGAATTCCAATCCCAAATCAGTGTGTGTGTGTAGGGGAGCAGGTGTTGGGAGAGAGACCCTGTATATGGACCAGAGATGTGTCAGGAGAATATGGCTTCAGGCAAACAGAAAATTGGAGAGAAATTGGTGCATCTAAACTAAGCACATTGCTGTTTTCCTTTGAGGACGCACTGAGATATTACTTGTATAAAACAAGGCCCTAGAACAAACATGTTATTGACTTGGCTGGGGAGAGAAGCCAAGAAAACTGTTGTAACTGTAGTTCTCCTTTCCTTGTCTCTACCCAGAGTGGAGCATGTCTGCTGATCCAGTTTACCTGGCTGATGGCACATCTCACACTTATCTGGAGACCTCCTGGTCTCTGCCCGGGCTGCCAGCCAATGTCTTGAGATGATAGGGGAACTTTCCTTCTTCTCTGGTGGAGTGAAATGAGACAAGGCTTTGGAATCACACTGGGTCTAAATCCCAGCACTATCAGTTACTGGCTGTGTGACCTTAGGGAACTTACTCGACTGTTCTGAGCCTTAATTTACACAACGGCAAAAGCTGGAGCCCTGGTAGTGCAGTAGTTAAGGGCTAGGACCGCTAACCAAAAGGTCAGCAGTTTGAATCCACTTGGAAACCCTATGGGGCAGTTCTACTTTTTCCTGCAGCGTCACTATGAGTCGGAATCTATTCGACAGCAATGTTTTTTTTCCTTTTCTTTTAAGTGGGATAATAATCTGTAACTTGGAGAACTGCTGTGAAAATTAAATAAGAAAAAACATATAAAGCACTTAGCAGTTTCTGGCCTAGAGAAGGTGCTCCACAAGTTTCCGCTCCTCTTCACCCCTCCCCCAACTCCCTGCTGGGCTGCTTCTATTCTGGCCCCAGGTTCTGAGAGCAGCCGGCTCTGTCCTCTGTTTTTTTTTCTTCCCATCTTAGTGCCAGATCCTACCTAGCCTTTCTCTAAATCTGCTATTACGCAACTGCTATTATATTGTCTGACTAAAGTTTTTAAGGTGTTCCTATGCTAGAAATCTCATGGATGTGATCTTCGTTTTCACACCTCTCAGCACCCTCTCTAGTGCATTCTGTCTTCGTGATCCCATCTATAATCTTGGCTTTAACTCCCCTACTGGGAAGGCTCTAGAATCAGTTTCCTGGCCTGCCTCCTCAGGCCAGGATTACCCTCACTGTTGCTAAATCTCAACTGTAAAAAGGAAATAACACTATCTGCAATGAGCTGTTCTTTTGCAGGAACAGTCTGTGAATGCCAGTTAGCATCACCTGGTGATTAAGCACCTAGTGGATCCACATCTCTACACAGGGACACAGCATAGGAGGGAAAAGTTGTGGTTCCCGCCCTCAGGAACTCCTGGGTCAAAGGAGTCCAATGTCAGGTACGTGGATACCGTAGCTAGAAACACGTATCACTGAAAACAGGAAACTACTTCCATGGAAACACTCTATCACCTTGGCCTTGAATGCTATCAGTGGAGCCAAGAATACACCGTTGGCAGAACTATCACATGGGAAAGGACAATGGAAAGAGAAAGAATAGAAAAGGAGGAGAGAGGCCACACGGAAAGGGAAAAGTAGGTGTATATACTATAGAAAATCACAGAGAATTTTGGTATTCTTGGAAAGGAGGTAATTGTCAACTCGTCAAATCCCCATCTCATGCTTGTGTTTCTTCTATGCTGTTTCCGCCAAGCTATGTTGAGCTTCTGCCTAAAAAATCCAGAGATCAGAGACTCACTGACAGATACTCTCAGGAGCCCATTTCATACTGGATGGTTGATAATTATTAGAAAGCTCATCTAATAATGTGTAGAACCTAAGCTGTGTTCCTATGATTTTTTGCACTAATTTTGGTTCTGTCCCTGGGGCCACAAAGATAGCCTACACCTCTTTCCCTGGCCTTCAAAAACCTTCATGATTTGGGGCCTGTCTACCTCTGTACTTCATCGTGTACCATTTCCTTTGGGTGCACCATATTCACTGGGGCTTCTTTCTGCTCCTCTAACACACTAGGCATATTCCTGCCTTAGAGCCTTCTGACTACAGCACTGTTTCCAGCTTTTCGAATGAAATTTAGGTCTCAGGTCTAATGTCACTTTTGTAGAGATGCCATCCCTGCCTGACTGTCATATCGAAAACAGCCCACTCTTGGAAAACTAAATATTTTTTTTTAATTTTTATTGTGCTTTAAGTGAAAGTTTACAAATCAAGTCAGTCTCTCATACAAAAACTTATATACACTTTGCTTTTTTTTATATATACTCCTAGTTGCTCTCCCTGTAATGAGACAGAACACTCCTTCCCTCCATCCTCTATTTCCATGTTCATTCAGCCAGCTTCTGTTCCCCCCCTGCCTTCTCATCTCCCCTAGAGACAGGAGCTGTCCACATAGTCTCATGTGTCTACTTGGTCCAAGAAACTCACTCCTCACCAGTATCATTTTCTATCCCATAGTCCAGTCCAATCCCTGTCTGAAGAGTTGGCTTTGGGAATGTTTCCTCTCTTGGGCTAACAGAAGGTCTGGGGACCATGACCTCCTCCTAGTCTCAGTCTGACCATTAAGTCTAGCCTTTTTACGAGAATTTGAGGTCTGCTTTGGAAAGCTAAATTTGACATTAAAAAAAAAAAAAACCTGCATGGCAAAGTCTCTAACAACAAACTGGGAAGAATATTTGCAATTCATATTACAGACATGGGCAATTTCCCTAAAATGTAATAGATTTCTACAAGTCAGTAAGAAAAAGGCCAATAGTCCATTAAAAAAAAGGGTAAAGGATATGAGCAGTTCGCCACCAAAAAACAAACAAAAAATGGAAGCACGTTTGCTGCTTCGGAATATGAAAAGTTGCTCTAACTCACCTATGGTTAAAAAAAATAAAATTAAAACTACAATGAGAGATACAATTTTTTACCTATCACATTGATAAAGATAAAACAATAATAATGACGCATCAGGAAGGGTGTGGGAAACAGATACCCTCATATTCTGGCAGTGGGAGTGATTTCTATAGAGGGTAGTTTGATAATATTTATCAAAATTACAAATGTACAACCACTCTGACCCAGTGATTTTACTTCCAGGAATTTGCCCTACAGATATGCTGGCCCATGTGGGAACTGATATATGTACAAAGGTACTCATGGCAGCGTTGTTTATAAGAGTAAGAAGCTGTAAGCAGTACTGTGGATCTGTCAATAGGGGAATGGATAAATTATGGTGCATTCAGACAATAAAACCTGTTGGCGTTGATTCGACTCTCTACGATCCCATAGGACAGAATAGAACTGCCCCATACAGTTTCCAAGGAGCATCTGGTGGATTCAAACTGCTGACCTTTTGGTTAGCAGCAGTAGCCCTTAACCACTACACCCCCAGGGTTTCTCATACAATAAACTGGTACGCAATTGTTAATAATGAGGCACATCTGTAGGTATTGATAGGGAAGGAGCCCTACAACACATTGCTTTGTGAAAAAAAGCTAGATGCCAAACATTGTGTAGAGTTTGCTACCTTTTAAAGTTGAAAAGATTTCTATATGTGCACATTTGCTTGTGTATGTTTGGGTATCTCCGGAATAATTTCTGGATAAAACAAGGCCCTAAATACACAACACAGTGGTAGCAGTGGTTGCCTCCTGTGATGAACACTGGGTGGGATGGGATGGGAGGGAGAATTGCTTTCTATTGATACCCTTTTTCCCCTTCTGAATTTTGTGCCATGTGCATACATTCACCATTCAAATTATAAATCTAAAAAATTAAAACCAAAGTTGTAATAAGAAAATTGCTTCTTCAGCTTGGCTCTGCAATTTATTAAAAGTACAGATTTCCGTACTTTTACTGAATCAGGATATTTAGAAAGTAAAGCGTTGGAATCTGAAATTTAAAAAAGCTGTCTCGGTGATTCACATGACCAGTCAAGTTCCGAAACCTCTGATCTGGCTTCCTCTCCTTAATGCTGGTGATTCTCAAACTTTTTTAAATGCCCCCCCCAGGGGGGATGTACCACGATGCTACTGAAGCTTAAACTCCCAGTGCTTCCCAGATTATTCAGCCCCTGTCAAGGGCCTGGGAACTGTGTTCTTACAGTTATATGTTCTTGAAAAATTGTAAGAGTTAGCTATTTTAATCACAATTTGGTTAAGACCACTGCTGTTTCCACTTTCATTTCCCCTCCATCACACTTCTCCTCCTGCCAACTGGCACTGGTGTGCTTTGAGTGTATTTTGTATGAGTCGGAATCGAGTCAACGGCCACAGGTTTTTTTGGCAGACATTTTGTGTTTGCTGTTTTGTATTCTTTTTCTTAAAGTGTTGTTGCCATGGAGTCCACTCCACATTATGTATAACAGAACTAAACGTTGCCTGGTCCTGCACCATCTTCATAATCTTTGGTATGTTCCAGTCCATTGTTGTGGCTATTCTGTTAGTCCATCTCGTGGAGGGCTTCTCTCGTTTTTTGCTGACCCTTTACTTTACCAAACATGATGTCCTTTTCTAGGGAATGGTCTCTAAATCACTCAACCTTCCTGTAGCCTAAACAGCCTCTAAACAGATTTCACCTTTTTGTTTGTCCTGTTTGCCAGTTGTCAGTCAAAACATGCTGCTGTTGGGAGGTGAAGAAACACTGTAAGGAGTGTGAGGAGTAAACCAGAGTAGCAAGAAGGATTATAGTTACATAAATCAGGGAGTGAGGGAGGCAGAGAACTTTGAAAACAAATGGAGAGGCAGGGTCAGGAGTTGATCCAGTATATTTAGTAAGAAATAATTCCATTTACTTTCCTCATTTCTTTGTCATTCTTTTAATGAAGAAAAATAGCTAAAAATACTCTGTAAAGGTTTCTTTTTTTCCCCAGAGTTTCTTTTTTATTATTAATATTATTATTGAGGTGCTTCTGAGGCTCTGTCTTCATCTGATAAAGTAGCCTATAGACTTATAAAAAGAAGTGTCCTTCAGCCAGTTTCTACACTGAAGATTCCAATTCAAACCCACAATGATTTGGGAAAAGCAATTTATTTTTTAAAAATTGAATTGAACCTTGAATACAGTTATATTGAGAGAATAAAAGAAAGATGGCAGAAAACAGTAACTCCAGATCAATCATGGATATTTTGTCAGAAACTCCAACCTCCGTCACCTTCCACAGCTTCAGGAACGAAAACAGGAGTGAAAAGCGAGCCCCGGACAGGCTGAGTAGACGGCACCAAAGAGAGGCAAGCCTGCTGTGGATAAAGATGTGGCTCCTGAGCTCGGAAGCCCACACAGGCAGGTGCACCTGCAGACCCTAGGAAGGCTCTGGATGAGGGAGGGTCCACAGCACTAGAACCTAGAACCGTGCCCTTAGACGCCCAGGCTTTTCACCGGCTTGTCATGGGGAGGGGCTGGATGATGATACCAGCATCCACAGAGTGGTCCTTATGGCTCTGACGGACTGGCAGAGGCTCTGGGAGCTAAATGGGATATCAAAGCCCTGAAGATTCCTATGAGGGCCCAAAACTGGGCAGAAGCACATCAAAGGTCTCTTGTATAAGAAGATCAATTGGATGGGAACGCTTGGAAGACATTTTTTTTCCCTACTGAAAAGAGCAGGGACTACCGCCATAACTTCTACCTGGTGTTCCTGCTTTTGTCGTGCCTACCCCTCTCCAACCATTCTCTATTCAGCTGCCAAAGTCATCTTTTAAAAAATGAAATCATACTTCCTCCATAACTGAATAGAAAATGTTTCGGTTTTCTCCAGCCGCTGATCCTACTTCTAACAAAAATAAAACAAAAAAACTGAATTCTTCACTATTGCCTTCATAACCCAAATGGCCAGGTCCCTTCCTTCCTGTTCTGCCCCATTTTCTACCTTTCCTCTCAATCTGCCATGACTCTCCAGCCACCCTCTTTCTCAGGGGCTGGCAGACTTTTTCTGCCATGGGGCAGGTAGTAAATATTTTAGGCTTTGTGGGACATATGGTGTCTAGGGTGCTGCTGTATGCAATGAGAGCGGTGGGACTAGGGTGAGGCAGCTGAAGTGCCTAGGAAACAACATTATTTAAGGAGCACTTGCTGTCAGGGTTCTAAGTTCAAAAACAGACAATATATAAAGGATGGGCATGGCTCTGTTCCAATATAGCTTTATTTGGCACATGGGCTGTATGCAACAAGCTCTCACTTCAGGGTCTTTGCATTTGTTCTTCCCTTTTCCTGGAATGTTCTTTCCTCAGGTTTTTTCATGGATGGCTCCAAGTACTAGATAACTCAATAAAGGGATTAAACGTATATTTGGAATATCAGCAAAGAAAGAGCCCTGAAAATGAGAAAATACTTTCGAATTTGATTTTTAATATTCTCCAAAAAAAAAAAAAAAAATAGAAGTAATTACCGTAGGGAGGAATCAGGACTTTGTTGATCTTCTTTGCACTTATTTTAAGCCTTGGTTGATTATGTTTGTTTTGAATTACCTGGTGGGGTGGGGGTGGGGGTGGGGGGGTGGGAGGGGTATCAGGAGGGGGAAATTAGGAGAAGGAAGGGTACATAATCTTCTTAGTCTCTAAGGCCTCTGAAATCTCAATATGGCTCTGCTGGCTCCTTGCGGTAACTGACCTCAGCTCAAGTGCTGCCTTCTCAGGGAAGGTTTGTTCGTCCATAACTTGATGGTAACGCCTTCTATCACCCATTACATTCTGCTGTTTCATTTTCTCACAGTACTTAATCACTACAAGAAATTATTGTATTTACATGTGCTTCCTCGTTTACTGTCTGTCTCTCCTTTTGCATATAAGCCTCAGAAGCACAGGAATCCTGTCTGTCTTGTTTACCTCCGCATTCTACACCTAGCACAGTGCCTGGCACACAAAACACACGCATGCGCGCACACACAATTTGTTGACTGACTAAGGGAAGAATGTAAGAAATCCAGAGGTAGAACTACTGCATCGGTGAGATCTAATCCTAAGTGAAATTCTCTGCTTGCCCTTCATACACCCTTAAAAACTGAAAAACAAGTTTAGAGAACTGAATCAGCATTAGCTAATGGGATTAAATCAATTTAGGCAAATCAGTTGGTAGCAAATTTGTTAACAGAAAAATGTGGATTAGATCAAATTTGGTAGAAAATTTTGCCACTATATCATGGGAAGAATTTTCCACTCTTTATGTGTCTTTCACCAATTTGGTCTCTTTTTCAAAAATGTTTTTATTTTCTTTCCTCTTTTTAGATTTTAATTAACCCTTGGCTTTTTTTTTTTTTATTTGCCAGAAACACCTTTTAACATCTAACAATAAAGGATATATCTAAATAAACCAAATTTCCCTCATTTCTATGTATGCCTGTGGAAACAGTCAAATAGGCAGAGCACTCATTCAATATAGAATGAACAGCCGATTTGTGTCAGGCACTGTGCTGGACTCTGGAAATACTATGATGAACAGGTTCCTGCTCTCATACTCCTCAGTGAGATAGGCATAAAACAGAGCCATTTAAACGAAATATATCAAATTTTGATAGGCACTAGAAAGAAAATAAGCAAGGAGCTGAGATGGACAATGCTTACTTTTATTGGGGTGGTAAGAAAGGCTTTTTGAGGAAATGGCATGTAGGAAATGACGAGTAGAAGCTACCATTATAAAGGGTAGGAAGAAGATATTTCAAGGTGAAGAGACAACATATGCAAAGCTGCTGAAGTAGGAAAGAGCTTGATTTGTTTCGAAGACCTAAAAGAAAAGTGGTGCAGCTGGATGGTAGTGAATGAAGAAGACAAAGGCACTATGATAAGATGATCACACAGGACTTTGTAGGCCATGTGAACGAGTTTGGGTTTTATTTTAAGTGCAAAGGCTATACAAAGGAGCTTGCCACCATCTTACATATGTTTTAGGAAGATAGCCCTGGCGTCTGTGTAGAGAATGGATTGATGTGGGACAAGCGCAGAAATAAGGAGACTTGAGAGAAGGTTGTTGCAGTAATCCAGGTAACAGATGATGATGGTCTGGACTGGTGGTGGCAGTGTAGATTAGAGGGGTGAAGAGAGGCTGGAGTTACAATTTGACAGAACTGACTGGATTTGCTGGTGAATTAGATGTAGGAATTGACAGTACGCGAGCATATCAGTCAGTGTCCAGTTAGGACAACAGAAATCACTCTAGGTATTCCAAACAGAGGGAATTTAACATAAGGGATCCATCACAAAAGCTCTAGAAAGGTTGGAGGAACAAAAAGGGGAAGGTGAGGTGACCTAGAGATAAGTATCTGCTGGAAGTCATGGTCACTTCTAAGGCTGGAGGAACAAAAGGGAGGTGGTGATGTTATCATATCCCAGGATTGAGCCTGCCTCTGACACTGCTGGAAGTGGCTGAGGTAGCCTGCACCATTGATGCTGATGCTGGAACAGCTGAAGACCACTGGAGCCCACAGCTGCCACTCGCTGCCATAGCCACTGCCAAAGCAGGAAAAAAAAAAAAAAAAAGACTTTTCCTTCCTTTCATCTGGTCTCCCACTAGTGCTTCCTACTGGCAGCATCTAACTGGGCAAGTTGGCAAGGGGGTCTGGGAAATGCAATTCACAAGATTCCAGCCACATCCAAGGAGCAGTTCACAGAAGGGCGGAAATGGTACTGACAGTAAACAAGCCAATGACTTGCACATGAAGTAATTAAAGATTTGTTTTTAAGTAGGAAAGAAAAACCCATATCCTTTAAAAAATACCTTCCTACAAAAGCAACAATATGTGCCCATTAGAGAAAAATCAGAAAATACAAACAATAAGACATAAAGAATTTCCATATTCCCACTCACCCAGAAACAATAGTTAATAACATCTTGGTCTCCCTCTCTCTCTCTCCTTCCTCCATCCCTTCTCCTTGTGTAGGGCATTATTATTATTATTTTCAACAAAAAAGGAATCTTACCTCATATTCTGTTTTGTAAACTACTATATCATTTAAAATGACAAAGCACTAGCGGCATAGTGGTTAAAGTGCTATGGCTGCTAACCAAGAGGTCAACAGTTCGAATCCGCCAGGTGCTCCTTGGAAACTCTATGGGGCAGTTCTGCTCTGTTCTATAGGGTTGCTATGAGTTGGAATCGACTCAACGGCAGTGAGTTTTTGGTTTTATACTAAATGAAGAAGGACCCAGTGGTCTACTTCTAAAAGGAATTAGCCAGTGAAAACTTAATGAATAGCAGCGGAACATTGTCTGATACAGTGCCAGAAGATGAGCCCCTCAGGTTGAAGGGCAATCAAAGTACAAGTGGGGAAGAGCTGCCTCCTCAAAGCAGAGTTGACCTTAATTACATGAATGGAGTCAAGCTTTCAGGACTTTCATTTGCTGATGTGGCACAACTCAAAATGAGAAGAAACAGCTGTAAACATCCATTAATAATAGGAACCTTGAATGTATGAAGTTATGAATCTAGGAAAACTGGAAATCATTAAAAAATGAGATGAAATGCATAAAGATCAGTATCCTAGGCATTAGTGAGCTGAAATGGACTGGTATTGGTCATTTTGAGTCAGATGGTCTACTATGCTGGGAAAAACTTGAAGAAGAATGGTGTTGCATTCATCATCAAAAAGAACATTTCAAGATCTATCCTGAAGTATAACACTGTCAGTGATAGGATAATATCCATACGCCTACAAGGAAGACCAGTTAATACGACTATTATTCAGATTTACGCACCAACCACTAAGGCCAAAGATCAAGAAATTGAAGACTTTTACCAAGTTCTGTAGTCTGAAATTGATTGAACATGCTAATCATGGTGCACTGATAATTACTAGTGATTAGAATGTGAAAGTTGGAAACAAAGAAGAAGCATTGGTAGTTGGAAAATGATAGAAACAATGCTGGAGATACTATGACTGAATTTTGCAAGACCAACAACTTCTTCATTGCAAATACCTTTTTTCACTAACATAAACAGCTACTATACACATGGAGCTCACCAGATGGAATACACAGGAATCAAAAAGACTACATCTGTGGAAAGAGAGAATGGAAAAGCTCGATATCATCAGCGGAACAAGGCCAGGGGCCAACTGCCAATCAGAGCATCTATTACTCATATGCAAGTTCAAGTTGAAACTGAAGAAAATTAGAACAAGCCCACGAGAGCCAAAGTATGACCTTAAGTATATCTCAATTTAGAGACCATCTGAAGAATAGATTTGTCATGTTGAACACTGACTGAAGACCAGATGAGCTGTGAAATGACATCAAGGACATCATATGTGAAGAAAGCAAGAAGTCATTAAAAAGACAGGAGAGAAAGAAAAGACCTAAATGGATGTCAGAATAGATCTGAAAACTTGCTCTTGAATGTCAAGTAGCTAAAAGAAAAGGAAAAAATGATGAAGTAAAATAACTGAACAGAAGATGTCAAAGGGCAGCTTGGGAAGACAAAGTATTATGATGACGTGTGCAAACAGCTGAAGATAGAAAACCAAAAGGGAAGAACACGTTCAGCATTTCTCAAGCTGAAAGAATTGAAGAAAAAATCCAAGCCTTGAATTGCAATATTGAAGAATTCTACAGGGAAAATATTTTAAAAACACGGGAAGCATCAAAGGAAAATGGAAGGAATACATAGAGCCACTATAACAAAAAGAACTGGTCAACATTCAGCCATTTCAGGAGGTAACGCATGATCAGGAACGGATGGTACTCAAGGAAGAAGTCCAAGCTGCACTGAAGTCATTGGAAAAAAACAAGTCTCCAGGAATTGTCAGAATACCAACCGAGACATTTCAACAAATGGGTGCAGCACTGGAAGTGCTCACTCATCTATTCCAAGAAATTTGGAAGACAGCTACCTGGCCAACCAACTGGAAAAGATCCATATTTATGCCTATTCCCAAGAAAGGTGATCCAAACAAATGCTGAAATTATTGGACCATATCATTAATATCACGTGCAAGCAAAATTTTGCTGAAGATCCTTCAAAAGTAGCTGCAGCAGTATATCAACAGGGAACTGCCAGAAATTCAAGCTGGATTTAGAAGAGGAAGTAGAACTAGGGATATCATTGCTGATGTCAGATGGATCATGGCTGAAAGCAGAGAATACCAGAAGTATGTTTACCTGTGTTTTATTGACTATGCTAAGGCATTTGACTGTGTAAATCATAACAAATTATGGATAACATTGCAGAGAATAGGAATTCCGGAACACTTCATTGTGCTCATGAGGAATCTGTTGCTGTACAAGGATCAAAACGCAGTTTTTCAAACAGAACAAGGGGATACTGCATGGTTTAAAATCAGGAAAGGTGTGCATCAGGGCTGTTTCCTTTCGCTATACCTATTCAATCTGTATGCTGAGCAAATAATTTGACAAGCCAGACTATATGAAGAATGCGGCATCAGGATTGGAAGAAGACTCATTAGCAACCTGCGTTATGCAGATGACACAACCTTGCTTGCTGAAAGTGAAGAGAACTTGAAGCACTTGCTGATGAAGATCAAAGACGACAGTCTTCAGTATGGATTACATCTCAACAAAAAGAAAACAAAAATCCTCACAAATGGACCAATAAGCAACATCATGATAAATGGAGGAAAGATTGAGGTTGTCAAGGATTTCATTTTACTTGGATTCACAGTCAATACCAATGGTAGCAGCAGTCAAGAAATCAAAAGACGCATTGCATTGGGCAAATCTGTTGCAAAAGACCTCTTTAAAGTATTCAAAAGCAAAGATGTCACCTTGAGGACTAAGGAATACCTGACCGGAGCTGTGGTGTTTTCAATCGTCTCGTACACATGCGAAAGCTGGACAATGAATAATGAAAACCAAAGAAGAATTGATGGCTTTGAATTGTGGTGTAGGGAAAGAATACTGAATATACCATGGACCGCAAAAAGAATGAACAAATCTGTCCTGGAAGAAGTACAACCAAGAATGCTCCTTAAAAGCAAGGATGGCGAGACTATACCTCACATACTTTGGACATGTTGTCAGGAGGGATCAGTCCCTGGAGAAGGACATCATGCTTGGTAAAATAACATCAGCAAAAAAGAGGAAGGCCCTCAATGAGATGGACTGACACAGTGGCTGCAACAATGGGCTCAAGCATAGCAACAATTGTGAGGATGTTGCAGGACCGGGCAGTATTTCGTTCTGCTGTGCCTGGGGTCTCTATGAGTTGGAGCTGACTCAACGGCACCTAACAACAACATACTAAATGGAGTCCTGGTGGTCCAGTGGTTAAGTGTTTGCCTGCTGACCAAAAGGTCAGCAGTTCCAATCCACCAGCTGTTCCTTGGAAACCCTATGGGGCAGTTCTACTCTGTTCTATAGGGTTGCTATGAGTCGGAATCAACTTGACAGCAACGGGTTTGCTTTTTTTTTTTTTTTTAGCTATACTAAATTTATACAATAAAACATTTGCTGGACATTTACTTTGTTCCAACTAGCTCATACTGTTGAATATTTATATTTTCTATTATAAATATAAAAGATGGATGATTGCCTGAAAACAAATTCACAAATTTCAGAAAACATTTTGTGAAGAATATGATTATAACCTCCAATGTTGACCAATAAGAGATTATTTACTTAGGTGCAAAGAAAAAACTAATTACTTTAAACATAAGATAAACTGCCAGGTCTTTTTGTATCCTGTGCATTTCCTTTGTTGGGGAGAAGAAAACACTCTTGAATCTCAGAGCTGGAAATGTACAATCTGGAGCTTTTGCTACAGGCTGCACTAAACCCATCCTGTTGCCCCTGTCTATCTGGCCTCCATGGAGTCAGACTTCTGACGAGGAAGCTGGTCCTCCAGAGTATGGAGAAGTGACACCTAGGAAAGCTGTCTTTAAGGATGTTGTTAGTTGTCATCAAGTTGATTACCACCCCACATGTGCAGAGAACTGCTCCACAGGGTTTTCAAGGCTGTCAGGCCTGTCTGCTAAGGCACTTCCGGGTGAGTTCGAACTGCCAACCTTTTGGCTAGTCATCAAGCACTTAACCATTTACACCACCTAGGGGCTCCTTCTTTAATGGCTGAGGCTGCTTATTGTGGCTATGGAGCGATCACACATTTCTCTGGTGTACCTGTTAGAATGCTCTTGGCTGCTAGTAGTGGAAAACTATGACTTAAAACTTTTTAAAAAATTGTATTGTGATGTAATATATACAGCAAAACATTTGCCATTTCAACCATTTTTACATGTACCATGCAGTGACGATGTTTACCATGTTGTACGACCATCACCACTGTTAATTTCCAAATGTCTTCACAGCTCTTAGCAGAAACTCAATACCCCTGAAGCAACACCTCCCCATTCCTCTCTCTCACCTGCCCCCAGTAGCCACTAGGAAACTTTGGCCTCTATGCATTTTCCTATTCTGGATATTCCATATAAGTGGGATCATGCACTATTTGTCCCTCTGTGTCTGACTTATTTGTATCACTTAAATTTTAAAGTCACTTTAAAAATGAGGAAATATATGTTATCTCACATAACTGGAAGTCCAGATGTAGGACAGGCTCCAGGAACAGTAAGATAAGCAGCTCCATGATGTCACTGAAGTCCCAAGTTTTATCACCACTCTTCTCTGCGTGCCTCAGTGTTGGCTTCTCCCTGAGGCTGGCTCTCTTTGCAGTGACTAGACCCCTGCCAGAGGCCACCAGGCTACATGTTTCCCTTCTCCCTGTTCAGTAGAAAAGAAAATAGAGGGACCTCCTCCTTCAAGATCAGTTCTTCTCTTCGATTAGGCTAGCAGTTCTTAACCCTGGCTGCGCATTAAAATCACCAGGGGTGTTTTTTTTTTTTTTGCTTCTCTTTTTTTAAACTTCTAGTACCTAGGCCTTATCTCCTGAAATTTTATTAGTCTGGGGTGGGGACCAGCTGGAGAGTTTTTAAAAGCTCCCAAGTGATTCCAATTTAGAGCCAGGTTGAGACGACTGGCCTAGACTGGTTTAGGACACCTGCCCAGCCACTCCATGGGCAAAAGATGTGGCAGTCTGCTTCCATAAAGATTTATAGCCTTGGAAACCCTATGGGCAGGGACGGGTTACCCAATAAACAAAGTATGCAAGGGCTTATTTGTGCTTATTTTCTAATCTTTAGTGTACAATTTCACCTGTTTTTCACCACCTCAAAGATGTGGTGAAACCCATGTGAAATTGTGTACCACAGATTAGTCAGTAAACACAACTAAGCCTCTGTGTACCTTGCTTAGTAAGCCTGTGTGTACCTTGCTCAGTGCGCCTTGTGTACCTTGCTCAGTAAGCCTGTGTGTACCTTGCTCACTGCTTAATCTGCCCTTGCCTATGGGGCAGTTCTACTCTGTTCTGTAAGGTCACAATGACTTGGAATCCACTCAACAGCAAAGGGGTTTGTCAGTTTTTTTGTTAGAAGGGTGTGCCAGCTCCCCCTTCTCAGCTAATGGAGCTTTTATCACTCCCTCCTACCCACCACCACCAGGCCAGAAGGGGTGAGGGGAGGGAGAGGCTACCTGGACCCAGAGAGACACGTGGCTACATGGATGGTACCTGATAGTACATGGAGAGTACAGAGAGGACCTCCGAAAGGACCTGTGGTCTTCTGAAAGCAATGCAACCAACCCTCAGGCAGTTAACTGTTAGGAAGGGCAGAAAGCATGTTCCATCAGGCATCCGTTCTTTCTTACCCTGGGATCTCTGGAATAGTTTCTGCAGGAGCTAAAAAGCTGAAAAGACTGACTTGGTATATATATTTTACTGAAACTCTATACACTAATTTTGAATACTGTACAATCTCAGTAGGATTCTAGAACAATAAAAGGACATTAGGTAAAAACTAAGGAAATATGAATAAAGTATGTACTCCAGTTAATAATAATGTATCAGTGTTCATTCATTAATTGTGGGAAACATACCATATTAATATAGAATGTTAATAATAGGGGATGCAGGGTGTGAGGCATATGAGAATTCTGTATTATCTTCACGATTTTTCTGTAACTCTGAAATAAGTGTTTTTTTTAATAAAAAATATACATTAAGATGTAAAATTCTTGCCAGAGCTCAGAAGAACTACATGGTGACCAGCTACCATCACCACTCTGACAGGGATCACAACAGAGGGTTCTGGACATAGAGGAAGAAAAATGTACAATGAAATTCAATTAAAAAAGAAAAAGACCAGACCTACTGGTCTAACAGAAACTGAAGGAACCCCTGAGACTGTGGTCCCCCAGCACCCTGCTAACTCAGAACTGAAGCCACTCCCAAAGTCCACCTTTCAGCCAAAGATTAAAAAAAAGATTAGATAGGCCTATAAAGCTAACAATAACACACGTGAGGAATGTGCTTCTTAGTTCAATCAAGTATACGAGACCAAAAGGGCAACACCTGCCCAAAAGCAAAGACGAGGAGGCAGGAAGGGACAGGAAAACTGAATGAATGGACTCTGAGAACCCAGGGTGGAAAGGGAAAGGGGGAGAATGCTGACATATTGCCGGGATTGCAACTAATGCCACAGAACAATTCGTGTATAAAATTTTCGAATGGAAAACTAATTTCTGTTGTAAACTTTCACCTAAAACACAATAATAAAAAAAAAAAAGGTGAAGTGACGTGCCAATGGGTACATTCAGTATGAAAATGCGAATGTCAACACTTTCAATTCATAAAGTGATATGAGATACTGGAGTGGCTACAAACATTTGCATTATAGCATAAAAACATAAATGTTGAGAGAGTCGTTAGCCCAATAAGGCTGCAAGAATCCTGGGCGCAAATCCACTTGATAGTAATTGCCTCTGAGGCAGCAGAAAGGCGAATAGGGCTTTAAGCTACCTTGTTATATTTCTTAAATAAAGAAAAATACCTGAAGAAAAAAAAAGATTAAAATTCTCATGAATAGAATTTGGGAACACCTTTGGAACAGCCTTTATAAAAAAGAACAAAAAAAGTGTTCTTTAAAATATCCTACATTAAAGCTGACAGTGGTTAAGAGCTTGGCTGCTAACCAAAAGGTTGGCAGTTCAAATCCACCAGCTGCTCCTTGGAAACCCTATGGGGCAGTTCTACTCTATCTTACAGAGTCACTAAGAGTTGGAATCGACTTGAAGGCAATGGGCTTGGTTTTGTTTTGTTTTTTTTGTGCTGTATTTTTATGATTGATGCCATGTTTTCTGCCACAGTAAATGCTTTTTAGACATTTTCAGCTCAAAGAAGAGTTGAATGGGAAAATATTAATGAATACTCCTGATATGTCATACTTCTTAGCATCTGTACATGGCTACAATTATTAAAAAAGCAAGTGAGAGAAGATTAAACTTAATATCCATATGCCGAGAAACAAGCACCAATATTGAAAGTCACTTTCTTTGCCCTCCTCTTAGACCTGCGGAAACCCTGGTAGCATAGTAGTTAAGAGCTACGGCTGCTAACCAAAAGGTTGGCAGTTTGAATCCACCAGGCACTCCTTTGGTAACCATATGGGGCAGTTCTACTCTGTCCTTTAGGATCGCTATGAGTTGGAATCAACTTGACGGCAGCAGGGTACCTTAGACCTGCAAAGGAGTAGGATGGCTGACTCCACAGGGAAAGGGACATATTCAGATACCTCTAACTCTAAATCCAATTCATACCAGAGAGCTCAAGATGCAAACATTCACTCCAGGCACTGTCCCCTTATTCTACCATCACCATTTAAATTTATTGCACTTTCTGTTTCCTGAGTGGTAAACCAAGCAGCCCAGCCCAACGACACAGCTCATTACCAACGACTATTCTCAACACACCTGAACATGGCAGAATTGGTGTTGGATTCCTGGAGACACTTGGCCATGATTGGAATGGAGCAAGAAGGAAATCTTACCTTGTAAAATTACTTCTACTGTAGTCAACTAAATAATACATGGTAAGTTTTGCTTATCTCCCTTTTCCACCGAATAGCAGTCGGAAAACCAATAATGAAACTTGGTGAAAGTGTTATTTTAAGAGTCATAACAAAAAAAGATGACTTAAAGGCAAAAAGATTTCTATGCCAAGCAAGTGGCTCAAAATGAAATTTTTTTCCCTGATTTTACTACACTCTAATTTTTCAAATTTTGTCATGCATTGTCATACTCACTATGTGACCTTGGACAAGTTTCTTAGTCGCCCTGTGCCTCATTTTTGTCATCTTCACAATGGGGGATAATAATAGTACCCACTTCTTGGTGTTATTACAAGAATTATTTGAGGTGATTTTTTTGTAAAGCATTTAGAGCGCAGCACCTGGGATATGGCGTTACAGAAGTGTTTGTTTCATAACTCAATAAATAAAAGATCCCTTGTCCACATAAAAGTAATTCAACATAATGATAAATCTCCTGGTGATATGGCAAGGCAAAAACATACAAAAAGAATATTCAGGTACCAGCTAAAAAAAAAAAATTTTTTTTTTTTTTTTTTTGGATACAGTAAAACTCAAGCACAGCAGGGCTTGAAAGGCAGAAGGAATGTGGACAATTTTCATCAGAAATAAAAAGGGACATGATGGAGCTCTCGTACATTGCCAGTAGGAATATAAAATGGTGCAGCCGCTGTGGGAAACAGTTTGGATGGCTCCTCAATTACCATAAAAAACCAAAAACCAAACCCACAGCTGTCGAGTCAATTCCGACTCACAGCGCTCCTATAGGACAGAATAGAACTGCCCCGTGGGGTTTCCAAGACTGTAAATCTTTTATGGGAGCTGACTGCCACATCTTTCTCCCGAGGAATGGCTGGTTGGTTAGAACCACAGACCTTTTGATTAGCACCCAAGTGCGTAACCACTGCACCACCAGGCTCCTTTCAATTACCATTTTGTTGTCAGGTGCTGTCGAGTCGGTTCCAACTCATAGCAACCCTGTGTACAACAGAAAAAGACACTGCCTGGTCCCACGCCATCCTCATGATCTTCAATTACTATATGACACAACAATTCCAGTTCTAGGTATATACCCCAAAGACTTGAAAACTGCTACGCAAAACAAATACTTGTACACAGGTATTCATGGTAGCACTGCTCACAATAGCCAAAAGATGGAAACAACCCAAGCGTCCATCAATGGATGAATGGTTAAATAAATTAAGGTATATATAGACACAATGGAATACTATTCAGCCATAAAAAGGAATGAGGTACTGATACATGCTATAGCATGGATGAACCTTAAAAACATTATGCTAAGTGAAAGAAGCCAGACATAAAAGGTCACATATTATATACTCCCATTTATATGAAATATCCAGAATAGGTAAATTCACAGAGACAGAAAGCAGATTGGTGGTTGCCAGGGGCTGGGGATAATATGGAGTAACTGCTTAATGGGTACAGGGTTTTATTCTTGGGTGATAAAAATGTTTTGGAACTAGATTTAAAACCAAAAATCTGTTGCTGTAGAGTTGACTCTGCCCGACGTGTTACAGAGTAGAACAGAGTTCCACAGGGTTTTTTGGGTGTCATCTTTATGGAAGCCAATCACCAGGCCTTTCTTCTGTGGTGCTGCTGGATGGGTTTGAACCCCCAACGTTTTGCAAACTGTTTGTGCTACCCAGGGACCTGTCGGAACTAGATCTACACCCAAAACCAAATCTGTTGCCGTCAAGTCTATTCTGACTCATAGTGACCTTATAGGACAGAGTAGAACTGCCCCATAGGGTTTCTAAGGAGCGGCTGGTGGATTTGAACTGCCGACCTTTTGGTTAGCAGCCAAGCTCTTAACCACTACACCACCAGGGTTCCTTGGAAGTAGCTAGAGGTAGTGATTACACAACATGGTGAATGTACTAAACGCCATTAAACTGTTCGCTTTAAAATGGTTAATTTTACATTATGTGAATTTACTTCATTAAAAAATAAATCTAAAAAGAAAGGGGGAAAAAAGACAATGATTGGGATCTCTTTGTTACAGTGGAAAAGACAGAAGCATTCCAGGCTTCCTCTTCTACTCACCAGAGACTCCTTAGGAAAGTCACTTAATGTCCAACCCCTTTGGGCCTTGGCTTACTCATCTGTAGGAAAATGAAGCTGGGTTAGGTGACCACTCAGATCCTTTTCCAGTTCAAATTCAAGGCAAACAAATACAACATCCTTTCTTCCAAACTTCTCATTCACATGCTTGAAAATGGTTGCATCCGTACTGCAAATGCACACGGAAAGACAATGCTGTCTTAATTAAATTACAGGGAAATTAATTTGGCTTAGTTATTAATATGAAAAGTATTTTAATATGCATTATGATGGCACAAATTAATGGACAAATCACCAAAAAAACCCACATTTTAACAGTCAGCTTGAGATTTGCTACTCTGATGCTCAGACTCAGAGCTTGTGCTCGGCTCCAGCCTGTCTGCCCGCCTGGTGTAATCGCACACTGATTTTTCCCAGTCACGGTATCTCTGGCTCCTGTGCCAAAAGCGGGGCTGGCAGCCCCAAGCTGACTGGAAGGTCCTTGATTAATTAATAGGTACCTTTGCCAAGCAGGAATGGTGCCAACAGATTGAATTCCTTTCTAAACTGCCCACACCTTGGAACCAGAGTAATCTAGAAAACTTTAAGGCCAGCAGTCAGTAGAACTTGCTTAGACTATTGCTCCAGGGAAGGGCCCTTTGGGATTTTTTTCTCTTTCTCTGTTACAGCTTTACTCTAAAATTATTTAAACATTGTTGGAATAATAAGTCAAACTGACCCAGTCCTGGTTTAAAGTGAGCTCAACATATTCATTAAGGGCAGTGGGTATAGACTTCTTTGTATTTTATTGGCCACCATGTCTTTCAGGTTTCTTGTCCTGGGTAAATTCTCCCCTAATTATTCCTAGGAGTATCAGGAATACCTACAAAGCACCTTCAGCTAGAAAATTTTGGCCAGCTACCAAGGGTTATCTGCCATTTTCCCCTTTTTAATTCTAGCCCTATTCAGGATACCTACTTCTAAGGTTTACGATAGCCCCCAAAGATGCAAAAAGCACAAGCTGCTGCCCGCTAGGGCCTACACCTCCAGACTGCGCTTCTCCTAACCACCCTACTAGCCATAATGACCTCTCTAGATCACTAGAGGGGTCTAAGCCGTTTTGGGGTACGTGGGGTTCAAGTAGAAGTAGAGATAAGGGCCCTCCTCCCTTGTGCTACTGCATCCCATTTCATTCCTTGCCACAATTAAACAGTTCAGCCAGCTTTTACTTTAGGCCTTCCACTCCCAGGACTCAGGTATCTTCCATGGCTGAGAGACAAATTCCCTGCAGAACACTTCACTGCTCCTCTCCACAGGCACTGAGGTTTTGTTCTGGGCCAGGCTGATCTGGCTGGCACTCTTTTCCAGTCAATTCTCTTCAGGGAGACTCCTCAGGCCCTCATGCAAATAGACTCTTCCTGCAGACCCCCAGACAAGCCCAGACATGCCTGAATGCCACGCGGCAATGGCCGTGGCTCAGGCACAGAAACCAGGTTCCCAGTAACTGGCACACTACCATGTGCCAGACTCTGGGGGGTCATCATGGAGCTCCCTGGGAATTTACGTGACATTTCCTGGTGTGCTCACCAATTCAGACCTTTACCCCCAGGAGGTGTGCCTCCTGCTGAAAGGTCACACCAACACTGCAAACTAATCGCCAACCTGGCAGAGAACCTCCTCTCAAAGTAATGAGAAGTTTCACTAGTTTCTTAAACACTCCACCATTGGCTGTTCCATCCCCCAACAGCGCTCAGGTTCTTACTCAGCCACCCACCTCTGTCTGCCTTTTCCGTCACGTAGTAGCAGCATCCTTTTCCTATTCTGTTTGTTCTTGGCCTGGACTTCATTTCTCCCTCCATATTTCACCCTTCAAAAGCAGAGAGGAGGAGCTATTGGAAGGATAAAAGTAAAAAAGCTGTAAGGCATTGCACACAAAATAATGACACTTGGAAAACCTGTGCATTGTTTTGTTCAACTTACATGAAGAACTTGAGTGCAAACTAGTGTAAAATGATAAAATATGGAAATAGCTTTGCCTGTCATTTATGAGGAAACCCTGGTGATTAAGAGCTAAGGCTGCTCACCAAACGGTCAGCAGTTTGAATTCATCAGGCGTTCCTTGGGAACCCTGTGGGGCTGTTCTACTCTGTCCTATAGGTTTGCTATGAGTTGGAATCGACTCAACAGCACGTTGGAATTGACTCGACAGCAATGGGTTTGGGTTTTTCTGATTGTTTTTTATGAATATTTTCCCTGATTCTGATTCCTGGTGTCTGGTAGGTAAGGGGATCAGTAATCCATAAAGCAGTCAGCTTACCTTTAGATAATAAAAAGCCTTCTGTGTGGTGTCCATCCCTCTGGTATAATGAGCTGCTTGCTGAGAAAAGTGAGAGAAAGGACCCAAAATACAGTTTACTTTTTTGAGGATATACCTATACTGACTGTTAACACATGATTAATTTTGAAGGTAGAATTTGAGAACATCATATTTTAGTTAGAAGCTTGAAAGTTAAGTGGATGAAAACATTCAACAAAGCAAAATATTTGCAGGGTTCAATCAGATATGACCCAGCAAGTATTTCTAAGTTGTGCACATTCTTCCTCGTTCAGAATATAGAGCCTTGGTTGCTGTCAGACTCATAGTGACCCTATAGGACAGAGTAGAACTGCTCAATAGGGTTTCCAAGGAGCGGCTGGTGGATTTGAACTACCAACGTTTTGTTTAGCAGCCATTGCTTTTAACCACTGCTCCACCAGGGCCCCTTGCACATAGTAGGGGTTAGAAAAATATTAATTGTTCATTTTAGTTAGAACTGGATTCCTCCCAATCTGTCGGTGACTTGAACTTCCTGACTTGGGTCAAACAGCTGAGGAAAGGGGATTAACGAAAGGCATCAGATAAAGATAAGAAAGAGACCTCTGTTTAATATGTATATTTGTTCCTGGTTTTATTATTTTATTTAAAAGCCTGTGAGGTGACCAGCCCAGAGTGTGGCAGTAAACTGCTTTTGATTACATTTACATTTTCCAAATTGGGATCCAGGTTTTTAAGTTTGTTTTGGGGTTTTAAGCAAAACAATATGCAAATATAGCATTCTAAAAATTCAGTCTGTTCTCCAGGTTCCCTCACAACCAACCACGGCTGACGCCTGGCTCGCCTGGATCCTTGGCCTTGGGGGCGGAGAATGGGCGGGGGTGACTGGCCGGGGGCGGGGGTGGGGGATGGGGAGAAGGGCTGTCCCGGAGGCGGGGCCGGGGCGGGGCTCGTGACGTGCCGTGTCGGGCCGGCTCAGGAGCTGGACTCACTCTTTCTCGGTCTCGGACCGCCGCCGCGGTGGTGGCTCCGCATCTCCAAAAAGGGCCCTCCGACTCCTTGCTGGGTCAGTCCGGCGCTGGATCGCGGGGCCCTGCACAACTCTTCACTGGTCGCTGAGCTAGACACCCCCCGCCCCGTCCCCAGAGTTGCAAGCAACTTTCCCCTCTCCCAGGCGCTGCGGTGGCTCGGGGACTGTGGTCGCGGCAGGTAGCTGAATCCCCGGCCACGCTCCCGGCGCCTCGCCTTCGCGCGCTTAGGTCGCTCTCTCCCGTGGTGCACGCTGGGGGTCCCCGACCTCGACTCTGTGGGCGAGATGCCCCTGGGACACATCATGAGGCTGGATTTGGAGAAAATCGCCCTGGAGTACATCGTGCCCTGCCTGCACGAGGTCGGCTTCTGCTACCTGGACAACTTCCTAGGCGAGGTGGTGGGTGACTGCGTCCTGGAGCGCGTCAAGCAGCTGCACTGCAACGGGGCCCTGCGGGACGGCCAGCTGGCGGGGCCGCGCGCGGGCGTCTCCAAGCGGCACCTGCGGGGCGACCAGATCACGTGGATCGGGGGCAACGAGGAGGGCTGCGAGGCCATCAGCTACCTCCTGTCCCTCATCGACAGGCTGGTCCTGTAC